>NC_136804.1:23381089-23638589 GCF_951216825.1 Electrona antarctica | reverse complement strand
TCACTGGGTTTTTTTTGTCTTTTTTTTCTCACTTTTAATTTGGATTTGGAAAAACTCCCTGTCTGTCTAAAACCTCAAGACATTATTTACCTAATTTCTTTCATTTGAGCTCGTGAAAACTTTTTGTCATTTAATTTCGTTTCATTCAACACATACTGTTCAGTTGCCTTCTGTCGGGTCTCTAAAGCAAAACTATTGGCTGGCCTGGAGTGATGCGTTTCCAACTGGGTGGCTGATCAATTCAACATGATCTCCAACGATTTCTCATTAGGATGATTAGTGGACAGCGCACTTAACATTTCATCCACAGATAAAATCAATGTCTGTGTTTTGCTATGAAAGAAAAAAAAACTTCAGGACCGTATCGGAGTATTGGATCTTAGCATAGCCTTTACAAACACAGTGCAGTGTAAAGCCCTGATTACAATCCATGCCACCTTTATTTGACCAATTACTTAAAAAACGTGAGCGACACCCACAGCCACAAAACTAGAGGTAGCGTAAACAATGATCTGGTGCCGCCCACTTACAAAACAAATATGGGTAAATTCACCTTCCAGCAGCACTGCTATTCAGGTGTGGAATGCCCTGCCCCCTTCCCTTAAAACAAGCAAATCACTGGCCTCCTTTAAAACAGACCTAACATTTCACCTGTCAGCAGGTCAGAGGGAGAGGAGGTGACAAATTACTGTTTTAGATTATTGTTCATTGACTATATGTGTGTGAGTGCATGGGACCCGGATGGAAACAAGACCGCAAGGTCTTTCTTCGGAAATCCCTTTGGACCAACAAAAAAATGCCTAGCTGTACATTGTGCTGTTTGCATTTCTTTCTTATTGTCTAATAAAATATTCAATCAACCTGTTACAATAGAAACGCTGTGCAGGTGCCAGAGATATGGGACAAATGAAAGAATAATACAAAATAAAAATAAACATTTTTTTCCTTTTTTTTAAATAACGTAACTTTACGTCTTGCCACAGGTAGAACCTGCTGCTTAAAACGTAACCAAACGTTCCTCGCACAGATTGGGTTTTAATTTAACCACTTGAGTGTTGTTTTATACCTCTGCTATTTGTGAAGAATTATTTACATTAGATAAGATAAGATAAGATCTTTATTGCCACTGTATGAGACATACAACGACATTTCGTTTAGTACATCCATAACACATAGCAGTATCAACAGAGAGAGAGAGAAGAAACGGGACAAAGAAAGAAAGAAACACGGTCCACGGATGGGGCAACTTCATGGCATAAAACTGTTAGTCCGTCATAGTCCAGTCCAGTCAAGTCATCTCTTAATAAGAGCACTATAATGCACCATTAAAAAAAAGTAAAATACACGTAGATAAATGGTGCATTTATATAGCGCCTTTATCCAAGGCGCTTTACATAGATTGTGCATTACATTCACCCATTCACGCACACATTCGTACACCGATGGCAGTGGAAACCATGCAAGGCACCAACCTGCACATCAGGAGCAATTAGGGGTTCAGTGTCTTGCTCAAGGACACTTCGACACTAACTCTGGGGGAGCCCGGGTTCGAACTGGGAACCTTGCGGTTACCATCCAGCCACTCTACCCCTGAGCCACCGCCGCCGCCATAAAACAAGTAGATAAAATAAGGGGGACCACCCAATCACAAGATTAAATAGATGGAACAGAGTTCAAAGTTCATGTGCAAATTCATCATCCATTATATTATATACTATATACTATTACACTTGCCAGTTAGAACAGAGTCATATGCGAGTGTGTGTACGTGTGCGTGTATGCAAACCGAGCAGTGTTTTCACTGTGTATGTGTGTGTGTGTGTATGCGCGCCCGCGTATGTGAATTGAGCAGTGTTTTCACAGCCTTTGGGAAAAAGCTGTTGGACAAACAAAGTAAGCTATGATGACTACTACGGATACTGACAATTTAGTCAACAAATAAAAACTGGACTAAAATGTTAAGGAGGGACTAGTGGAGAAGGGATCGAGTAGGCCTAGTTTGGTTGCACTCGGGTATTGCACTCTGAAAATAGCCGATCTACAAGCGAATCACACTGTGACGTGTTGTGAGCTTGTAGATCGGCTATTTTTATGGGCATAAAATGATGCCAACATTATTTATTTTGTATTTGTAAAAAATATGTGCTCCTGTAAAATAATATTTGCACTTGTATTTCATATTTTGTAGGGAAAAAAAGTGCACTTGTAATTCCTATTTTGTATTCGAAAAGAATAATGTGTGCACTTGTAATTCATATTTTGTATTTGTAAAAAAAATGGTGCACTTGTAATTCATATTTTGTATTTGTAAAGAAAAATGTTTGCACTTGTAAAACATAACTGTAAGTTTTGGTTGTGTTTGAAACCAATTAAATTAACATTTTGTGAACAGAAAGAAATGCCTCTACAGGCACAATTCAGTTTACTCAAGTATTGGTTCTACACGTGCTCAGATTTTTGGCAGGGATTCTACACGTCCTGGGCTGAGAGCCAATCTTTTCCACTACCCAATCAAAGGCTCCACAGGTCTTCATGTTGCCATGTTTTGTCAAAATGATTTGTGACCAGATTTGACTGAGAGCCTTTTTTTTAAATTATTATTATTAGCCTTTTTTGCCCCAAAATGAGTTAATTGCACAGGCAGACTCTTCACATACTAGAGCACATGTCTGAAATAAGTGTCAGAGCTGAAATCGACACGTAAATATGAAATAAATGCTTAAACATGTAGCTAGGTGTAATGTTACAGAAGTGAACCTTTCAAGCCTGTTTTCTCAACTCGCTGTTTTCTGCAAGACATTACTCTACAAGCCATATCTCCAAACTGAACAACCACTATGTGAAATTCTTTCATATGACATGAAAAAACGAAAATTCCAAAAAATCCTATGGCAGTCCCTCAGTCAAATTTAGTCACATTTATCTGGGCTTTGCTATCTATACGTTTAGCTATATATCCATACAATATATTGTCTTAAATATTAGAATAGGCGTCCAAAGGCGATCTCGGCTGTTTTTGGAAAACACGTGTCAAAAGGCGATTTCCGTGCCAAATGAGTTAAGCCCATATATTTTCAGCATGCAACCACATGTAAAATTAGGCATCACGATGCCATCAAGGGCCGCCAAATGAAATCACATGCTATTTAGTCAACCAAAACTAAACTAAAAGTAAAACATTTTAGATGACTAGCATATGACTAAAACTAAATTAAGATTTATTCAAGAGATGACTATAAAAACAAAATCAAAATTTGCTGCCAAAATCAACAGTGCACTGAAGCGACCCCTTGAGACCGACCTCATCTCCTTGTTTCCTACACACCTAACTCCTCCCCCTTCAGCGCTCATCAACAACAACATGGTAGCCATGGTAACATGACTCACTCCCCCTCATTGTCTCTCTCTCTCACCTCATAATTGTACTTAAGTACAGTACTTGAGTAAATGTACTTAGTTACTTTCCACCTCTACTTCTTCCATGAGCCCGGTATCTTTGGTAACCTTGTCTTAGAGGCCCTTAAGAGACACGCACGCACGCACGCACGCACGCACGCACGCACGCACGCACGCACGCACGCACGCACGCACGCACACAACCAATATGTATTATACAATGAATACAACTGTGCATATAATATTTTATCTTGGCGTTCGGCTCTGCTACATTTCTCTCCCTGCTCGGCACAATTAAACAACCATCATTAAACATTAAGAGCAGGGAGACAGATATACGACAACAACCCCCCATGGGGAACAAACACAATAGCAGAGCCCACCGGTGGTGCTGGGGAGGCGGTGGGAGGAAACAGGCGCATACCAACAGTCCAGGGACAAATGACAGCAGGAGGACGACGGCAGAAAGATCACTGAGCCTAGCTTACAGGAAATAACCTGGCAATTGGTCAGCCGACTGCTACAGTTGGGTGCCACCGATATTGTCCCTTATCATTTGACCCATTTAGGCCTGACCTCAAAATTTTAAAAAAAATCCTTCTAAATCCTCCAGTTTTCTGAAATAAATATTTTCACGATTTTTCAAAAATAGCAGACCTACAAAGCTCGTAGATCTGCTATTTTTCAATAGCTAAATTATAACATAATGTTTAAAACACCAAAAGGGGTTACCGCCCAAAATGGGTTAACTGTCCTTTTGCGCAGATCACGCAAAACTCAGCAAAAAGAAAAGGACAATATCGATGGCCTCCAACTGTAGCTTACAGGAAATAACCTGGCAATTGGTCAGCCGACTGCTACGTCAGCGTATTACGTATGAAACGCGTGTAGTACCATTGTAATACGCATGAATGCGCCCACGAGCATAGTATGAAGCCGCTCGAGTATACCTGACTGAACTGACTCCGCAAGCTACAGATCAGTACTTATACTATTTAGAGCCTCACTGCAGGGGACGTACTTAGGGGACTTACTTTGAAAGAGACTTACAAATTGTCAGAGTACCTCTGAAAGCATGCAGGCCTAAATATAGCTTTAAGTGTAACTTTCAAGCTGCCACAGATGTGCTTCCTCCTTCCGCCTCTAAATGAGTCACAAATCTTGCAGGACTGCTTTCAAAACACAACTGCCCCCACGGATGAAGTTGGCACAGGTACACACAAGCACACACATTCAGACACACACCTGTCCACCCAAAATCCATGAGTAACTCTTGAGAGCGCACAGACGTAACCAAGCCAAATGTAACCACAAATGGACCCTTTGGTTATATTTGTACACTCTCAGAGTTAAATTAACACAGGAATTGAATGTGTACCGTGACTGTGTCAGCGAAACACTGCGTCTAAGTCCTAACCAATCCCAGCATGGGATTTTTATATAGCCCGAGCCAATGACATGCATGCTTGGTTTTAAGTGAGGAGGCAGTTGGTGTTTATGTATATAGTTTATGGCAGTATGAGTCACCAGAAAGAAGGACGGGTGTTTTCGATGAATCTATGGAAAATGGAGTTTGAAGTTACAATGCGTGTACAAGCTGCGGAAATGAGTTTTCTCAGACGGGTGGCTGGCACCTCCCTTAGAGATAGGGTGAGAAGTTCAGTCACGCGAGAGAGACTTGGAGTAGAGCCGCTGCTCTATGCTTGGAAAGGAGCCAGCTTAGGTGGTTCGGGCATCCAGGCTGCTAATGCCACCTGACAGTGTCGGGTTCAACTCCCGATCCAGACGACCTTTGCTGCGTCACTCCCCATTTCCTGTCAGTCTACTACTGTAACTATAAATAAAAAGGTAGAAAAAGCCTCAAAAAGACCTATAAATAAATAAATAAAGCCTGAGTACATGACAAAATATTTTGTGGAAAGTGAAATATACCTGACAGTGACGTCGACTCAAGTGATGCTGGCACCTGCTTATATTAGTTCAAAGCCGACTACTTCACTGGATGGCTGCTCATCTTTACTCTAATATCTCAAAGAATGCCCTTTAACATCAATCATAGGAATATATCTAAATTTAGATGCTTCCTGTCACAGTCAATATTCTGAAAAACAAAACAAAAGCAAGCAAATAAACGTATTCAGAATGCTGTTAGTATTAACTAAAACCATACGATTTGAATACATCGCCCCTATTTTAGCATATCTTCGCTGGCTCCCAGTAAAAAACAAAAAGTATTGAATTTAAAGTACTTCTTAAAAGGAACCCTGGCTGATAATACTTTTATGCATTATACTTTCCCTCTATAAAAGGGAAAGTATAATGACAGTGAAAGTATAATGACAGTGGCCTAGGCCTTGTGGTTAGAGTGTTTGCCCTGAAACTGGGAGATCGGGGGTTCGATCCCTGGCCGGGTCATACCAAAGACTATAAAAATGGGACCCAATGCCTCCCTGCTTGGAACTCAGTCAGCATCAATGGGTTGGATTTGGGGGGGCATGGCTGCAGCTCACCGCTCCAAGAGATGGGTCAAATGCGGAGAACACATTTTGCTGCGGTAACGTGTGTGACAAATCGTACAACTTTGACTTTGACACCTGTAGAGCACTATTTGTTGAGATTGAGAGAAACAAACTGTAGACAGTCTTTATCAAAGACGTCCCAGATTACAGAGTAGTGCATTGCCAACGTAAAAAGTTGTACTTCAGTTTACAATGAAAAAGGCAACACCCGCTGGTCAAATAAAGGCACTATAAACAGGGTAAAATGACATGGAAACGTTATGAATTCAAGTTTTCATATGCACGACTAACAGAAAAGCAGCTCAATGCTTCCTGAGGTTAATGTGAGCATCACGACAATGTTTTAAATACTTCTGTAAGCAGCACATTCTTGATGCCTTCCATATTATTTCATAGACTATTGAAGTGGCCATATGATGTCATACCTGTGCGGGGCACAGGTATGACAGTCATAGAGGGCAAGTATAAGGCATATGTTTTAAGGCATATATGTAAGTCTTATATCCGCCAGGCTTCCTCTTAATGTCCCTGTGTCCGAGCACGGACGGAAAATCATTTCTTGACTGTTTCGGACGCGGGAAGGCCCGTCGGAACAGGGCCGGCGCGCGTGTTCCTGGGAGTCTGGATTCCGGGGACCCCCCCAGGGACCCCCACGCGGTAAATGGTGCATTTCTATAGCGCCTTTATCCAAGTCGCTTTACAGAGATTGTGCATTACATTCACCCATTCATACACCGATGGCAGCGGAAACCATGCAAGGCACCAACTAGCACATCGGGAGCAATTAGGGGTTCAGTGTCTTGCTCAAGGACACTTCGACAGTAACTCTGGGGGAGCCCGGGTTCGAACTGGCAACCTTACGGTTACCATCTAGACACTCTACCCCTGAGCCACCGCCGCCACGCGGTAACTCTGTCATTTCTCGACCGCTTCGGACGTGGGACCGAGCTGGCCCCCTGAGGATTTTTTTCAAAAATAATCAATGTACAGTACAGAGCACAGTACACTACAATTCAGTACAGAGCACAGTACAGTATTTTATCTATGAATGCCGTAGCTCCTTTCTACATCGTTGACATGCTCACTCAATAAACACTGAACAGATGCCTTAGAATCAGATCATCAGATCTAAATGTTTCTTTGGTCACTGTATCTAGAATAAGTTCTAAATCAGCTTATGGTGCCTTCAGTCATTCCTACAGTCTCAGGTTTAAAAAATGGCTTTGAGTAAGGCTCATGTGTTGTTTATCACGTACAGTATGATCTTTGCCTATTTTTTGCATTTTATTTTGAAGCTCACTACCAGTGGTGTAAAGTAACTAAGAACATTTACATACTGTAAGTACTGTAGCCTAGTTAATAAGTAAAATGTTGAGGTATTTGTACTTTACTTCAGTATTTCCAATTTCCAGTACTACTACGGCAAAATATTGTACTTTTACTCCACTACATTTATTTGAAAGTTTTGTTCCTACTGTCGATTTTTTGTACATTTTGATTATTATTTAAAATCACACCCGTGTGAAGTAAGTGGGGGTCCCCGGAACATACCCCCATACCCCCAGGCGAGCCGACCCATTTCCCACTCACTTTATGCAGGCGCATTGAGCATACCCTCTATTTTCAAAAGATTTTCATACATTTGCAAACTTGTGAAATGGGAAATCCTGCATAATGAGTACTTTTACTTTTGGTAATTTACGTAGGCCTACAGTACATTTTGATACCGTTACTTTTGTACTTTTACTCAAGTACATTTTGATACCGTTACTTTTGTACTTTCTCAAGTACATTTTGATACCGTTACTTTTGTACTTTTACTCAAGTACATTTTGATACCGTTACTTTTGTACTTTTACTCAAGTACATTTTGATACCGTTACTTTTGTACTTTTACTCAAGTACATTTTGATACCGTTACTTTTGTACTTTTACTCAAGTACATTTTAATACCGTTACTTTTGTACTTTTACTCAAGTACATTTTGATACCGTTACTTTTGTACTTTTACTCAAGTACATTTTGAATTCCAGACTTTTACTTTCACTACAGAGTATTTCTGCATTGCAGTATTGATACTTTTACTTAAGTAAAAGATGTGAGCACTTTTTGCACCACTGCTCACTTTAGTCAACACACGCGCGACTTCACCAACATCAATATGGGCTTTCACTCACTTGGATAAAGTGCGACAGAACGTGTGTGACCAGGTTTATTGTCAAAATGATAGCCACGGATGTGCAGCAATCTCTTTTGTGGAACATGAGGGGTTCTCAAAGCTTATGGATTATGTCAAACCTTGACACATGATGATGCCACACTGACAAATAGTAACCAGAAAAGCTCCAACTCTTGGATGTGTGCTGCAGACACACAGACCGTACATGCAGGGGTTTGATCAGATCGGCAATGAGACGACATGTCAGGCACCAGAATTGGACGGTACGCGACTGGCATTATGAAACACATGCAATGTGGTGAGTTAACAAGTCACATTTTGAAAGATCACTGCATTACTCCACTTCATTCATTCATGAATCCAGCCCTTGGGGGCACGGTGGCGCACTCGGTAGCGCTGTCGCCTCATAGCTAGAAGGTCCTGGGTTTGATTCTCGCCAGGGGCGCTGTGGGCACTGGGGGCGTGCTCTCTCCTCCGCATCATCGGGTTGGCAAAAGGGCTTTTCTGTGTGGAGTTTGCATGTTCTCCCCGTGTACCCTAGGGTAGATACCCTCACAAAAAACATGCAGTAATCCTGGTCTCTAAACTGCCTCGCCCTGACCAGCCGGGGCGCCTGATGGAGGGGAAAGGAACTGGTTGGAACAACGTGTTCCTTCCACGCACTACGTCCTACCTGGGAACCTCCTCCCTGTCAGGTGACAAGAAGCGATTCAATTTTAAGAAGCGATGCAATTTTCAAGGCATTGAGTGGCGGATTCAATCTATCGCTGGAAACGGACGCCGGCTTGCTATTGGTTCACCAACCTATTCGAGTTTTATATAAATCACAGATAACGGGCGGGTTGCGGAATTGATGATTGACGGGCGGGGCGGGTGCGGGTATCGAAAATTGGACCTGTGCGTGCTTGCGGTTATGTTTAGGTTAGGGTTAGAGATAGGGATAGTAATTTCGGAACAATGAACCTTCTGACGAATGACACGGCACGGCAGGACTTTGGTAGAAGGTACAGTAGAGGGACCCCACACGGTAACTCTGTCATTTCTCAACCGTTTCGGACGTGGGGCGGCTCGCCGGAATCCGCCCTGCCCCCTGGGCACGTTCCCTGGGCACGTTCCCCGGGGACCCCCGGAGACCCCCAAATTGTAACTCTCTCATTTCTCTACCGTTTCGGACGTGGGGTGGCTCGCCGGAACCGGGCCGGCACCCTGGCCGTGGTCCTGTGGGTCTGGAACCTCCAGGGACCCCCCCCCCCCCGGGGACCCCCACACGGAGTTGCACCACTCACTTCACACGGGTGTGATTTTCTTCTTTCTTTTGAAAACAAAACGCCTGGGTCCGCGAGGCTAAATAGAGACGGAGTCAGAGCGTTCAAAGCGTTGGACGTGAAATCAACACTGTGTGCTTATTCTCTTTTTACGTTTCTGGGTTCCTCTATTTGTATCATCAGTGCTGTCTCTCTGCCTAAACCTATCATTCTGTATGACACTCACGCCCACCCGCCCGTCCGCACGCACACATGCACTCACATGCGCACACACGCACACAAAAAAACGTCTTTTCCTCTGCAGTGTCTGTCTATCCGCCATGCAGCTCTTTCACCAGAGGGGGCTGGGTGGGATGCAGCTCTTTCACCAGAGGGGGCTGGGTGGGATGCAGCTCTTTCACCAGAGGGGGCTGGGTGGGATGGCCGCCATGCAGCTCTTTCACCAGAGGGGGCTGGGTGGGATGGCAGCAAGTCGACCTACTTTGCCAGGCAGAAGTGGAGCTGTCATTCATTCACACACAGCTGTGTGTCACGTTGTGAAAGGATGCTGTCTCACTCTGGCCTGCTTTCTTCTCCACGCGCGCCACACAAAGACCTTATTTTAGGCCTCAGTTGTGGTGGGAAAAGCACTCAAATGTTTTACTTTAAGTAAAAGTATCAATACTGCAATATAGAAATACTCTGTTACTAGCCCCTTAGACAAGCACTTTATGTAGACTTAGATAGCATTTTATACAGACTTATAGCATGTTACGTAGACAGCACTAAAATTGCATTTTATGTAGTCATATAGCACTTTATAGTATATATGTATAGTATAGTATAGTATGTATAGTTTATATGTATAGTTTCATTATATAGATATTCCACAGTTACGTTCTTAGCTTACGCATGTTTCATGATGACTACTTTTTATGTATGTGATGTATTGCCATGCTTTTTGTTCTTGCTTCATGTAAGTCACTGTGGATTAAGAGCGTCTGCTAAATGCCTAAATTGTAAATTGTACAAGTAAAAGTATGGTATTCAAAATGTAAAAGTACAAAAATACTGGCATGAAAATGTACATGAAGTACCAAAAGTAAAGGTACTCATTATGCAGAATGTCCCATTTCATGTTTTCAAATGTATGTATGTATGTATGTATGTATGTATGTATGTATGTATGTATGTATGTATGTATGTATGTATGTATGTATGTATGTATGTATGTATGTATTAGTGGTGGGCATAGATTAATTTTTTTAATCGCGATTAATCGCACTGCAATCCTTGCGTTAATCGCGATTAATCGCGATTAAAATGGCTCATTTGAACTCTGCCGAAGGCATTGAAAATATGTGCGCGCTACCTAAATAATGTCCAGAAGTAAGTCCTTGTGAACAGGTTTAGACCAGGAGCTTTAATTATGGATACAACTAGCCTATTAATAGCTTATATTTCATATTGTGAGTTTGTAGAACTGTTCACAGTGTTGCCAAGTCTAGTCATTATAAGCTACTTTGGACTTGTCTATCTGTAAAGTTTCTTTAGAATATTGGTGGTCCTTGACATGAAAATGCTTGAGAACCACTACTCTAAAACAACATTGGACAATGATGTTTGACAGTCAGCAAAATAGTTGCTTATTTTAGACTTATTTTCTGACTTTTTCGGATTTTCTGACTTGATCTGCCCTGTTAACATTTTCATAGACCTGGTTGCTTGTTTCTCTCTCAGTCACGAAATGTGGCAACCCTGGTCAAAGCTGTGTTATTATTGTGATGCATGGATGCCTGGTTTAGCTTAGCACACAACAGCTAACATGATGCAGCAGGCTGCTGCCTGGATGGAATATGGATATGGCGTTGCCGTTTACCGTCCCTCTCACAGACTACAAGTCAGGGACGAGTGCACTGACTGTCTGACTCCGTCTCCGTGCAGTCTCCGAACGTGCACGGTGCTCCGCCTCCTGTGGGCGCGTTCGGAATAACCACACCGGAGTGCACTCGCCTATTAGTTTGCATT
Organism: Electrona antarctica; assembly: GCF_951216825.1. NCBI lineage: Eukaryota > Metazoa > Chordata > Actinopteri > Myctophiformes > Myctophidae > Electrona > Electrona antarctica. The sequence continues at coordinate 23,627,223 of NC_136804.1, read as the reverse complement.
GCACAGTGGGCTCAGTGCGCTATTTCCGAACGCGCCCCACACGCACACACATGCGCGCACACACACTCACACACAGCCCGCCTTCTGGCCGCTGCAGACCCAGTTCCCACACCCAATTTTGAGAAAAGATTAACGGCGATATTTTTTGTATCGCACGATAAGAGTCTCGCGTTAACGCAGCACGTTAACGCCGATAACGGCCCAGCATTAGTATGTATGTATGTAAATAGCATACTATTAATACTATTTCAGCAGATCGTTTATTTTCAAATGGCAGACATGTATGTATGAGTTGAAGTCAGTGGTTAATGTATGTTTTGTATATAATTATCAAAATCTACAAATTAACTAGTAACTACAGTTTTCAAATAAATGCAGTGGGGTAAAAGTACAATATTTGCCTCTGAGATGTAGTGCAGTACAACTAAAAGTACTGGAAATTTGAAATACTCAAGTACACAAAAATGTGAGCTCTCTCTCCCAGAAACTAGTAGTAACTATTACATAATGACACCGCTAGAATGTGTAAGTTGTGTTTTCCGTGTGTGTGTGTGTGTGTGTGTGTGTGTGTGTGTGTGTGTGTGTGTGTGTGTGTGTGTGTGTGTGTGTGTGTGGCGCGTGAGTGCTGTATTTGAATCTGGGAGATTCCTGAAACAAATGTGTGAGAGTGTGTTTGTCTGTTCATCCACGTGTGAGTAGACTGTTGCCTCCCACAATTTTTTAATGTTTCCTCCCCACTTTTCGTCTTTACAGTTGCGCAAATTTATATAAATCAAAATCATCTATGCACGATGTAAAAAATAAAATATTGAAAACTACAAATATTTTGAAATATATTATTTTCGTGAACGGAAAATGACGAACAGATGCCAGCTTCCGTGTCCGTATTTCGGGAGGCGTAGTTACAGAGCATTCGGAGATTGTGGAATAGAGTTGTCTGGCGGCTACGCGAGACTAGAGAAAAAAACGCTGCGGTCTGAATGACCCTTTAGAGTTAAAAGATGATTCAGCTTCCATTAGCAGGGCAAGGTGGCGTTTACGTCCATTAGCCCAGAATAAATGGCAGCTGAATTATTGAGACCATCAAGTCACTGAACGTTAGCCAGTCCATTTCCTAAACAGGATCTGGCCCCTCAGCATCTCCTTACAATGTGTTACCGATGATGATACTACACTGTGCCTGTACTCTATCTGCCAGCGTGCATGTGTGCATGCATGCGAGGTGTGTGTGTGTGTGTGTGTGTGTGTGTGTGTGTGTGTGTGTGTGTGTGTGTGTGTGTGTGTGTGCTCCTTCATTCAAGTACAATGGTGTGAGTGCATGGTTCCTGCCTTCCATTTGGGCCGGTTGGCAATGTTTCCTGCTGAGACAAACGGTCCAGGAAGAAGCCTGCGAGACTTGGCAACCCGACAGCAAGCATAACTCTGTTAGCTGTGTGAATGAATGGGAGACAGGCCCGAGCGTCATTTGGGATCCCAGGGGATGGCAATTGCTAGCGGCTTCGTATGAAAATCAACCGATATCAACCAGTAGGTTACTTATCAAGACGATTCAATCGAGCCTGTGATTAGGAAACGCGGAGACATGTACAACATTTTATGACCCATGGTATTAGTGCCTTGGAAGTTTGTGGATTAGAATCTAATCAAACCTGGACAGAGGGGGAAAGGAGATATGCAGAGAAGCAGTGGATTTTAAAATTAAACACCACATTTCCACAAGGCTTAAACAATACCAATCCATTACAGGAAACAGGGTAGTAAACAAACCATTAAATGCTAAACTTCTAAATTGCTCTTAATTAGAGCAGAGCCAGGACAATAGCAGAAACACAAAGCCATTTAGATTCAAAATCAGACCATGATCTGATGGTCTGAGGTTGACACTAATGGGCTCGATGGGTGGACCCCTCAAAGGTAATCACACTTTAATCATTGACCTCCAGAAACCTACCTCAGAGGTAACTAGATTAAGCCAGACTAAATCTAAATATAAGATTGAGAAACTTTTAGTACATCTAGTAAGACTAAACCTTAATTGCCCAGACTCTTCTTCAACAAAGATGGCGAAAGCAAACATTCTTTGTTCGGTACTCATACAATAGTATGGTACAAAACACTGAAGTCCTTAAACCAGAAACCTAACCCTATAACCATAACCTCAGTCTTAATCGGCTGGGTAAGTCCCCTAACCTCATATCAGTCTTAACAGGCCACGTAAGTCCCCTAACCTCTTATCAGTCTTAACAGGCCACGTAAGTCCCCTAACCTCATATCAGTCTTAACCGGCCACGTAAGTCCCCTAACCTCATATCAGTCTTAACCGGCCACGTACGTCCCCTAACCTCATATCAGTCTTAACCGGCCACGTGAGTCCCCTAACCTCATATCATTCTTAACAGGCCACGTAAGTCCCCTAACCTCATATCAGTCTTAACAGGCCACGTAAGTCCCCTAACCTCATATCAGTCTTAACCGGCCACGTAAGTCCCCTAACCTCATATCAGTCTTAACAGGCCACGTGAGTCAGTTTCACAATGTTTTCGCTTCGGCGGATTCATTTCCGTGTTTCCTAATCACAGTCAGTAGGCTCCAGTATACATAGAGTTGAGCCTACTGGCTCCATTGCATGGTCTTGATAAGTAACCTACTGGTTGATATCGGTTGATAACATTCAAAGCGGGTGCAACTGCCACACGCTATCGTTCGCATTTAACCTTAAATTCAGTTATTTTATGCATTAGGTTCTCCAACTCTTCAACTAAAAATAATCTTCAACTTTTTTTGCAGATTAATGTGATTGCAGATAGGCACTGAGTACATCTCAAATCAATCCATGGCCGTCCACGTCATGATAGGCAATTAGGAAGGCTGCAATGACATGCATACTATAAGATCTGGTCACCCTAGCTTAGTAAAATATTCAAAGTAAAAATATTTAGGACGACCGTCGAGCCAATTCTACTCCGAGACATGGACACTTTCAAAGAAATTATTGAAACGGTTGGATGGCACTTACACCCGCCTTCTAATGAGAGCGCCTCATCTCTCTTGGAAGAGCCACCCATCGACTTCTCTAATATGTTTCTCCCCGTGTTTCTTCACTAGTCCGATCCAGAAGAACACAGTTTGCCGGCTACTGCTACAGAGCTGATCATGAGGTTATATCTTCCCTTCTTCTCTGGAATCCTGCCTCAAAGCAGACCAGGAAGAAAACTGTCGTTCCCTGATGTCATCGCTAGGGACACATCAGTAAACAGGAACTGGGAATGACAATGAAGGACCGGGAATTTCTAGATCAGCCATTTCTGAAATAGGGATTAAGTGGTAACTTTGGTTTTGCCTCTATAGTTTATTTCTGGAAAGAAGGACGTCTCTGAAGACAGAGGGAGAGAGAGGGTGGGGGGGGGGGGGGGTCAGAGGAGTATGAAGAGCTGTCACAGGCTGAGTTACAGCATGGAATTAGCCCCTGTCTGAGGACAGTACAATAAAGATTGACCTCTGTGTCATTATCTGCACATGACTCTATCACCTTCCTATTGCTTTGCCTACATCCTCTCTCTCTCTCTCTCTCTCTCTCTCTCTCTGATATACCTGTATGTGTCACGCTCGCTGCCGAAACAGGAACACAATCAGTCGCTTTTTTTAGTCGCCGATGATCAAACGCTGACAGTTGCAAAGCACCATCTAAATCATTATCCGGTTTGCTTCATTTTTAGCATGTCTGATTTAACTAATCTATGTGTGTTTGTCTGTGTGCCTATGTGTGTCTGTGCGTGCGTGTACCTGTGCGTGCGTGCGTGCGTGCGTGCGTGCGTGCGTGCGTGCGTGCAACCAAAATTACATCTCCATTAGGCCATGTTTATCTGCATCTATTGTTGCCTAACTCCCCTGAGAGGGAAGCATTCTAAGAACCTCTAAACTTCTCACACAAAACAAAGTGCAACGTTCTGACATATTCTTTGTGATGCCATTGTCTTTGCATCTCAAAGTTACTGTAGCAATAATTAATCTCACTAGAGGCGAAACAAGCAGGCAGCCGCTTTTTGACTGCCTGCCTGCGATAGATAGCTGAAGTGAGTAATAATTCTAACGGCTGTCTAAACAGCATGTACTGTGGTATAATGCGACCTGCCTCGAGTTAAACACACATTTACAGAGCAAATAATGCATGAACAAGGAGCGAACCTGACAAGGCGAACCTGATCGGTACATTGTGGCTGATAAAACTGCCACAAACTTCCGTTTTGAGCTGCTATACTGTAAGATGAAGAGATAGCATTGTATTTCAGAAGAGACCGTGCAGCCTTGAGGGCTTCCCCGAAAACACACTGGAAAACTAATATTTTATGATGGCAAGTCCAAGAGCACAATGTTAAGTCCACTCGGGACATTTTCACAGAGCAAAACGTTGCATTGATGTTGCAAACAGACCACTAGGGTGACCAACTCGTTTGCGATGGTTTTGAAAACCTTATGCCTACTATACCTACTGTAGCACCATGGCAAAAACCAAAAACTTCACCAAGTGCACAATTTTCATGAATTTTCCTCCCAGCTATTAGGCCTCAGTTGAAATTGGACATTAAGATTTTGCAACAGCAGAATTCAATTAAATCTAGCTTTAGAGTAAAAATGTAAGAGATATTAAACCTGGTTTATGTGATGTATTATAGGATGAGCTAGACATTTGACATTTGGAGGAATGCATAGGAACTGACAGGGAGTACTTGTCTGAAAGTCGGGCTGCATTGATTTAGTCTGTGGAAATGACAGAAAAACGTTCATGTCCCTCCATGTGTCTGTCTACCCTCATGAACGACACACCATTCATTTATAAATGCTGAAATACCTCACACCCCGACCAGTCAAAACATCAGTTGAGCAAAGTCATCAAATCCTATGGAATTCCTTGCAATCTTACTCTTCTCTTAGTCTTTTGAATAATATTCTGTTAGGTTTTAGTCACATTTTCATCTGAAATGTTTTAGTGTTAGCCTAGTTTTAGTCGACGAAATATATGTTTGTTGCAGGCTGAAAATAGCCGGTCTACAAGATCACAACGTGTCTCAAATTACTTGTGTTTTAGTTCTACTGGATCTCTTCTCCACTAGTCCCTGCCTAACAGTCTAGTTTTTATCTGTTGATGAAATTGTCAGTATATTTAGTCATCAGTTTTTTTATTTAGTTTTTATTTAGATTTCATCAGTGAAAATAGGTAGTCGACGAACATTTTTCGTCATAGTTTTGTAGACGAACTCAACACTGCTGCTGCACGAATGTGAATACACAAATGTGAATACACAGACAGGTATTGTCAAACAAGCAGCAGAATTCCAATTCTAATCTATCACCAGGCAACCAGGCAGAAATACACAATACAAGTGAACCCTTAAATAATAGACAAAAAATAACTGACATGTAACATCCTTGGTTTGCTAATCCAAACTCCCAGGGGTTCTGCGATCATCCGTGCATTCAGCAACATATTACACATGACTAACGCTGTCAGAGATGGCGAGAGAGAGAGACTCCGATTGGCCCGATGAAGATAGCTATTAGCTGTGTTACGCTATTCAGTGGCAAGCAAGTCAGAGCCAAAGGCACCGGATTAGAATGACCTATATATACAGTATTCTGTATGGATTGAGACGCAAAGAAAAGCAATATGCAGATGTATGGACCTCCTAGAAAATGATCCAATGGAATTCCATTGAACCCTGAGGCTATCAATCATTGGGAGACGGTTCCATACAGCTTGAGGCCCTGTGATTCTCACATGACCCCAGAAGGACGGAACACTTCTCTACAGCAGAATGGAGCTTATTAGTCAAATGTTTCTTTGTTGGGAAACAGTAGAACATTTTTTTTCAATACTGCGTCTCTGAGTGACTAATTCAGTTAGTGGCATACGTGTGCTCTATCATGAATTGCTTTAGTTTTTGGGAGTGCTGCAGTGGCAGTGGCACTGCCACGCACGCACGCACGCACGCACGCACGCACGCACGCACGCACGCACGCACGCACGCACGCACGCACACACACACAATCTCCCATACACATCCTCCGACCTCACACTATATCAAGTGACATTGGACGTGTGATCAAGAGTGTCACTATAAAGTGGTGTACTGTAGTGGTGTAGTGGTGTACGGTGTGTACGGTGTGTGCGTGCGTGCGTGCGTGCGTGCGTGCGTGCGTGCGTCAGCAGGACATCTGAGTCACAGCACTAGACTGGATATGGGCTCTCAGTGGGAGATCAACACATTCCTGCCACATGCAGGAAGCCAGTGAGTGATGGAAAAAGTACTGACATGTTTGTTTGTCTTTACTTTAACCCATTTTGACCTGAGATCAGATTCTAAAAATGTCTTCTACATCCTGACAGTTTTCTGAAAAAGCTATGTTTCTATGTCAGTGGTTCTTCGATTTTTCAAAAATAGCAGACCTACAAGCTCGTAGTGCGCCACTCGGTGGCGCGCTACGAGCTTGTAGATCTGCTATTTTTCAATAGCTAAAGCATAACATAGTGCTAACACCAAAAGGGGTTCCCGCCCAACTTGGTATTTTATTTTTTCCGACATGGCCACAAAAGTTAATGGGATCTATGTGAAGAGAGATGTGACAAACTGACATATTGAGCTTATGACACACAGAATATGGCATCCCCCTAGTATCTCCTTCACATTCAGTAGATCCTGTGATCTTTTGTGGCCAGATGTAATTTCCTGGGGTCTAGTAGGACTAAAGTAAATAACAATAAAGAAATCGCCGTAAAGTTGTCAAAAAAATACAGTAGGTTTGGCAATTGGCATCAAAATGTACTTAAAGTTTAAGTAACGTTTTCAAATGTAAAGAAAATCTTTTGAAAATAGCAGATCAACAAGCTTGTAGATCGGCTATTTTCAAATGGCCAAAATGTATGTTTTGTAATAATAATCCAAATCTACATAGAAGTACTAGAACTAAAAGTATTGGAAAAATACTCAAGTCAAGTACAAATTGTACTTAAGTACATGTACTTAGTTACTTTACACCACTGCATATAGGAAGCTGTGGCCCTGAAGGAGATAATTGCAATGATGGGAAAAGTGAAATCATATTTTCAATACAAACACCCCCCCCTGTACAATACATACACCACATTGTAATATAGAGGTAAAGATAATCATAATCATAATGTTAAAAGGTCCGATGTCAGATTGAAGTTCATTTGAGTGAATGCATAGCATAATGAGGCCTGGGAGTTAGCTGCATGGGGGAAGCGGGGACATCTGCTCACAGAGCACGGCTCACTGAACTGCCCGTCTTCCCAACACACACAGTTTATATTACTGATGAATGAAAATCATGGATCAAAAACCAATGCGATGGCACCTCTGTGGTCTCTTAGAAAAACACAACCTTTTTACGTTTGAAAATCTTGTGTTTTTTTCTAATATCAAATTGGTTTTTAAATGTTTACATGGTCATGTTTCACCTTTGTTCTCTGGACTGGTTGTTAGACTTCCGAGCTCTGGTAGAGCAACCACACGAGCCTCAACAAGTGGTAACTGTACTGTTCCCAGGTGTAACAACTCATTCGGACAGTCTGCCTTCTCAGTAAAGGGAGCAAACCTATGGAACTCTTTGCCTACGGTTCTAAAACTAGAGACGGATGGTAACGTGTTCTACAGAGGACTCAAACTATGGTTGAAATCAAATCAACTGTGTTCACATGTATAGCTTGAGTTACTAGAGTGATTATGTTTACTTGTGTATTTGAGATTATGTAATGGGTACTGTAATTTTGCTGTAAATATTATTAGAATGTATAATGTTTTGTATTTGATTGGGTGTTTTCTTTTTCTTTTCTTTTTTTTTAACTAAATTGTATTTTTTAGAAAAGTCTCCTGTGGACAAGTGGTGAAAATGTGCTAACACACTGTAAATGATGCATCTACAATTTGTACAACTGTGCAATGAGCAATGCAATTGTTATGTCCATATCAAATAAATAAAATAAACACATGGAGGTGCTACGATCAGGTGTTTGGGGACCGATCCCGAACACCGATTGTTTTTCTCATGATCGGGCCGATACCAATCTTGCGCGTAAGGGGGACATTTGAATATTTCCAAAAGGATGTCAAAACCCATGTCAAAACTGTTCCTGTGTGTGTGTGTGGGGAGAAAGGGGAGAATGTTTAGGCCTGTCACAAAGATGCAAATACGATATTATACTATATATCTAGATCGATCGGAGCACCTCTAATTACTGTCATACAGTAGTAGTAGTCTTCACTGGCGAGGAGCTCAGTCCTATATGACAACAATTACATCAACTATTACTACTGTTGCTACAGCAAACCCTCCTCCGAGTCCTACTACCACTTACGGCCGGGCTCCACCGGGCGCGTCAGCGTCGCGTCTCCGTCACCGTCAGGGAATGTTCCCTTTTTAATCAATGAAGGGTGGCTCCACTGCCCGCGTTGACGGAGACGCGACGCGTGCATTAAAATTGAACCGGTGCGTTTTTTGACGCGACGGAGACGCAACGCGTCCGGTGGAGCCCTGGCGTAAGGCTAATAGACATTTCAAAAAGTATTTATTTAAAGACCTTTTAAGCGTCGTACGAAGCCAACTCGAGTCGTGACAAATCATGACAACACACACAATATTTTGGACCAAACAAATAATTACATAGAAGAAAAACAACAACAAAAAGTGTTGTAACCTGCCATTTTTTTCTACTTTCTAATTCTTTGTTTGGCCCGAAAAATTGTGTTTGTTGTCATGATTTGTCACGACAAGAGTTGGCTTTGTCCGCGGCGTAAACGTCTTTAAATAAATACTTTCTGAAATGTCTATGAGGAAAATGAACGGAGAATCATTTCCTGGGCCCTGGTAGGGGGCGGAACTGCGACGCTCTATACCCATGATATGAAAACTATTTGAAGTCCAACGCTATTATTTTACATTATTCTATATCAACAAGAACTTTAGGCAAAAATACCCTTTCTTAAACATGTGAAATATGTGGACTTTTTTTTTTTCTCCTAACCTGCAAATGATGCTAATGTTTCAAACATCTGCATATGATGCTACATTCTAAATAAATATGCTTTCACATACGCTATTTGACCTGTATATGTATGTATGTATGTATGTATGTATGTATGTATGTATGTATGTATAGTATATAGTTGTTAATTGAACCTGTTTTCTATCTCTTTCCCTTTGCTCTCACTCTAACTCTATACTCCATCTTTCTCACGGAATAATAATACAATAAAATAAAAAGCGATGGAGTGCTGAGCGTGCACGGGAAAAATACAAATACAAATAAAAACACCATTGTTTTACACCTATAAAACTGTGATGTGACAACTGAAACTGATCCTGTGCAGTGTGTTGCAGTCATTTGTTTGTTTTACCTCAGCAGGATGCTGAACACTGATTCATGCTTTTATTTCAACTAAGTGGACTCGACTGCAGCTATGTACTATTTACTGGCTTCCCTATACTCCATAGAGAGACTACAACTAATTAAACATGCTGCTGCTAGGCTACTGACAAGAAATGACATGAGAGGTCTTGGCTACTTTGCACTGGCTCCCTGTTTACATTTGTTTTAGTTGTAGGGGTGCCAGTTCTTTTACCAGCATACTGTACAAATGCAGTCGTCAAAATTAATGATGAAGAACTGAATGAACTTCAACACATTTTGAAGTCTACTGCCCGCTGTATCAATTAAGTCTGATGTCTCGATATCTTGTGCCATACAGTATGTTATTGCATTAGATACTGATAGATCTTTGGTCTGTCGGGAACAAATGGAGACTAATTGGAAAGACTCACTGAAACCCCAGACGCTAATTACTGCATTATTACTGTATCTCTCACCAGTTCTCTTCTTTTGTTCGACATCCCACAGATCTACTGTAGCTGTCCAGCAGCATTTGGTCTCGTTTTAATTTGAATGTTAGAAATAATATAATTGGGTCATATCCATGCGGCCGTTTGTGTTGTACCATCAACCAATTAGCGAGACCAATGACCCTGTGCGGACATTACGGCGATTGACTGCAAAAAGATAAGTGCAAAATGATTAGCTTATTAGCTATTTTGGCTAACTGTGGGCAAGGCCTGTTTGTCTTCCAGACTCCAGGGTGACGTGTGGTGAGACAATGTGTGGACGTATCCGCTATATTCGGTCCTAGCCGTTCAACACGATCCCCTACTTAACAAACTGACTTCCAACTTGCCAAACGAAACAGACTTCCAACTTGCCAAACGAAACATAAGATGGAGGATGGCATCGTTGCACTGCTGTGCAACAGCAGACAGAGTTCAGAGAAAGCCAGCCGGTTGTGGGAGGGGAGCTGTTGCAATGCATGGACCACAGTAGGTAGGAGGACATCTGGGGGATGCTTCGTTAGGAGTCCTTGAGCAAGTTTCTGAGCCAGCACACAGAGAGAGAGAGAGAGAGAGGGAGCCAATGAGATCATGCTCTATTTATGGCTTCCAAGTGGACCATTCAGAAGCTAAAAGGTATCTATTAACGGGGGCCAGCTGTGTGATAAAAAAAATAATACCAACCCGAATGTTATCCGAATCTCGTCAGTTTGCCCAAGAAACCTCAAGTGACCTGGGGTTGTCTTCTGGCCGACTGCTGTCTGACTCGATACAAATTAGTGTTTAGTGAAAAAATAAAATCAACTAGGTGCTCAAAGGAGGTGCAGAAAGAGTTTAAAAAGTCGGCTGGTGCTTCAAAGATCAAAGGGACTGAAATGCTGAAGAGAAGGCGGCGATCAGAGTACTCAAAAAAGTATAAAGAATTTACTTTTTTTATTGTATTGTATTTTATTGTATATTATTGTATGTTTCAACTATTAGTCATATCCACCCTCTCCTCATTTCTATACTTTTTTTGAGGGGTGCAGTACTTAGTTTAGACTAGTCATTGGTTAGACCAGTCATTAGTCCTACAACTACAACCTATCTCAAACGCTCACCCTAACCCCCATTGGAATACCATATAGGGGGGAAAAAAGATGTCCTCAGTGGCAAAGGCAAAACAAACACATGCAGTAGTTCTTGGATGGAAGATTCCATTTCCAGGTCACTGCTGTAGTAGTGTGCGTAGCACTAAGTATTGGTCATAACCTCATTTTACTCTGCTCACTTAAGTGGCTCTCCGGGGACCCGTTCTCTAATTCGCTCGGGTAGAGCGAGCAATGAGTGTACTGTACTGTAAGTGTGTGCATATGTGTGTGTGTGTGTGTGTGTGTGTGTGTGTGTGTGTGTGTGTGTGTGTGTGTGCGTGTGCATGTGCGTGTGTGCATGTCCGCGTGCGTGTGCATGTGCGTGTGCGAGCGTGAGTGTGAGTGAACTAAAGATTTGAGAATTTCTGTATTTTTAGCCTCAGGCTCTGTGTCTCATGCTCCACGTTCTCTCAACACAAACACTCCCCAGTCCCCATCCCCATCCTCACCCACCCATCCGTGCACATACGGTAAACACGCACGCATGCACACACACACGCACGCACACACACGACTTGACTGGTGGATGAGATAACATCCATGTATTCAGAGCAGGGGCCTGATGTTGCGGTGTCGTCTCCAAAACACGAATGACTCACCATGCAGGTTACTGTTCAGATTCCTAAAGAGACAGTAAGTACCCTGAGAGATAGCACAGAATACTGTACATCATACAAGTGGGAAAAGACACTTGTGCATGATATCCAGACACTTGTCCTGCACTTATGAGTGGAGGTGTTTTTGAGATGCAGACTGAGCAGGCCACAAAAACCTCACATACAGAACGGAACCCCTCGTACAACAACAACAACAACAACAACAACAACTACAAAATTGGAATTGAACGGGTGAGATGGTGACATGAAAGACTTTGTATGCAAGTCATCGCTAACAGTCTCTGTTCAGCGCCTTGTATTTGTAGCAGAGCGCGCCATGAGTGGCAGAGCGCGCCATGAGTGGCAGAGCACCATGAGTGGCAGAGCGCCATGAGTGGTGGTCCCTTTATTGGCTGTTGATGGTGACGTAACCAAATCTGTTTCAATCATTAATCCTATTGGGATTGAAGTAGAGATGTCATGAGGTAATCTCACCACTGGCATCACCACTGGCGATGCCAATGACCTCACCACTGGCATCACCAGGAATACTGGTCCCTCATTGCCTGTTAATAATGACGTTGCAAGAGATGAGAGGTCTTAACCCAGCTTGTAGATCTGCTATTTTTGAAAAATCTTGAAAATGTGACGCAAATCTTTGAATATATATTCTTTCAGAGTGAACGTTTTTAACTAAAATCTTTGCTTCTGGGGGGGTCCCTGGAACAACATATTTTCAAATGGGGGCCAATTACATATCATTTTTGCGGTCCTTGACATGAAATATTGAGCACCACTGATATAGAAACATAGGTATTTCTGAAAACTGTCAGGATTTAGAAGACTTTTTTTCAAATTCCGACGTCAGGCCTAAATGGGTTAAACAAGAGAGGACACCGACATACATACTGTACATACCCAGCCGATCGCAGTGCTTGTGCACTCGGCTTGCGCAAGTAATTACATCCTTCTGTGGTGACTTCTCACCATAGCAGGTCTGATCGGAACTACCACCACATCTCCCTCTCACAAATACCCCCCGCCCACCCACTACCGCCAGCACCACCCACCAACAACAAACACTCAAATGAGAGTCGAGCAGAATCCTGCAGCCTTTCTGGCATCAATGATTCATTCAGAGGAGGGCTGGATCTGTCTCCCTAATCAGAGCTTAATCTTTCAAGGGTATTGATCAAGCATCTCTGACAGAGCCATTATAGACACTCGATGAGCACGCCGTCTGCCAAAGGCGCGCCCCTGCTTCCGTCAATCTGGCCTAAGATTAACCCATTTTGGGCGGGAACCCCTTTTGGGATTTTAAACATTATGTTATAATTTAGCTATTGAAAAATAGCAGATCTACAAGCTCGAGCTCGTAGGTCTGCTATTTTTGAAAAATCGTGAAAATGTGGCGCAAATTTGGAATATATATTTTTTTCTGTTTTATGTTTTTAACTCAAATCTTTGCTTCTGGGGAGGTCCCTGGAACTACATATTTTCAGACGGGGGTCGGCGGCCAAATACATATAGTTTCTGGGGTCCTTGACATGAAATATTGATAACCACTGATATAGAAACATGAGGTTTTAAAAAAAAAATTAAATACTTTTTTAAATTTCGACGTCAGGCCTAAATGGGTTAAAGGGAGATGGAAGAGGGATGGAGTACAAAAGGATGGAATGGGAGTAAACACATGGCTTTAGGTGGATAAATTGAGCATAAAAAAAACAAGAGAAAAGTGGACTTTTGTAAATCAATGTGGAATCAATGTGAAAATGCGCTAAAATTGCCTATCAGAATGTGAGCAAGGCTATACAAAAGGACAAATGATGACCGCGGACAGAGGGCCTTGAATAAATACATGACTTTTCCATTTTCCAAGGTGACCGACATTGTGGATAATGAATGTATGCTATTCTACAGTGAATTCAAGTCCCTTCAAGTAAAATTTCACCGCTGGAGGAATCCAGACCTACTGCCTGGCTGTAAACAGTAAAGTATCTACGCTACGGTTTAAACCGCTAATTTAGGGATGTCATTATACTATATAGGTGATAATTGTGTTCTTCTACATCAAAGAAAAGAAACAAATCCAAAATGTTAAAAAGCTCACATCCGCAGAGGCAGATGGTGACACGCTGTGAGCTTACTATTTTCACTATTCATTGTACAATATATAGGCCTAGAGCACCAAAGTCTGACGTCAATATCGGTAGAGGGCACTAAGTCCACGGGTTCATTTTTTTATTTGCATTGTAATTCCCATAGGGGGATTTTAGATCGCCTCATATAAGAACTGTGTTTGAAAATCATCCTGGCCGTTTAACTCATGATATGAAGAATCAACTGACAGAGAAAACTCTAATGTTACTGCTGCTGAATTAGTTATATTTTCGCTAGAAACAGACTGTATCAAATATGACTGACTGACCGTCGTAAACGATACAGTGACACCTCCCCGACAATATCGCCGAGACAGTTTGTTTATTTTTGGACCACAATGCATATATGAGGCGATTTTAAGAACCCATGTTATTCTCCATAGAGAAAAACTTCTGTGAAGCAAGGGATGAGACTCAGGACTTCGGTGCTCTATAGGGCTGGGTACTGGGAGGCTTGTCAACATGAGGAAACAAGGCTGCCATTTCCACGGTGCACTGGTGCGGCCCTACTCCTGCTCGTCTTTGTAAAAAAAGAAAAAGCCTATACCTCCTTCCTTCTGCCACGCATCAAACCGTAAATCTAGCCCACGGGCAGCATGAACTGGGGCACAGACAATAACGGTAATCATGGCAAATCATGTGCTGCTCTGCCGGAGGAGACCAGCTGACTGCCTGACTGCTGCTGCTGTAGCCCACAGGGCCTCTTGTCTAAACAACAAAACACTGGAGGATGAGCGGGTGTGCATGTGTGTGTGTGTGTGTGTGTGTGTGTGTGTGTGTGTGTGTGTGTGTGTGTGTGTGTGTGTGTGTGTGTGTGTGTGGTTGGGGGGGGGGGGGGGGGGGGGGGGCTGGGTAACTTAGAAACAAACAAACCAAGATGAGCAGAGGGATTTTCCTCTCTTGCCGTCTTTCCTAACCCACTTAAGCACAATATGCATGCAGACTGTGCAGCATATGCAGCATTGGCGACTATATGACACAATATCTGAGTGCCTGGATTTTGTAACACACACACATCGCACCCTGGAAATTTTCATTTCAGGGAGGTCAAGAAAATATATTGAACATGTCCATTTTTAAATATGCAACATATTGTTGATAGATATGATAGCTATATATACGACACATATATTTCCTATATAACTACATATATGTTCATATAGACGCTACTTTCCGGGAGACACCTGAGAGGCTTAAGTTATTGTACTTTGGTGCACTCACTTTCCATACACTCTTTGCATCGTGAAACAGGTCTCAGAATCACACTTTTATCGAACACACAGAAGGCGTGTGAATGGAATCGTTCCGGTTCAGCACTCATCATCATCATCATCATCATAATCATCATCATCATAACCTTTATTTCAACTCGGAGTACAGTTGAGGGGCAGGCCCTTCATTTTCAATGTAGCCAAGATGAGAGCACAGAAGCAACAGACTTCTATCAAGCCCCGGTAAACTACTAGTGGCTTTGAATGTTATCACATGATTTAATCTCCGTCATTAGCCCTTATCAACAGCATGCAGTGCAGCCAGTATGGACATTTCCACATACTGATGTTGTTGTCAGCGTTGGTTGCATTGTCCGACTATTTAATTTAATCTAATCTAAAACATAATTGCCCAGACTTTTCTTCAACAAAGATGGTGAAAGCAAACATTCTACTTATACATAGAATTGTATGGTACAAAACACTGAAGTCCTTAAACCAGAAACCAAACCCTAACATCAGTCTTAACCGGCCACCGAAGTCCCCTAGCCTCATATCAGTCTTAACCGGCCATGTAAAGGGGGCCTTACACTAGCCGATAATCGGGCATTTTTGACGCTTGGGGGGTGCCCGACAGCTCAAAGCGCGATCGGGATCGGCCCGATCAACATCAAGAATGTTTGATATTTGCTCTGCCCCGCTCCGATTATCCTGTAGTGTGTGGTGCTATCAGATGTCAGATTGAAAAAGATCGGGCTAGTGTAAGGCCACCTTAAGTCAGTTTCACAATCTTTTCACTTCAGCGGCAGTAATTTCACTTCCGCATTTCCTATTTGCCTACGCAGTATGTGGAAATGTCCATATTGCGTGCATTGCATGCACCAGATAACAACATACTGGTGATTATCGGTTGATCTCACATAAATAACGGTAATGGGTCGATTTATTCTTGCATTTTGGACAGGAGACAAACGTTTCGGCTCTCCAGCCTTCATTAGTGACACTGATGAAGGCTGGATAGCTGAAAGTTCCGAAACGCAAGAATAAATTACTGAAATGCAGTCTTGGTGTGTACGACTCATTACGGTTATTTATGTGATATATGATTTGAACGGGTAACGCACCTTAACCCATTCTGGGCGGGATCCCCTTTTGGTGTTAGCATTATGTTATGCTTTAGCTATTGAAAAATAGCAGATCTACAAGCTCATAGCGCGCCACAGAGTGGCGCGCTACGAGCTTGTAGCTCTGCTATTTTTGAATAATCGAAGAACGACTGACATAGAAACATAGCTTTTTCAGAAAACTGTCAGGATGTAGAAGACATTTTTAGAATCTGATCTCAGGTCAAAAAGTGAGAGCGCGGTGGTCACATGAATGGTTATCGGTTGATAACATTCGAAGCGGATGAAACTACTCAACCAAAGCTTCTACCAAAGATCAACATGGCTTTAATTAAGAGTAGAGGGATCGGAGGACCTGGTGCTCTTGATGATGAATAGCCGTGCTTTGTACTGAAGGGGTAAAAGGATCCCTGGCTAATAAGACAATTAGATGCCTTAAAACATTATACTTGCCCTCTATAAAAAAAATAAAAAAAATAAAAACACCTTAAATATTTTATTTCTTTCATAAATAGAGACTCTTTCACTCAATAGGAACTGCTCCTGTCGCAAGTTGATGATATCATATGTCCATATGGTCTAGCCCTATGGAATGCATGGAAATTATGCTAATAAAAAAAACTCAATACTTCCTAAGGATAATATATTTTAAATACTTTTTTATTAGCACGTGCATTCCATATATTCCATAGGGCTGGACCCTTAGATTATATATTAATAGAGACGGCACCCGGAGGAAACCCTGAGGCAAAATGGACATAGTGGCCAAATTTGGTATTGCGGCGCTGTGCCAGCGCTGGTCCATTGACTATCATTGCGCACGTTCATGATGACACGTGAACGCTGTTTTATACGTGAACACGTGCAATGATAGTCAACAGCCAGCGCGTACACGATTTGGCCCAATCCATCCCAGAATGTTCCTACCCGGAAGGGGGAGTGAAATCGCCTCATGCGCTTTTGAGCAACTTAATGCAAGTGGATGGGATGAGAAATCCTGTGCCGTCTCTATTAATATATACTCTAAGGCTGGACCGCACATGGACATATGACATCATCAACTTGCGACAGGAGCAGTTCCTATTGAGTGAAAGATTCTCTATTTATGAAAGAAATAAAATATTGAAGGTGTTTTTATTTTAGTTATAGAGGGCAAGTTGTTTTAACCCATTCTGGGCGGGAACCCCTTTTGGACTATTGAAAAATAGCAGATCTACAAGCTCATACGATGTAGGTCTGCTATTTTTGAAAAATCGTAAAAATGTGGCACAAATCTTTGAATATTATATTCTTTCAGAGTGAACATTTTTAACTCAAATCTTTGCTTCTGGAACAACATATTTTTAGATGGAGGTCCGCGGCCAATTACATATATTTCTGGGGGTCCTTGACATGAAAAAGGTTGAGCACCACTGCCATAGAAACATGGGTTTTTCAGAAACCTGTCAGGATTTAGAAGTCTTTTTTTTTTTTTACAATCGTCCTCAGGTCTAAATGGGTTAAGGCACATTTGTCTTATTAGCCAGGGACCTTTTAATACAAAATGGAAAGGAGGGGGAACTCAGCACAGTGGGGGGTGATCAATGACTTAGAGCAGCGCGCTAATGACACGGTCCCTAATCCAAATGGGCGTCATCAAGCGAGAGCTGTGCTTACCCTTCAGATAAATTTACCACGGCCTCGAATTAGTAATCTTCATAAGAAACAACCCCGTTCGTTTCATCAGAAAGATGTCTGGGCCAAAGTGCATGCAGTCATCCATGCTTGACAAATAACGGGGGATCCTTTTGTTTGTTGAGCTTTCACCTGAAGCATGGACATTCAGACAGTCATGAATGAGCACGGCCCGTAGTACGATCAATCGGTAGCTCTGTATAGCAATCTAGTGCAATCTTACACGTCATTACGACGTGTGTGTAGTGTGTGTGTGTGTGTGTGTGTGTGTAGGTGTGTGTGTGTGTAGGTGTGTGTGTGTGTGTGTGCGAGAGAGTGAGTGAGCGAGAGAGGGACAGAGAGAGAGAGAGATCAATAGGCTGCTATCTTATTACTGTCTGGCTAGGTGGGGAAAGCTCCTGCATTCAATGTCTGGGGAGTCACTGAGGCCACTGAGTGTCCGTTAGTGAGGATTTACACGTTCACACAGTGACCACCCCATTACTCACGTATACTGGATACTGGATGTCTGTGTGTCTGTGTGTCTGTGTGTCTGTGTGTGCGCGCACGTGTGTGCGTGCGTGTGTGTGTGTGCGTGCGTGTGTGCGTGAGAATGTTGTTTTATTGACATGGCGCCAATAAACCATGCAACATTAATATACACTGTGTGTGGAGTGGACATTACCTTTCTTTATTATTTTTATTTTATTTATCAGAATCAACTTTTTTGTACATCAAAGGTTTATAGGTCTAAAGAGTGAACTTATTTTATAATTTGTGTAGTTTTCAAAAAGAAAAGAAGCAAGGAGAAAGCAGGTATGGTATCAAGATTCGTGGAAATCTAGGCCCATCTCTGTTCATCTGCGTTGTGTGAAAATATAGCCAAAGGTTCAGCATGGACAACAATCATTGCTTTATGCTTACAGGCAGATGAAAGGAGGGGAGAGAGAGGAGAAAGTGAATGACAAAAAGCACGAGAGCGCGCGTGCGAGAGAGAGAGAGAGAGCAGTCGTTAGAGGCTTTACTGTCAGTGTCTGGGAGCAGAGGGGTCTGATGCTGATGCTGGGTGCAGTGGTTGGAAGCAGTGTCTTCACGAGGGCCATGTTTGTTTGGCAACAGCAAATGAACAACACAGACAGGAAGGCTTTCATGGCCCCCGGGGCCTTCTGACTACAGTAACACACAGCGAAGAAAACCACCAGCCTCCCTGCCTGCCATCCTGGCTGCCTGCCTCCCTGCCTGCATGCCTCCCTGCCTGCATGCCTATGTTTGTGTCTCAATACAGACATAATTGGGGGGAAGGGAGTGGTTATAATACTGTACAGTATTAATATCGTAACTTTTTCTGCATAAACCTATTGATAGAGATTGTGTTTTTGTGAGATATTTTCATATTTTGTGGCCAGGCCAGCCACCATAGCAATGGAAAATAAAGTACTCCTATTGTGGAGTCTGTTAAATAGCAAATTTGATTATTGTCCTATTCTAACATTGAATCTCGTCATACAATATATGGTATGATATATGTTTTGGACAAATTTGACTGATTTCAAAGTGGGTAAGCAGTTGCCTTGGGGTGTAAAGGGGTGGCATGGATGCGGGTACGGGCAACTGACGCAGACCTACTGGCCAGTGCTTCTTTGTTGTGATTCTTTGTTTTGTGGATGGAGGGCAGGGTGACAAGGGGTGAGGAGAAGAGTGAGAGAGAGGAGCGGGAGGAAGGGAGTGTTGAGCACGCTGTTGAGCGCGCTGTAGGTCGCCATGCTGCCTGGAAGCGTGGAAAGGGGTTGGGGATGTACAGGGGGGTGGGGTTGGGAGGCAATGTCACTCCGATGTGGAATGTATCATGACGTGTACTGACTGGAGCCACGACCTCTGATGGAGAGAGAGAGAGAGAGAGAGAGAGAGAGAGAGAGAGAGAGAGAGAGAGAGAGAGAGAGAGAGAGGACAGACGGAACAATAGAGGGAGAATAATGTGAAAAGGGGGAGAAAAGGGACGGCGAGGATGGAAGGAACGGAATGAGAGGAAAGCAGGTTGCAGTGAGGCTTCTGGTTGATCTTGCCATTGCCGCATGCAGGCCTCAGTGACAGTGGACTGATGTCAATAAATAAAGACACGTTCACATACACTCACACTCACACACTCGCACACGCTTCACCTAAATGAGACCACTTCCATTTCTGAGAGACATGCAAATGCCTCAGTTTGCTTATCCACCACTTCCTCTGACGGGCGCACACGCGCACGCACACGCACACACACACACACACACACACACACACACACACACACACACACACACACACACACACACACACACACACACACACACACACACACACACACACACACACACACACACACAGCAGAGAAAGACCTGGGAGCTATCTATTGACCTCCTTATGAACATAGCTAATTATTTCCAGGTTGTTGGCTTAAAAGAAAAACGGGGGTAAAAAGTGTTTCCTGCGAATAAAAAACAACATTACAGACTAATCGCTTGAATGAAATGTGGAACTAGCATTCAAAGGAATTAGCTCGTTCTCATAGCTTGCCCAAAAACAGCAACAGCGTGCACCTTATGACTCTTATCCGCAGCACATTCAACAGAATGTGCATCCCATTGCTAAGTGCCACATGGCATAATTACCTAAGGTCTAACAAAACTATACTTCATAAACCATTAGAGTAATGCTGATAGCATATAGGGCAATAAAAACACTGTCAGATTAATTAATTGAATGGTTTGTTGCTCGGCACGTCGCTGGGAGGATCCCGGTTGCAGGAATGACATCTAATTCCAGCCGGCCGCCCCGGCAGACGTGGCAGCAGAACAGAATGTCAGCTCTGTCATTATACAATGACAACCAATACATCAGCACGCGGCTGGCAGACTTTCACTCAACGGTTAGACGTTGGCAAAACCCTCTAATAATGGAAATGATATTTTGTCTTGGCTGCCCTGCGGACGGGTTCTCTATCAGTGAAGTGGTGTGAATTGTTTAGACACGTGGGCAAAGATATAGGCTCAAATTATCCAATGTGTCCGTGCAAGATATAGCGTGTTTTGCTGTGTAGGCCTATGCCTGTGATGAGCTGACCTGATATGCATTCAAACGTACGGGTGTGTGTATTTGTTTCTGGTCCATAGAAATAGCCTGGTAAATGCCGTGATATTTGGGGTAATTTGTCTAGCTTGTATTCTTTTTTTTCTTTTGCAACCCAGTTGTTTCACCCAGTGCCAATTATCTAATGTAATCCTGGGCGCTACACATCCTCTGCCAAACTGGGGGGGCAGCGGACTGACCTCATGCCTCCTTCTATGCATGAGGAGTCCAAGCTGCTTCTTTTCACCTGACAGGGGGGAATTTCCCTGGCCGGACGTAGCGCGTGGAAGGAACACGTTATTCCGACCAGTTTTAGAGACCAGGATTACTGCATGTTTTTGTAAGGGTACCTACCCTAGGGGACACGGGGAGAACATGCAAACTCCACACAGAAAGTCCCTTTCGCCAACCCCCACCTCGGGTACGGGCACTGATGACGCGGAGGAGGGAACACGCCCCCAGCGCCCACAGCGTCCCCAGCGGGAATCGACCCAGGACCTTCTAGCTGTGAGGCGACAGCACTAACGACTGTGCCACCGTGCCCCCGTCGTGCTTGTATTCTGAATTGTAGTCAATAGTATGCTCTGGAGGACGTAAAATCATACATACAGACCTATACATAACACATGCTGAGAGGAACAAATGCTACTGATATATATAATATTAGAGCTGACAATACACATGGAGCGATTTTCGGTAGTCTGACTAACAAAGATAAAGTAGTAAATAATACAGCAATTCTGACTAATGAGTTGATTATTTCAGATAGGGAGTATCATGTTTAACCCCGAAATAACATGAGCTAACACCAAAGCTAAAACACCCATAATAGCACACGAATGATTGCACGAACAAAGTACTCTTCTCTTCCACCACCAGCAAACAACTGGAGTCGCAAGTCGGCAAAACTTGTGACTAGAATTACTGACACACTTTCAGAATGTGCTAATCTCTGCTTACTGAGGGAATTATCATGCAATTAACTTACACACACGCACACGCACACACAATCAGGCCTACACACGACAACACCACTAAGAAATGCACTCTACATTTTTAAAAGAGGAATTCCATTTCATGATGTCTCACAGTGCTATGAACCTTACATATAATTGATCACATGGCTGACTGCACATCAAATGAATGTGCTTAAATGGCTACTACTTTGTCACACATTAATAGGACACCTCACAAGGTACAGAACGGGTGAAATAAAAGGCAACAGCTCATGGCAACAGCAGAGCAGTACAACAATACTGCACTATTGCACATGTTCCCATTATGTTAGAACTTGTCCTGCATAGCATCATTCACTGGAAGGCACGGAAATGTGTTGCGTCGTTAATGTATTCAAGTATAACATGGCCATGTGAGGGCGCCTAACATGTATCCTCATGTATCGACTGGCGAGTGATCAATTACAACGTAGATAGTACTGTACTGTAGGTCCGTCCAGGGGACTTCAAATACACCACAGCAGTTTGAAATACTACAAGGATCACTTGCAGTCTTGCACACATTATATTGTCCACACCGCCGTGCACACGCATCACACCTCCATTCAAGCTCCAACCAACGTAAATGAAAGTAAAACAACGGATATACAGTAGATTCAGGGGTTGACACTAATGCTTGCCCGACTGCCCGTGGCAGGTGGAGTTTGCTTTGAGGTTGCCCGCCAACCAAGTGCGTTTTTTGAATACATGGGAAGCAACTTTAGTTCAGTCTTTGCTTCACTAGAAAGTTTGTGTTGCGTTTGCAGTACAAACACAACACAAGATGTCTGTGGAATTTAAAATAAGTCATATTGTATAGCAAGCTATTGAGATATTTGACATACATATTGAGGTATGTCCATATCTCTCAGCCCCAGATTGCGCAAGTAAAGTAAAAAAAAATATGACTTATCATTTAATTTCCGGGCAACATGTGTTGCACATGACCTTTGGGCAACTAGAACATGACCTGTACTCGCCCTACGGAGACCTCCATGTCAACGCCTGGTATATTTAAAATTATACCACAGGTAGTTTTGAGGACGCAATCTGATTGGTTGAAAAAGCTCCCTACCCGTGCTTCAAACGAGCATCACCGCACACCTAATCAAAACATAAAAACCAGCTGTGTCAGTGTCCGCAGGCAGTAGGCTACTAGCTAAGCTAAGTGTTTCTTAGTTTTTAAGGGTAACTGTGGTATAATCGCAATATTATACACTCGAGGGTGTGCGTTACTGTCATTAAAGGGACACTTCACCCTTTTTGCAAAAAAATATATGTTAATGACGTTTAGAAGATTTAGAACACTTTCCTGGGAGTCTTTATGTGTGTAATATGTGGTTTTAGATATTTTAGATTTTAGCAGTGAGCCCCGTGTCTCTGATGTCATGGACACTGGGCTCACTTCATTCCTGGACTACAATTCCCATAATGCTTTTGTGCACTTCTCCTCCTTGTGGATAGGGGGAGGGCTGTCTTACTGAGACAACATGTAGTCCAGGAAGTGGACTACCTGTGAGCCCTGCAGTGTCCATGACAACAGAGACACTGGGCTCACTGACGGCTATGGACGTATTTTTTAGGATTCAGAATCATGAAAACCCCCTTGTTTGACATGTCACATGCTACTTAAAGCATAATGAAATTTGGATATATATATTGTCTATGGTGTGGTATACAAAAATGGCCATAATTTGTTGTGTTTCCGGCAGAGCAGGCCTCTTATACTGTGGACCTTAATGACCAAATGAATAGAAAAAAACCCACAAATAAAAAGTACAGCATGACATCAACGGTCCTCTCAAATTTTGGGTGACGGCTCCATGCACTGCGTTGCGCTCACCTGTGGCAGGGCGGAGCTGAGCTGGCGCTGCAGCGAGTCGCGGTCGTAGACGACGTCCTGCAGGTGCTGATCGGACACGGACAGGCTCTCCTGGGTCTCGCGCAGCGTGTCCAGCAGGCGGTCGCGCTCGTCCAGCATGTTGACCATCAGCTGCTCGAAGTGGGAGTCCGGGTCCCCTGCGCTGCTCTGGGAGCCGCGCTGGCTCAGCGCCGTGTCCTCGCTGATGGTGGGCATCACCTCGCACATCATCCTGAATCACTCTGGCCTCTGTCCGGGTCAAAAAAAGAAGGAAGGTGCAGGGAGAGTTAAAGATGGAATGCTGTGATCCCCCCCCCCCCTAAAACATGATCATCAGGTACAGTACTACGAGTATACTCAAAAAAGAAATTGTTAAACAATTATGTTTTTTATTATTATACTGTTCTTGTATGATAAAGGGGGAGGAGTTAGGGGAGGGGATGATATTGTGTCACTATATCACTGTCATTTCGATCGGGCCATTCGACTCAAAGGCTTTCAGCTTTCAGGAAGAAACCAAAAATACACAGGAAAGACATATTTCAATATTCTAACCACACCTGGGGGTCTATTAGACTTAGAGAAATGCTAACTCCATAGACACATACAAAACAGAAAAAGTACAAAAACACATCTTTAAGCCTGCAGTCATACTAAGCCTGCAGACTATCTTTTTTTTTACAGACGAAAACAGAATAAAAACAAAATAAAAACTAAGCCATGATGACTAAAACTATCACCAAATATGTACTGACAATTTTGTACGTAATAGAGACCAGCGGGTGGCGGATTTAGCCGCGGTTGCCGCGGGTGAACCGCAGTTTAGGGTGGATTAGGGTCAATTCAATATATTATAAATTAATATTGGATAAACCGCGGGTGAAATAATGCGGGAAATAAATGAATGGCATCTATCTATATGCTTATTATACCTTTTTAAAACGCACACAATCTCGGCATGCGTGCGTTAGTAGTATTTTAATTTAATCATTTTCCATGATCTGGCACAAATTAGCCGCCTATGAAGTTGGGTCCTGTTGCACAACAACAACAACACAGTGGTCTCCTACAGCCTACAGGCAGCTACGCTAAAGTTGCTAACAGGCAGCTAGTGAGTCTGGGAGAAACTTAAAACTAAGTAAAACAGAAGGGAGGAATATACGTTCGGCGTGGGACTGGGAGTGATTCAAAGTTCTTTACCCTGCCGCCGATGACCGCTGGATATGCTGTATGAAAATATGTCGCGAAAACGTGGACGGCGTGTTACCATGGAAATGGATATATACAACCACTACGTAACATTGGTGAACTGTCGAGAGAGTGGTGAGTGACATTGTTTGTACAAGTAGTATAAATAGCCGATCTACAAGCTCACAACGCATCGCAGCGTCGCGTTGTGAGCTTGTAGATTGGCTATACTGTATATGCTGGGCGCTTCCCTGCACAGCGGATTGCGGGTGGTGCGGATTAATAAATTGGATTAATTAATAAATTGCGGTCGGATAGCGGGCGGATTATAATTATGCACACGCGGATTCGGGTGACAAAAAAGGGGGAGGAGTTAGGGGAGGGGATGACACTATGGCAGGTCAATAAGTTTGCTTTCGAGTTTGCTTTCGAGTTGCCCAGCCCCAAACTGCAAGTGCACATTTGAGTGAGGAGTCTGCTATAAACACAACACAAAATATATAGCTAGATAGCTATAAACACTATTCCCGGTTGGTGGACTTCAAAATAAGATATTTTTTCTTTTTTATTATTATAAATATTATTCTCTAGTATCGGGATCGGATCGGGATTCGGGACATCCTACATAATCGTCTAATTGCAATTATTCATCATAATCATAATCGCTTCCATGTCGAAACATGTTCGGACATTATAGAAAAAGCTTAAATAGATCCTCAAGCAAGTCACTTCGTGACGCATTGTAACATTGTAGATCAGCTATTTCCACTATTTTTTTTAATAGTTTAAGATGAATGAATGTCTCTGCATTTTACAGTTATTTGTATAGTGTGACAATTAATCGTCAACTTAACCCTGCAAGACCCGGATATATTTCTACTTGCAAAAAAGAGATTTCAACCTTACTACTACTTTGTACTACTGTATATAGGACTTTGCAGAGGAAATTATGTAAAAAAAAAATACAAAATGTGTTATGCAAATGTTATGCACATTTATAATCATTATTAAAAAAATATATAAATTAATAATTTACATTTGGGGATATCTTTCACAATAATAAATGTACATGTTCTAGACATTCTAAGTGTGATGTGTAATCGTGACAGCCCTATGAGTCACGAGTGCGTGCGTGCGTGCGTGCGTGCGTGCGTGCGTGCGTGCGTGCGTGCGTGCGTGCGTGCGTGCGTGCATGCATGCCTGCGTGCGTGCGTGCGTGTGTTCGTGCGTGTGCATGCATGCGTGTGTGTACTAGTACTGTATGTATGTGACTGGGCCTGGCACCCTTGGAGCATGGCTCAGCATCATCACCACCGCTGCATTTCAAAGCTACAAAGATGTCTTGGGAGGCTGCATGGGCGCTCTGCCCTAGATTTCATGCTTGTGCCGTTTAATGAGCCAGCCCAGATCTGATTGCATAATACACTGTATCCCACTGGTTCCCAAACACTGGGCCGGGACCGTGGACACATTTGGGATGTGCCTATGAGACATTTTGGCCGATATCAATATCCAATATAAGTAATTGCTGTTATGGCCGATAACCGATATTACTAGGGATGCACCAATATGGAAATCTACAGCTTGGTAGACTACAGATAACCAACACACCAACATAGAATCTACAGCTTGGTAGACTACAGATAACCAACACACCAACATATAATCTACAGCTTGGTAGGCTACAGATAACCAACACACCAACATAGCCAATGCAAAATGTATGCTTATCAACAACAGATAAACATCGGCTACTGCCATCGGTTAATGTCAGTTTTATTTTTATATATTTATTTGATATTATATTATTGACCGATAACAGCAAGTATCGGCCGATACGATACATCGGTGCATCACTAGATATTACCGATGTCGATATGATCTCATTCTGTATTAAAGAAATATAATAATTTTGTCCGAAAAATACAAATACAATACAACAAATACAATACAATACAATACAAATATATGATTTATCGGACCGATGCGATTAATCAAAAGAACAACTAAAATCGTCCAATAGCGATGTGTTTGCCGATTAATCTCCCATCAAGTAAATGTCCCTCACTTTTTGTTTCGTACATTTTGTTTATTATTTACATTACATTATTTTTTATGAATTAAAAACAAATTCAATGATTCAATGATTTTTTTTTTTTACTCCATAAATTTGAAAACAAATTATTGTGAAAATAGCCTACAAGTTCACAACATGTTGTGAGCTTCTAGATCTGCTATTTTCACTAGTTTGTGTCCCGGGCAAACGTCTAATCTCTCTTTTGGGTCTCGAGCTAAAAGGTTTGGGAACCACTGCTCTAATCTATGGACCCCCTGCTACAGATCAAAGGTTTTCAATGAACACAACTGTGGACTGCTTTTATATTATACCTGCAATTACTGTTAATGTTGTGCTAATTGTTACCATTGTTGCTGTTGCTGCTCTCTCTCTCCCCCCCCCCCCCCCCCCCTCTCTCTCTCTCTCTCTCTCTCTCTCTTCTCCGAGAGATCGGGGCCGCCCACCCTAGAGCCTTGCCACCTTGGCAAAAATGTCTTGAGACAATTTGTTGTGATTCAACACTATAATGAAATTAAATTGAATTTAATAGAATTAATATAATTATTAATAGAATTATTGACGATGATCACCAGCATATCCCCCCCTGCTCCCCCCTGCTCCGCTCCCTGCACTGGCTCCCGGTCGCTGCCTGCACAGAATACAAAACTCTGATGCTGGCATTCAAAGCAACCAAAGGTATGGCTCCCCCATATCTTGCAAGCATGATTGAACCCTCATGGCCCATAGCACTTACCCTACCCCCTTAGATAGCACTTTTTAGACTTTTAGGCATTTGAAACAGACTTATAGCATGTCATGTAGACAGCACAATAATTGCATTGTATGTAGTCATAGCACTTCATAGTACATATGCATAGCATAGTATAGTATATATGTATAGTTTATATGTATAGTTTATATGTATAGTGTCATTATATATATAAAGATATGTTCTAGTTACGTTCTTAGCTTACGCATGTTTCATGATAAATGCATTTTTTTTTCAACTTATTGTTTTTTATTGTCATTGCTGGGGTAGACAATACATTTTATACATATGCATCATATATCATCATTCAGTTCTTCAATACAAAATTGTCTCCCCAAGGAGACAGCAACATACATAACACATTTGAAAAATAATAATCATAAATAATACTAACAACAATAATAATGAGGAAATGTAAACATGAAAGACAACATCTTGATCGAGTAATTCAACAGACATGAAATAAAATAAAATAGAATAAAAATAATAAAGTAAATAAAAGGAAAGAGGGGGAAGGGGGGGGGGGTGTCCATCAATCTTTGTAATGTTAAATCTCGATGCGCGCGAAGGGCGTCCATTTCTTAACAAATTGCTCATTTTGTAGCCTCACCAGATAAGTAATTTCTTCCATGTCTCTAATTTCTTTCACTTTATTTAGCCATTGTTCGTGGGTTGGAGGGTGTTTTCCTAGCCAATTTATTGTGATAGTCTTTTTGGCCGCTGCTAACAATATCTGGAGGAGGTACACCTTTTTCCTACCTTCAAACCCAGTCGGCACTACTCCTAGAATAGCTGTCTTGAAATCTTGTGGTATCTGAGTGTCAAACACTCTGTTAATGTCATTAAAAACATTATTCCAGAATTGCTGTAATTTAGGACACGTCCAAAAGATATGCGTATGATTACCGATCTGTTCACCACATTCCCGCCAGCACTCAGTGATAAATGCATTTTATATATGTGATGTATTCCCATGTTTTTTTGTTCTTGCTTAATGTAAATCGCTCTGGATTAAGAGTGTCTGCTAAATGCCTAAATTGTAAATTGTAAATTGTAAATTGCATATCAATATCCTCAGCCAAGTGTTGGTCACTTCCATAATAAGTTAGCAGATCTGTCTGGCAACATGGTGGCCCCTGGCAGGCAGGATGCTGCCTGCCAGGGGCCTCCCATGTTTGGGCCCACCCAGGCACCCAGCCCAGTCTCCCTGCCAGGGGCCTCCCATGTTTGGGCCCACCCAGGCACCCAGCCCAGTCTCCCTGCCAGGGGCCTCCCATGTTTGGGCCCACCCAGGCACCCAGCCCAGTCTGCCTGCCAGGGGCCTCCCATGTTTGGGCCCACCTAGGCACCCAGCCCAGTCTCTCTGCCAGGGGCCTCCCATGTTTGGGCCCACCTAGGCACCCAGCCCAGTCTCCCTGCCAGGGGCCTCCCATGTTTGGGCCCACCCAGGCACCCAGCCCAGTCTGCCTGCCAGGGGCCTCCCATGTTTGGGCCCACCCAGGCACCCAGCCCAGTCTGCCTGCCAGGGGCCTTCCATGTTTGGGCCCACCTAGGCACCCAGCCCAGTCTCCCTGCCAGGGGTCTCCCATGTTTGGGCCCACCCAGGCACCCAGCCCAGTCTGCCTGCCAGGGGTCTCCCATGTTTGGGCCCACCCAGGCACCCAGCCCAGTCTCCCTGCCAGGGGTCTCCCATGTTTGGGCCCACCCAGGCACCCAGCCCAGTCTGCCTGCCAGGGGTCTCCCATGTTTGGGCCCACCCAGGCACCCAGCCCAGTCTCCCTGCCAGGGGCCTCCCATGTTTGGGCCCACCCAGGCACCCAGCCCAGTCTGCCTGCCAGGGGCCTCCCATGTTTGGGCCCACACAGGCACCCAGCCCAGTCTCCCTGCCAGGGGTCTCCCATGTTTGGGCCCACACAGGCACCCAGCCCAGTCTCCCTGCCAGGGGTCTCCCATGTTTGGGCCCACCCAGGCATCCAGCCCAGGCAGGATGCTGCCTGCCAGGGGCCTCCCATGTTTGGGCCCACCCAGGCACCCAGCCCAGTCTCCCACCAGTTAGCCATTCAGACACCATCCGCTGCCGTTTAGACCAGGGGCAGAGAGGGCGCATGTCGCCTGGCTGGACGCTGCATGCATTGCCAACCCTTCACTGGTGGAGCGGGCGGACAGGCTCATGTCGCCTGGCTGGACGCTGCATGCATTGCCAACCCTTCACTGGTGGAGCGGGCGGACAGGCTCAGGTGCAGCGTTGCATCTTAAGTGGATGCAAATGTATTTGGCCATCACCTTGTAGCTCGATATGTGTTAGTTAGTATGCATGAATGGAGAAAAGAAAGAGAATTTTTTTTGAGGTATTTGTACTTTTACTATTTCCAATTTCCAATACTTTTACTTCTACTCCACTACATCTTGGATCCAAATATTGTACTTTTACGCTTTAAGCCCTCAATGAATTGCATGGAATGGGAATTGAATGGGGCTATGGGGTGTTGTGCTAATTCGCTTATTTCCATCGAAATCGAAGTGTGCCGCTTGGGATATTATTTACATTATGAAGAGAGGATATATACAAAATAATTTTGAGCGATGGAAATAAGCGAATTAGCACAACACCCCATAGCCCCATTCAATTCCCATTCAATTCAATGCAATTCATTTAGGGCTTATGGTAGGGGAAATAGCCAATAAGGAGCTTTTGCACAAAATAACACCTAACAAATGCATTGGGGCGGCCATGACACTCACAACGCTGTAGAGGCCATAGTATTACAGTACTTTTTTTACATACTTACAGTACTTTTACTCAAGTAAATTTTGAATTCCAAAAAAAAGTAAAAAATGACATAGTTTATAGTTACTGTACTCTGTATACTGTATTGTAGTGTACTGTGCTCTCTACTGTACTTTGATTATTTTTGGAAAACATCTTCGAGAAATGACGGAGTTACCGTGTGGGGGTCCCCGGAACATCCAGACCCCCAGGAACGCGCCCAGGGCTTGTACTGTATAGTGTACTCTGTGCCACTTTACTCTGTGCTGTACTCTATTGGCCACTTCAGGTGTTGCAGCTGTCCGTGCTCGGACAGACACGTACAGTACACATAGGGACATACATAGGGAGTAGGGACACACATACTGTAGCTGCAATCACAGTGCATTTTAACAGCGGGCGACAGCCAGGCAAATTTTCCTGAAGTGCATTCTTTGATTTTGTCTATGGGACCCTGCAACTACCGGCGACGATAGCAGGCGAACAGGCGATAGTCGAAAAGTGGGCAGAGGAACGTCGCCCGAAAAGATGAAAATAATTCCATCTTTTGGGCGACATCATCCGGCGATAGTGTGCGATTAGGCGATAGCCAATGAAATTCAAGTGTCGCTCGCCGTTGTTCTCCCGCTGTTGAAACGCACTGGGCGAGTACCACAGCGCAAAAAGCATGGAATACGGATGTGTATATTACAGGAAACTCCTGTTAAACAAACTCTGGTAAACTCCCGACTTGTACCATCACACCTGTATATTACCGTATATTACTGTATATGCCCGCTAAACTTGAGGTTTACGGGCGAAATACAGTGCCCATAATTGCCTGTTAACTCCTCTTTTCACGCAGTGTACACCACTGGAAACATCAAGCCACAACCCTGAAAACTGAAAACACACCACACTGCACATTCCAGTGCCCGTCCGATGGAATTGCTCAAATGCATTAATACCTGTTTCAAAACACGAGAGATTGACAAATTCTCAACCTTCCCGGCAGATTCTGCTCATCCTCTGACCACATTGACAACCATTTTGTCCTTTGGTGCCTGCATACATGCATGCTTACGGAACTCATCAGTAGTTCTCGGTATGGGGCCGGTAGGCAGCAGCGATGGCAACTTGGCAAGCGTGTTAGTGTGAGCCAGAGCCATAAGGATAGTTGAACTCCAGTCCACTAATCATACACACACTGAGAAGTAGGGATGGAGCTCGATACCCCCCAAAAAAACAAAAGAAACCTGATAACAAGCTTACTGAGTACCCGGCACCTGGTACAAACATGTCGGTCTAAAATTGTATTGATACCATCTAACCAGTGCTGTCCAGTATAACACTTTTAAAGTGGCTGTACACATATTAACCAGTTAACACATTGAGAGCCCACGCAAAACTGCCCAAAAATCACTTTCACCTAGAAGATCCATTCACATTTTTTATAATTCAGCTGACTGTGGAGACACATGCTGGAACTTTTTACTTTGAAATGTTTTATAGTTTCTGAGTTATTTAATTTAAACGCCAAATGCATTCTCAATGGCGAAAACACAAACTTTGGCACCACGTATTAAAAAAAGAAAATCATTGTTTTGATTTTTTTGATAAAAAAAAAAAGTGTTAATGTGTTAACAGTTTCTTCAATATTATTTTACAAAAGTAAAAAGGTCAGCTAGAAAAGTACTGTATTCGAAGGCCCTAGTAAAAGATACTGGTTCTGTTCACAATGTATTTTTTGTCGTCTCCCGTCTTTCCACAAAATGCTCGATAGTGGGCTCAATAAGAACCCGGCTCGATAAGCCTGATCAATAAGGTGCTCGTTATCAATACAAATGAACAAGCTCCATCCCTACTGAGAAATGGTGGCAAGTAACTAAGAACATTTACTTAACTACAATTTTGAGGAATTTGTACTTTACTTGAGTATTTCCAAGTTCCAATACGACATCTCAGAGGCAAATATTGTACTTCTCCACTACATTTATTTGAAAATGTTAGTTACTATTTACTTTATATTACAAAACGTACACTAACCACTTCAGCCCTATATACATTTGGGCCAATCTACAAGCTTGCGATGCGACGCATTGTGAGATTGTAGTTCTGCTATTTTCAAAAAATTACAGGTACATTTGAAAACTTTAAATGGAACATTTTGCACAATGACTACTTTTACTTTTGGTACTTTAAGTACATTTTGAAGCCAATACTTTTGTACTTGTTCAGACTTTTACTTGTATTTCTATATTGCAGTATTGATACTTTTCCTTAAGTAAAAAATGGGAGTATTTTTACCACCACTGACACTAAAGGTGGCCTTACACTAGCCGATTTTTTTCAATCTGAAATCTGATAGCACCACACACTACAGGATAATCGGAGCGGGGCATAGCAAATATCAAACATTCTTGATGTTGATCGGGCCAATCCCGATCGCACTTTGAGCGGTCGGGCACCCCCCGAGCGTCAAAAATGCCTGATTATCGGCTAGTGTAAGGCCACCTTGAGCATCGTGAAGGTTATTATACAGTAGATCAGGTTTTAGTTGGCCGTTTCCTGTAGTCATCAGGTGGGTTGCAGAGGTTTTCAGGACTGCTGTAGAGCGTCGCAGTCCCGCCCCCTTTCATGACGACGACAGGCCCAGGAAATAATTCCCCATGCATTTTTCCCATATACATTTCAAAAAGTATTTATTTAAAGATCTGTAAGCCTCGAACAAAGCCAGCCAACTGACAAATCATGACAACAAATTTTAAAAATTGGGCCGAACAAATAATTAGAAAGAAGAAAAAAAGGGCAGGATATACAACACTTTTTTTGTTGTTTTTCTTCTTTGTGATTATTTGTTCGGCTCAATATTGTGTTTGTTGTCATGATTTGTCACGGTCCGAGTTGGCTTTGTCCGCGGCGTAAAGATCTTTAAATAAATACTTTTTGAAATGTCTATGAGGAAAATGAATGGAGAATTATTTCCTGGGCGTGTCGTCGTCATGAAAGGTGGCGGGACTGTCTGCAACGCTCTATACTGTACTTAACCACTTGACTTAACCACTCACATGTCGCATTGCAACGCGCTGTGAGTTTGTAGATCTATTTTCACAATTTCCATTGCATTGCTATACACTACAGCAGGGGTGGGCAATTATTTTTTCCAAGGGGCCAAATGAGAAACAGAAAATATTTTGGACGGCCGGGCCAAAAGGCTGAACTTAATTATGCATAATATCAATTTTATTTCTATATAAAAAGCAGTAAATGGCATTGTTTTGCAAAGCAATGGTAAACAAAATGTGAAACATTTGACTCAAATTATAGGCAGAGTGACTATTTTACATCATGATGATGTACAATAAGAGCGCCTCACTTCACATGGGTGTGATTTTTTTACTTTCTACTTGCAGGCTTGAGACGTTTCCTTTCCCAGTTGAAAACTATGTTTTTGTTTAAGTTACAAGTCCTGTAAATACTAGCATTTTCTTTTAACAATGAGAACATTAGAGGTAGCTCTCTGTTCCATTCGGAGGACACTGGAGGGGTCACTTTCACAACCCATGGCGCGCTGCTTACTATCAGCGAGAGATGTGTGTTGAGTCACAACCATTAAACAACGACGTTCTGAAAACAATAATAAGCCAACCAGTGATGGTATTGTTGAGACTTGGCAGACTGGCAGGCGCTGTATGTTGATGTGTGCACGTTCGTTCTGCCAGATTTACTTTGTGGTACAACGGTGTCGATCGACTCGTGTGCCGAAAACAGACGATCCACAAGCTCACGGCGCATCGCCCAAGCGTTCTGAACTTCAGAAGCATGCCACATTCTGGGCGCAACAACGCCTTACGATGCAGCATCTTAAAACATCTTAACTTTATTGGCGAGGCGGGTTAAATAAAGCAATGAAGCATAATGGGATTTAACTTGTTCTCCTGCGAGGAAGTTTGGTAATCAAAGCATGCGCCTGCGCCTACCGTGTTGTGGAGCTGCATGCTTCATGGCTATTTGCACGGTTGTTGTCAACAATAAATCCAAAAAGCCGACATTTTCGCATATGAGGGGGGTGAAGGAAGGAAGAAAGGTTCTTAATCACACGCAATCCACGTGCACAGTTGACGACTTGACGTGCAGATTGTGTGCACTGTGAGAATGCATGGGCTTCAAAATAAAAGCGATGCGGTTTTAGTCCACCCATAAGGTAATTAGAAAGTATTATGTAAAATGTACACGATGCGATGGATTATGAGGTTGTAGATCTGTTATTTTTTGTATAAAAATCTAAATCTACAAAGTAACTAGTAACTAAAGTTTTCAAATAATTGTAGTGGCGTAAAAGGGGGTCCGTACGAAAGTTTTATTTTCTGATTATCAAGTAATCTTTCGCGGGCCGGTCAGAGTCAGCCGGCGGGCCGTATTTGGCCCGCGGGCCGTACAATGCCCTGGTCTGCACTACAGTATAGTGGAACAAGGCCCCTTTCCCGTTGTTTTATCCCCGCCTCATTTCGAACCAAATTAATTGGTTCAGATCCCTAAAAGTTGGTTCGGAACTGGAACCAAAAAAAGATGTCTTCCTGCCCTGAAGTGGGAACCAAAGTGTCACTATTCAGGTTGAAAGATGGAGTAGACCATCATAAAGAATAAATAACGGAACCAGTTCTAGAACCAAAGTTATTTTGGTGGAAAAGAGGCCAAAGACCTGTGTGAGAGGAATGTCTATTATCTGTCATAATAGACTCTGCAAGACTGCATTCAAGTAGAAATTGAAATGCTAAAATGGATGTTGTTGAGATGCTGTGACGGAAAGGTTCGCCGCCAGGCAGGGGTTACTGTGCTTTTGTCACCGTGCCATCTGCCAATCAATCAATTATTCAGGCTGACAGAGGTGAGGGTTTGTCCCAATAAAACTCAGTGCAGCAAATGCACTGCCTTCATTCACAGGTACCATGCAGTGCATGCACCCTGTTCCAGCTGCAGACACATCCAGGAGGGCTGCAAAGGATTGGAACCCAACTGACCTGCCAGCATAGAGTTGTTAACATCCAACATCTAGACTTAGATACGGTATGTATGTTAAGTCCGACTGGGATGTTGGTACTGAGCATGGGAGATTAACCACCATCTTCAAAGATGTATGGGAATCAGCTATTTGTTTTCTCAATTCTTCAATTGTAGGAATTATTCTGTGCACAGCAATTGGGGAGAACGTCTCATGGGCTCACCTCATTCCCATATTTTGTTTAACCAACTGCAAGCTTTGACAACTTTTCTAATATCTGCTTTTAAATCCCTCACCGGGACCACTGCTATTCAACAGAAGAAAGAGAGGAGGGCTTTTAGATGCTTATCTGTTGCTTACAAAGTAAAAAACTCCCCGAAACACACTGGTGCTTGTGATTTGTGATCTGATTAACAGCTAAGCACGCAGGTAGCTAACTAGCCATACGGGACAGCTGCAATCCCATGAGCCACACGGTGAAGGAGCCACTCCACTGTGGCAAGTGCAAATCAGCATGCGGAGGCTAATTTCCTGAATGTCTTCAGTTAATCTCATTAACGGGGACATTATTGTGTGAGCAGATAAGAAGCAACAGACACACAGCAGCAGCATGTTTCTGTGCAGTATGGCCATGTAAGGTGATTCAGCACTGCTCACAATCTGCCAACATTAAAAAGGCACACGTGTAGAGAGAGCATATGTGTGGACTATAGGAACCCAATTGAATGCTATGTTGCCATATGGTTCAGTTGACAACTATAGGATAAAATGGCCATTATTGACTGGTTAGTTTTAATGTTAAATATGAGGTAGCGGCGTAGCGAAATGTCAGTAGGCCCCGACGCGGGGTGGTCACCGCCCAACTTTGGTCAACTCAAGCGTCATCTCAAGCGTATGTATCTATAATTGTATTTTACCGAAGGCGTGGGTGGGCGGCCGTGGGCACCAAATGACTCTGGGTCCCAACGCAATTGCGTTGTCTGCGTCATGCTAGTGAGGCCCCTGATATGAGGGCAGAGTATGACAAGGAAAAGCCGATCTGTTGTGACAGTCATGCAATAATATGGTTGGGGCTACAATCTCATGCACAATAAGCAGTAGACTTTGCTTTGAGGACACCTGAGGTACAGTATATGGACCACTTTTAAATATGACTCATTCTCTGAATTGAATTGATTTATTTCCACAGACCCTTTTGGTGTTAGCATTATGTTATGCTTTAGCTATTGAAAAATAGCAGATCTACAAGCTCATAGCGCGCCACCGAGTGGCGTGCTACGAGCTTGTAGGTCTGCTATTTATGAACATAGCTTTTTCAGAAACCTGTCAGGATGTAGAAGACATTTTTAGAATCTGATCTCAGGTCAAAATGGGTTACCGTCTTCATGTGGATCTCAGACTTCATTTGGTCAGTCTATCTATGATGTCATCTATGACATCTACAGTATGACATCATTGACATGTGACTGACATGTGACTTTGCTTGCGAAAGCTTTTGCCATTCACTTACATTATACATTTACAGTGAGACATTACAACAAAAATCACACTCGTGCAAAGTGAGGGGTGCCCACTGTGGCTGCCACATGTCATCACGGGTGGGCATGCTGAAAATGGGGGGGGGGGGGGGTTGCTTAAAGGGGAAAACCACCCATTTTCAACATTTTACTATGTCATTAATATACCTTAGAGCTGTAATTAAGAAAAAAAATCACACCCGTGTGAACTGAGTGGTGTAAGGTCTTATATAGACTGATCAGCTGTGGTCTGACGTAATGTCTGACTTAATGAAATCACACCCGTGTGAACTGGGTGACCATAGCAACCATGCTCATTTTTTACGAACAGACAGACAGACAGACAGAAAGACAGACAGACACGTAAACTAACAAAGCCAGTTGTAGGAGTGGTTTACACCACTCAAAAATCATTAACATGGTGAAACACATCTTGATGACATCATCAAGATGTGTTTCACCATGTTAATGATTTTTGTTCAGACCTCTAGTTCTAGGAAACACAGAATGGGGGAACTTTTTTATTTTTTCCACACAGCTCTAAGGTATATTAATGACATAGTAAAATGTTGAAAATGAGTGGAATGCCCCTTTAAGTCCATAGACTTGGCTGCCACATGACCTCACGAGTGAAAGCCAGACAAAGGTGTAAGGGTCCATTTGGTTCCATGTGTGGGGTGCCTTTGGGGGCACGCACAAACATGACATCACGGGGGGAACACGCTAAAACAAACATGAAAGAAATCACACCCATGTGAAGTGATCAGGGCGCTCTTATCATCATACATCATCTCATTACGGCCAATCACAATTTGCATCCTCACCTTCGTTTTTTAATGTTAATGTTTGCACAAACACTAAAAGCTGGCCATTCATTGTCAGTGGCATTATGTCCTCAAAGCTGGACATAGAGGGGCTAGTGCCCCTAAAAAAGTCATAGACTTGGCTGACACATGATGTCACTGGGGGAACACACAAAGCCAGGCGTTGGAGGGGCTAGCGCCCCTCAAAAAGATTCACAATATGTGAATTGATTTAATTCCTTGGCCTAATCGTATGGGGTGCACAAGGAATTTGGAACTGATCAGTCTGTGAGATTAGCTCCGGACTCACAGATACACAGACACACAGACAGACCCATTTAGAAACGGCTTGTCTCCTACAGAGCCGACACGTAAAGCCATGCTTCACTTGGCACCCACCCATACCATGTTGTGGACAGCTGGGCAAAAAGTGTTTTTGTGAATGAAATGTGCCAGATTGCATCATGGCACTCTTTGAATGCCTAGGAGGAATCCCATTCACCCCGCTCCTTGCAGCAGATAGGCTTCATATAAACACAGGGGTCTGCCTGCCAAGAAAGCAGCAACTCAACTCTGTCCAATCTAATCACTGGAAGGGGACCACGGCACTGAAGTGGAGTGTATGGATCAAACACATCAACTTACTAGCATTCTCCGAGACTGGAAAGACAGTCTGAGAGCCACAAACCATCAGAGATGTGATGTGGAGAAATATAGTAAACCCACCACCATTTAAACAGCCATGGATGGGCTACCATTGTTTAAGGGTCAAATTCTCAAAGCTATTACTTATATTCTGCCCACAGGAGATGATCTGCAGCAGTCCACACACAGTCCAAAGATCGATATTGTCACAGCCATTGAGTCGGAACCCTCTAATAAGTGCTTCCAGTATGGCAGAATGTTCAGCTAGGCGGCACCCACTGTACCCATGTGGACCAATTGGGCATCAAGACCGGCTGAATAAAAATTCAGTGAGTAATAGCCAGTACAGTGAACGTCAACGATCATTTTTGTTGTGCTCCAAAAATAGCTGATCTATTTTCAGCACGCAACAAAGTGTCAAACCACGCGTTATGGCGGCATCAATACTAAATGAACTTTAATCTAGTCGACTAAAATCATATGATATTTACTTAAACTAGACTTATATGAAAACATAGACTTGTGTCTTTCATTGACAACTGTTGTCCAGTTTGCCCTGGAGCGTAGAGCGACTGAATGAATGAGCAGCACGCCATGGAGTGAATGAATGGGTGAGAGAAAGAAGCATAGTGGGTATGTAATGGTGTAGAGTTACACCCAGCCAACTGCCATTAAGAAGCTCAGAGGTGGGCAGGAAGGCGGTACGTGCATGAGTGTGTGTGTGAGTGCACGTACGTGCATGTCTGTGTGAGTACGTGTGAGTGGATGGGTAGAATGTGAAGTAATAGATGTGATTGTGAGTGTGCGGATGTGCGCACAAGCACTTTGCATGTGTGCTTGTGCGTGTGTGCGCGTAATAGACTGTGAAGTGTGCACATGAAAGGACTGTGTACTGTAGCCTTTAACATCGCCCACAATCCCCTGCAGCAAGGTCATGCAAAACCATCAATCGATACAGATTGAATAAGGACACGGATCGAGGTGAACAAAGGGAGGGGGAAGAAAAGCAATAAAGACTAGCAAGTATCTGATTTGTACCGTGACACTGACACCCACCATTTCCTGCACCTTTTGGGCAAGCTGTGGCTATTTTATCCACTTCTGATTGAAGATTTTACCAATAACCAGAATGGGGACACAAAAGCAGCGTTGACCATGATACTACAATGGCAGCCATTTTGCTCACGTCATACTAGGGACCATAGAGTTAATAGAGATGTCCCGATACTTTATCGGTATCGGAAAAGTATCGGATCGGCCCTTATTTGGTCATATCGGTATCGGGGAATATGCCAGTCTAACCACCGATCCGACACAGGGGTAAGGGGTTGACACTATGGCAGGTCAATTAAATGTTGGGACATGTGGAGTTTGCTTTGCAAGTGCACATTTGAGTGAGGAGTATACTATAAACACAACACGAGATATATAGATGGATAGCTACAGTATAAACACTATTCCCGGTTGGTGGACTTCAAAATAAGATATTTTTTCTTTTTGTATTATTATAAATATTATTCTCTGGTATCGTTATTCGGTATCGTTAACGGCTAACACAGAAATTGTGGTATCGGGATCGGAAACGAAAAAAGTGTATCGGGACATCCCTAGTTACAGTATAAATAATAGAAAAATTCCCCTCCCATCCACTTGCATTGAGTTGCTCACCCAGCACATACTCCCTTTTCACCCCTTCTTCCGGGTTGGAAAAGTGGCGGGCCCGGCGTGTTCATTTTAGTCCCAAAATGGGCAGCCATTTTGGGCCTAAAATTAACGCACAGGGCCAGAAGCATGAACGTGCGAGTCATGAACAAGCACTGCCGCTGTTGAGTATTGGCTCGCAGTCAGCATTTCTATTTCGCTTCAATGCTTCCTCTCGGTGTCCGGGGCTTACTCGGGACTAGTTGAGAAATGCCACCTGATTGGTGCTGGTATCATGGTCTATTAAAATGTAATTTTGCACACACAAGTAGCCAGCACACCGCATGACACCCGAGGGCAATAAAACCGAGAAAGAACGAACGAACGCCACAACATATACGTAAGGTTGGGATACAGAACCGGAGGAATCGGAGGAACCGGATCCAACATTGTGAGGAACTGGAATCGGTTCACATCACATTTTGGAACGGTTTCCAGAACCATTTTTTGAACACACTGTCAAGAGCTGGTATGTGGACTTCACATCTGCTATGCAATTACAATACCAATCGTTCTCAAACTTTCTAATTGCATGGACCACCATAACTCTGGGAGTGTAACAAATGGACCCGTAAGGTTCCATTTGGTTAGCCTGGGTTCCAGGCTGAATCGCTGCGTTCCGTGAATCTGAATTGTCACTCGCTACTCAGTCTGGCCAGCAGGCAGGAGACTCGTATTTCATAACGTCAACTGTTACGTATAGCCACGTTGTTGCTGATATGTCATCAGCCAGCGCCACTCTATCCATGCTACTCACTGCTACGGTAAAAAGTAAACGATTCAGTAGTCCATTGTCAGATTTAGTAGTACAAAAAAACTGACGGCTGTGTGGGGGGAGTTTAGTGTTGATAAGGGACGTTGTCACATTGCAGGGCAACAGCAGTAGCTGCGCTGCGCGCATTTATACAACGCCAAACTGGTGTCTGTGTGTTTTTTCCCAACCCTCACCACAGACCAATCTGAAGCCACGGGTCAATTTCTCCGCGGGTATGTCCCGCCTACCTTGGAGATATGGACCCTATCCAGACTTAAGGCTCATACATAGTCTGGATTTTCGGTGGTTTGGTGACCACCGAACTACAACATGACGTCACAAGCCGCGGTGAAGAGCAAACCACCGCCCCAGCCCTTCTCTCTGTTTTTACTCACCACCGCTCAATGTTATTTCAGCTCCGGTGGTCAGCTCACCACCGAAAATCCAGACTATGTATGAGCCTTTAGTAGTGAGTGACAATTCAGATTCAATGAAGGCAGCTCAGGCTGGAACCCAGGCTACCATTTGGTTCCATTTGTAGAGTTACAGACCTGTTGAATCATACTGTATTTGCATGATACTACCGTACATCACCAGTACTGTATGTGTAGCAGAGTGGCTCAGAGCCTCTGCCTGATGGCCTCAAAAGTCTAATATCTCCCCCATAAGGTTATCCCTTTGGTCTAGTGGCCCGAGTTCGAATCCTGGGCGTTACATATGTGACACTGTTAAATTAAGCATTCCACATTTTTTTGCATAACGGTTTAATATTAAATGCTTTGTTATGCATGCAAATGCTCCGTGCCTGACAACACTATTACGCACAAT
The DNA here is from genome assembly GCF_951216825.1 of Electrona antarctica. Lineage (NCBI taxonomy): Eukaryota > Metazoa > Chordata > Actinopteri > Myctophiformes > Myctophidae > Electrona > Electrona antarctica. Next base: position 23,585,480 of record NC_136804.1, on the reverse strand, counting down.
ACGCAGGCGTAGCAAAATAGTATTCATAAAATGAGTTACTTTCATAATGTTTGCAAAAAAAAGCCTAGAATAATTACAGTTGCCATCCTCCTACAATCTGACCACCTGTGTGTGTGTGTGTGTGTGTGTGTGTGTGTGTGTGTGTGTGTGTGTGTGTTTTCATTCATCCGTGCACCTATGGATCAGTGCACGTGGGCATGGGCGAGACAGACAGACAGACAGACAGACAGACAGACAGACAGACCTATAAAACATAGATAACAGCACTGTCTCGTGCACCTTCCTGTTGTATGTGTATAATAGCTGGTAATAATAGTATATACACTAGGAGAGGCATCGATCTGTTTCCCTCATGACAGGTCCCATTTCACTATTATTAACCACACAGACATGACACACTTGACAGGCCGGTCTCATTGCAGCAACATCCTCTCCCTATAGTCCTCGCGCGCGCTCTGAAATGATAATTGGGGAGAATCCTTAGCTATTGTCTCAAGTGCATTACATCATGGATGCATGCATCTCCAGATCTCCATCCCGCCCCCTTTAACTCTCTCCATCCTCCTCGTTCAGTTCTCTCCACACACTGTGACAGTCGGTCGTCTTTTTTCCAACCTCTTGCTGCACGCTTTACAATTTCAACGCCACAAAAATCATGGCTAGACTATATGCATTCATTCACGTAGATGTATAGAATGATCCCCCCCCCCCCCCCCCCACACACACACACACACTCCAGAATATCACACATCATCATAATAGTCTAGAGTTGGAAGATGATGTGCAATCCAGACCAGGACACACTATATACTAGCCTACAAAAAAAATCACCTTGAGATCACCATAAATCGGATAGCATAGACAGGCAATGTCAGGTCACTGCAATATCACGCACAGATAATTATGTATTTAATACGCACAGATGATACCTTTTAGTGTGTGTAGGCTCTTTGAACGGATCAATGACAACTGCAGTGTGTGTGCACGCTCCTCACACACACACAGCTGGGACCATTAGCAGGACAATCCTCTCCTAGGAAGCTTCAGTGAAAACCAGCGGCGACGCGAATAATAAAGCTCCGATATGAATATCATGTGCGGTTGTTGAATAATCCTCCTGTTCCGCTGGCATTTTCAAAAACTTGAAATTGGCCCGTTGTTGTTCGAGTGATGACATTTGATTCTCCAGATGTACACACAACATTGGTTAAAAAAAATGATGGCATGTTACAAATTCTGCCGTGAGAGACGCTGTGTGGACCTGGAAAAGACCATTGTTGGAGCTGACGGAGGGGAGACCTGATGTGTGTGTGTGTGTGTGTGTGTGTGTGTGTGCGCCGCGCGCGGCATCTTAAAGTTGCAGTTGTTCAATTCTGCTCCTCGATCACAGCTGGTCACATCAAGGCCAATCAACGCGTTCGTTGATTAGCTATTTTCTACGAATGTTCTACAATATAGTAAATCGTGCCCGTGCATGCCTTAAAATCGTCGAATTAAACGTGCACGCGTGTTCTGTTGTAGGAAAAGAAAGCTCACTGAAGAGGCTAATTACACGTCTATTATTTTCACATGTTCCCCATTTTCTAGCATAAAACACGTTTTGTGTGGATGAGTCCAAATGAGTCACACTGCCTCAGTCACAGTTCATGTGAATTGGTCATCATGCTAAACTTGTCTCGCCTGTTAGTGTTACCTGAAGCTACAACAATCACAAATTCACAATCACACTTGCCTCTCACACACACGTGGTCTGTGCCAGGCTCCACAGAAAAGGGACAGTAATTGATTGTAGCTGCCAATTACATTTTATATTTCGCCAAATAATAGGATATACTAGGCCATCTCATTGTGTGAACTTTAAAGTATTATTCGCTCTTCTTTGTTATACGACGGAATTGGACATGGATGGGTTTCTTTTCTACTGTAGGCATTGATTGATTGATTGATTGATTGAAATATTTATTAACAGTTTGCAGAATTACAGTACATTTCAAGCACAAACTCAATACAAAGACTGTGAGTGGACGACCCAATTAAGCATTACACTTGTTTACAAGAGGGTCCACCATGTTCAATTCATCAAAACATTTAGAGACGTACAAATAGACACTTCTATATAGACAAAGAACAGAACAGGAATTCATCATAATGGAGGTAAAAAGGGAAAAGAAACATATACAGTGAGGGAAAATGACTGTTGGTAGGGCGTTCCACATTTTGGTGGCATAGGAGCGAAAATCATTTAGTCCCTTGTTTGTGCCGAATCTGGGTTGTACATGGTTCGTTGCACTCCCTCTGGTGTTGTGGGTGTGGACTTCGTTAACATTAAGGAAGTATCTAGACAGGTACATGGGTATCTTGGTGGTGTATCGAATCGAAGAGTATAGATCTTTATATAGTATAGATAGCTTTATTAGACAAATCATCCAGTAAAGTGGTAAAAGATGTATGGATTTAATTTCGGGTTCTTAAACTGCGGGGCTATAGTAATGCGGAGCATGATTTTACCAGTCATGCCAGATGCCATAAAATGGATTACAAGTGTTATAGGCCTACCGAGTATGTAATGTAGCCTAGGGCATTAAGCAACTAGTCGACTAGTTTACTAGTCGACTAGTTTACTAGTCGACTAGTAAATCCACTAGCCGATTTTTTTTTGTTTTTTTTTACCGATTTTGTAGGCCTCAATATCAGGTAGATTATAGTTATAGTCACCAATGTACACAGTTTTTAAATGTACAAATATTATTTCCAAAAAAGAAAAAAAAACGTTTTTTTCTTTTTCTTTTTAAACATAAAAGGTGGTTTAACAACTAGTCGACTAGTCGACTAGTAAACTAGGCAACTAGTGAACTAGTAAAAATGACTAGAAGTGAATGCCCTAATGTAGCCTATTGTAATGTTATGTTTAAAAAGAAAAAAATATATAGGCTATGCTATGGTAGCTGGGAATAACCAAAATACCCTCTGCCCACTCCAAAATCTCGTTGGTCTTGTCTCCTTTGCATAGGCTACCGATATATTGATCTACCGTACATGTATATGGCGCCTTAAAAAAATAGGCTAATTATATTATTATAATCTCAACAAAGGAATAGCTAACATTTCCTGATAACACATGCTTTTAAGATTCATTAGCCTATTAAGGCTAATTATAGGCTGCATGCCATTGTCTCTCGACTTTCAAAAGGGAATGTGTCTGTTGGCATATGAGCAATTAAAACGCTGTCACCCCACTGGCACTGCATGCTTATTTTAAAATATTTTTGCTTTGAAAGATATATATGTCTTTCTTGGAAGTTTGTTTAAGCAATATAGCTGATGGCATTCAGAGCATCTGATTTTATAATAAACCATGTGTTGTTTAAAATAAATACACTTCACAAATCAAAATAAATAAAACAAATATCCTACCCATAATTTGCGGAGAAAACTATTATTTTACTGCAGATCATGTATATGGCAACTACAAAGTAATACATCAACAATTACTTATGTAGACTGTTATGAAGCACGTGTAGGCCTATATACATTTTGTTAAGCATATGCTCATTTAGCCATAATATAAACTGCAATCTGCAATCAGGTGTAGTATAACACCTGTGTGACCATAAAAGAGAATACCACACCAGTCTCCAGTGGTGTAATTAACCAAGTACATTTACTCAAGTATTACAATTTTGAGGTACTTTTACTTAACTCCAGTCTCCATTCCATGTCAGAAGCAAATATTGTACTTTTACTCCACTACAATTATACGTTAAACTTTAGATACTATAATTTCTTTTTAAATTTTGATTATTATTGCAAAGCATAGCCCACATTCAGTATAGCCCTATATACATTTCGTCCATTTGGAAATAGCCGATCTACAAGCTCACAATGAGTACATTGTGAGCTGCACCTTTTGGTGTTAGCATTATGTTATGCTTTAGCTATTGAAAAATAGCAGATCTACAAGCTCATAGCGCACCACCGAGTGGCGCGCTACAAGCTTGTAGGTCTGCTATTTTTGAAAAATTGAAGAACCACTGACACAGAAACATAGCTTTTTCAGAAAACTGTCAGGATGTAGAAGACATTTTTAGAATCTGATCTCGGGTCAAAATGGGTTAAGTACAGTTTGCTACCAATACTTCTGTACTTTTACTAAATTTTGAATACCAGACTTTTACAGAGTATTTCTATATGTTGTTTGAGTAATTTTGCCACCACTGCCAGTCTTACTTATCAAATATGAAGGAGCTGGAATAAGTGGCACAGAGAGTAACTGAACCGAGTAGTGTCGTTCTGTAATACAAGTGTTCTAGAGCAAATGATAAATGTTTTATCACAGTCTGTACTTTGTGTCCCTTCAATTACCAAATACTAGCATGAGGTCATTAACAAGATGTGACTGTAGAGGTTCTTAGAGAGCAAACGAATCATAAATACTTTCCAAGGGAAACTCCCCCCTGTCAGGTGTAAAGGAGCATCTTGGACACTCAGGCATGAAGGAAGCATGAGTTCAAGTCTGTTGCTCTCCCCATGTCCCCCATATATGGGGACTAGGTTGGCGGAGGGTGTGTAGAGCCCAGGATCACATTAGATCAGGGGTGCCCAAAAGGTAGATCGCGATCTACCAGTAGATCACAAAGGCTGTGCAGGTAGATCACATGGCATGGTCCTAAAAATATATTTAATTTAAATATAAAAAAATGGCACTTGGAATTAACTGGTGACTTACTTGATTGACAAGTTGTTATACATGTCCACCGTAAGATGAACCTAAATAGGTTTGAATGGGGTTTCTAGGTGTAAGTATGTAGGACTAGTAGCATGCCAAAGTTTGTGCTATTGCCATTGAGAATGCATTGGGCGTTTAAGTTAAATACGGGGAGGACATATTTTGACAGCAGAAACTGCCTGTCATAATTTCTCCTCCCTCCCTATTCCAAAGCCCCCCCAGGTACATTATATATTTAAACTAATATAATATATATTAACTAGTAGATCTCACGTCATAAATGTGTGGGCACCCCTGCATTAGATAATTGACACAGGGGTGAAAAATGGGTTACAAAATCGTGGTATAAAAAATATAGGAAAAAATAAATAAACACTTTCCACGGGATCATGTACAACTGACAGCTTGGACAAAATTTTTCTCATCTAATTCCAGATCTGACCATATCTTTGTTTTCTAACAATAATATATTTAGCTATGGTAATAAAATAAATAAACCTTGCCCTGGACCAGTACTTGGAGAAGGGTGTTTTTGAGTTGCTGTCCGTGGTGCTGAAGCTGGCCTCATGGTATATGTGCTGCTGTACAGAAGTGATTCTCAATCTTTTTGAGGGGCGCTAGTCCCTCCTCCAACGTCTGGCTTTCAGAAAGAAACAGGACCCCACTTGTGACGTCATGTGGCAGCCAAGTCAATTGACTTTTAATGTTTGTCTTTTTAAGCAGTGACGTTAAGCAGTGATGTTAATGCGATGTCATGTGGCAGCCATATGGGGGCTATTATATATGGGTATAGCTTACTGAGATGATTGTAACTTGGTGAATGAATGAATCAAAATGTGTGTGCGTGCGTGCGTGCATGCGTGCGTGCGTGCGTGCGTGCGTGCGTGCGTGCGTGCGTGCGTGCGTGCGTGGGTGCGTGCGTGCGTGCGTGCGTGCGTGCGTGCGTGCGTGCGTTTATTGGAGCCCAGACATTTTGCTATGTTCACATCAGGCTTACAAGGATCATACATGGAGAACACAGACACGTATGTAAAAAAAAAAAAAGAAGAAAAAAAAGATTACGCATCCATGAAGGCGCTAGTGCTCTGATCCCTCCCCCATGCATGACCACGATAACATTATTACGACGAGAGTGCACCCATGATTAATGCTGCTGCCATTTCCTATAGAATCACACTTATATTATTGATCTATAAGCGGCGCTGGCTCTGTTGCTACGTTTTGGCACAGTTGAAATGTTCCACATACAGTACATTTTCCTGGGGGAGTTGAATATGGGCATCTGCATGCAGGGAATGGCAGGAATGCAACGAGCTGATAAAGATGCATATTATCTGAGCACCTCAAAGCCAGAGAGACGCGCGCAGAGCGACTGATTTGTCATGCGGCCAATAAGGGCTGACATCAGTGGTGGGGAAAAAGTACTCAAATGTTTTACTTAAGTAAAAGTATCAATAGGCTATACTGCAATGTAGAAAATACTCAAAAATACAAAAAAAAAATCTCAAAATTGTACTTAAGTACAGTACTTACAGTAAGTAACTGTACTTAGTTACTTTCCACCACCGGATTTGTGAGACAGCATGCACTTTGTCCGCCCTGCCTCTCATACTGATCATATTTTCATAAGGTAAATGTAATACGTTTTAAATGCCGGTTTGTAAAATGAATGAAAAATATAACGAGGAACTATATTAAGGAGAGGCCGATTAAGTCAGACACCGGCTGTGATGCTGGTCAAAACCAATCCTCCTTCACATTGCTTGACACATGGAAAGTGTGAATGCCATTAGCGCTACTCAGACCCACCCCACGCTTTCGTCATGCAAATTAACCTCTTTCATGTGCAGGGATTTGTGCATACAAATCTCACGTCCAAATCTCAATGACGCTGCTGCTGCTGCTGCTGCTGCTGCTGCCATCAGAAAAGGCTCAGCGGTCGCTGAAGCCTTCACGGCCAATTAAAAAGACACACACACACTCACCATGCAGTGTTAGGCTTTCATCCGACAGAAATGCTGATGTAGAGTAAATGTTTGCCATTTAATATTAATGTACAAATGCTTAATGCAAACAGCCGCCTTACATGCAGTGATATCACAGCTGAGATGATTCCCTCGTGAACACGAGGGAGATGATGATCTGTCTGCCTGCCGCATGGCGTTCCAATGCCTCTGGTGGCTTCAGCAGAAGATCAAAGAAAATGAGTGTTATCGTGACTGACATTTTGCTTGGCTTTTTTTTTTCTTCCCTTGTTGACCATGTTTGTCTCCCTCTCCCTCTGCCGTCTTCCTGCGTAGCCTGGTTTACCCCCGCTATCAGGGTTAATAAAACCCCCGCTATCAGGGTTAATAAAACACAAATTGGCATATATACGTGCAGTAGGCTGTAGAAAGCCAGAGCTGACAGAGGGCAGCTATCTTTATTACTTTTCTTACCCTACAGTTTGTTATACGCTCCAGGCTCACTGTGGGAGACAGCTGGTCGCCCCGGAGTCTATACCTATTTCTCTGATAACAACAGTGAGCTCAGACCGAGATGTGTGATATCGTATTCAGAGAAACATGACCGGAAGGGATTAAAAGTGTCGGAACTAGAAAATTGTCTCGCCTGGTACCTGAACTGGACCTGAAGCTATAAAACACAAAGATAAGTCTGTTCATCTTGGGGGTTTCTTTTACACCCCCTGATATTGTCTGCTCGAGTGATGGCATATCATGGACCCCGTCCCCATAACCCCACAGTAAACAGCTTTATTATATGGCCTTTTCAAACCATGGAACTCTGCACAGGCTGAGCGGTTAGACGGTTAGTGATTACTGCTCTTGAATGTGCACAGGAATGACTAGAATGAGCTTGAGGACAGAGGATGGAGGAGGCGAGATAGAGAGAGAGAGAGAGAGAGAGAATGAGAGATGATTGCAGACTAAAGAGCTGGCAGACTGAATTAGATGGTCATGTACGCTGTGGGCGACACCTGTGTCAGGAGACAGCAGCACCAGGTGAGGTCTGCTGATGTGATGGAACCCTGGCATTTTAAATGGAATCTAATCATAGAGTACTCTGTCTGTCTGTCTGTCTGTCTGTCTGTCTGTCTGTCTGTCTGTCTGTCCCCTGCTTCCTTCAATGCATGAGGAGTGAGCAGGCCGCTTCTTATCACCTGACAGGGGGGAGTTTCCCCCGTAGGACGTATAGCACGTGGAAGGAACACGTTATTCCAACCAGTTCCTTTCCCCTCCATCAGGCACCCCAGCTGACCAGGATTACTGCATGTTTTTTGTGAGGGTACCAGGATACGGAGAGAACATACAGACTCCAACTCCACACAGACAGACCCCCCCCCCCCCCTTAGCGTCCACAGCATCCCCGGCGGGAATCGAACCCGGGACCTTCTAGCTGTGAGGCGACAGCCCCGTGCCCGCCCACCTGTCTCCCCCTTGACCTTCACACGGCTAGAGGTCCAGCCCCATAACAAAGCAGCGCCCGATGGGGAAAATGTCCCACTCCTCTGGACCAATGTGTGTGTCAGGGGAGCACATGCAGAAAGAAACTTGAGCGTACCAATGATGTGATGTCCAATGGTGCGTGACTGCATGTGCTGCGGTGAAGAACATGACCATGCTAACGTTGCTAAGAGGTTCAGCGACGCCTGGGGACGGACGGCAGAGGTGAATACGAACCTGATGTGAGTGAGTCAGAATGGCAGGGATGCTGCGTGCACGTGTCAATACTCAATATGCCCGCTCTGCAAACACTTCAATATTACAAGTAAACGTCCGGAATTAAAAACATACTTGAGAAGAAGTACGTACAAAAGTATTGGTAAAGGAAAAGTAGCCAGCCATTATATTGCAGTATGTCCCATTTCACAAGTTTTCAAATAGGGCTGAAGTGTATGTTTGGAATAATCAAAATCTACAAAGTAACCAGTAACTATAACATTTTAAAGTAATTGCAGTCGAGTAAAACGTACAATATATTAAATGGTAAATGGTAAATGGTGCATTTATATAGCGCCTTTATCCAAGGCGCTTTACATAGCTTGTGCATCAATTCACCCATTCACACATACATTCATACACCAATGGCGGCGGAAACCATGCAAGGCACTAGCCAGCACATCAGGAGCAATTTGGGGTTCAGTGTCTTGCTCAAGGACACTTCGACACTAACTCTGGGGGAGCCCGGGTTCGAACAGGCAACCTTGCAGTTACCATCCAGCCACTCTACCCCTGAGCCAGTAAAGGTACCTCAATTGTACTTAAGTACAGTACTTGAGTAATTGTACCACTGGCAAAGCAGTAATTAAAACACCAAAGTTTGTGCTCAACATGGTGCAGAAATATATGAGGCACCACTTTTTTTTTCTTTTCGTTTTGTTTTTTGGAGGGAGGGGAGTATCCACACAGTATCCGATTCACTTGAACACATCATTACTGATGTCATCTGGGGTCACGGGTGGGGGGTGGGGGGTCCAGGGACCTGATAGGTCACTCTCCCGCCCACCACTCTCACAGACAGAGAGACAAGAAGGGAGGGATGTAGCCGTTAAATATTAATCGAGTGTGCCTTCCTGCAATTGGAAATCCAATTGAGTTTAGGATAGCGGGCGGCGCATCAGGGAGAGACAGAGAGAGAGAGAGAGAGAGAGAGAGAGAGATAGAGAGAGGGAAGAGGGACCTGTGGTTGATATGAGCGATAGCTCTCCTCTGAATTGCCCCATAGATCAGTGGAGCGTGGAGATATAACCACGTCCCCTGGCATGATCTAGTGTTCACCGCCGGCAATTACAGCCCTCTACATCTCTTCATTTGTGTTTATAGTCCATTACCTCTCTCGATGTTGTCAAGGTTTTTATTTTTATTTTTGCTTGTATTGTTCTCAGACATCAAACGACCTGAAAACTGCGATATAATTATCGTAGCTGTCGGACAGAAAGTGGTTACTTCTTTTGTTTTGTTTCACAAGTTAATGTATTGGGTTTGATTTTTTTTTATTATGTTAATTATTCCTAGTAAATATATATATTTTTTGTACTTAGACTATAGTGTTATTCTATTTTAGAAAGGCCTCCAGAGGACAGGTGTTGAAAACTATAGCATTCGTGCTAATATACTGTATAAGCAAAGCATCTGGTTCGTCCAATCAATGTAATTGTGATGTCAAATAATTTAAATAAACATAACATAACCTTGTATTTCCATATCAAACTCAAGACAAATATTACACAAGTTAATTTGGTCAAACATCATTGAAAGCCAGGGAGAAGAGATGAGTTTTAAGTAAAGATTGAAAGGCCTCTAAGGAGCGGGCAGATATATGACTGAACCAACTTGAGCCCAAACACATGAAATAGCACGGATTGGCATTTCCGTACATACACGCCTAGAAAACCCCAAAAAACCGTACATATTAAACTGAAATCCTCCCCATAGACTGTGACGGAGGGGCGCCGGCCCGTCTCTACCCAACTTGAGCCACGAGAGACACCACCGAGCGCAAGTTGCCGTGTCGAACGTTGCGAAGTTCAGCAGAGCCGACTCAGCCGATTCAGAATCGTGAATAATGTCAAACCCGATCTCACCCAAACACGGTGAAATAGCACGGATTGGCAATTCCGTACATGCAATACGAGTGAAGGTCACGCCTCTGTCACGGTCAAAACCGTGTCGTATAAGGAGGCACGGTGGTGTAGTCAGTATCACTGTCGCCAGAAGGTCCTGGGTTCGATTCCCGCTGGGGATGCAGTGGGCGCTGGGGGCGTGTTCTCTCCTCCACGTCATCAGTGCCCATACTCTATGTGGGGTTGGCAAAAGGGCCTTTCTGTGTGTAGTTTGCATGTTCTCCCCATGTCCCCTAGGGTAGGTACCCTCACAAAAAACATGCAGCATGGTCCTGGTCTCTAAACTGCCTCCTCCTGGCCAGCCGAGAAGCCTGAGAGGAAAGGAACTGGTTGGAATAACGTGTTCCTTCCACGCGCTACGTCCAGCCGGGGAAACTCCCCCTGTCAGGTGAAAAAAAAGCGGCTTGGACGCTCATGCATTGAAGGAAGCATGAGGTCAGTCCGTTGCTCTCCCCTGGTTGGGGGAGAGAGTGTAGAGCAGGATTAGCCTATACTGTATAGACAATTGACACTGGGTGAAAGAAATGGGTTACAAAAATCGTGGGCTAAAAATTATTAGAAACAAGAATTGATCAATTATCAATGAATTACCAGCTGCCTTATCATATCTGTAGAATTGTGCTATAAAATGTAAATATCTGTGTATATGTGTATTTGTGTGTCACTGGAAACAAATTAAAGCATTGCACAAAGCCTATCATCCTAAAAGCATGGTAAACCTGAGTCCAACACCAAATTAATGTAATCTGTTGTGTGCTCACTCATCCACGTAGCCCTGTCCAGGTGAAACTATGAATCTCTTTAGTAATCTTTTGTAGGCTAGATGTATGTAAGGGTTGTTGGTCATGTGTCTGTTACTATATTCCTTCATTGAGGTAACATATAGGTCTTTATATTTCCCATCTTCTCACTAGAATCGCCAACATCTTCTATAAACACACAAAACAGCACATTGCGGTTTGAACGACACACACACACGCGCACACACACACGCGCGCGCGCGCGCGCACACACACACACACACACACACACACACACACACACACACACACACACACACACAGCTGGCTGCAATACTATCCCATTGGCTGAGAGGTCGGCTAGCCAATCAGAAAGGTAGGTGACTACGGCATCAAATGAAATGATAAGTTGCCACTATACCAACCCGATAGCCCAGCCTGCTTCCAGCAGCTGGTAAAAAAAAACGTAGTAGTATAATATGTTTATTTGTACAGATTCTGGGGTTTTCTAGGTGTGGCACCGTGTGTGGGCGAGATGGGGCAGACTGAACAGAATGCAGGGCGGTCGGGGGTGCTTGATATAGAAAAAACAGCAGTCTGGAGCAACAGGCTTATTGTCAAAGCAATAGCCTTGCTATTGTACTGCTGTACCCCAGCGGTGAGATGTGCTGATTGCCATCTCTGCTCTTACACCACCAGATGTATCTGCAGCGGTGAGCTACTGTGGTAAACACATCACTCTGAATGGATGGCCGCTGCATACAAATGCATACAAGCCGTGGTGTGTATACAGTACATGCATGCAGTGGTGGAAAAGGTACTCAAATGTTTTACTTAAAGATGGAGTGCCACGATTTTTTTCCACCCTAAAACATGATCCTCAGGTCTTATTGTTATATAAGGAGGTATCATTTTATCAAAAAAGTGTACAGTATTTTGTTAAAATGTTGTTTTTATGTGGGCACACCCACCTGAACTGAAGCCTCACCCACAGCTAGTTGTATGATAAAGGGGGAGGGGTTAGGGGAGGGGCTGATAGTGTGGTGTCACTATATTACTGTTTATTTCATTGGCCCGTTTGACTGTCAAGGGTTCAGCCTCCAGGAAGAAACCATAAATACAAAGTTAATACACCATTGCACATAAAAACGACTCCAGGGTGTCTAATGAAGTACTGTCAACTCATAGACACATGAAAAACTGGAAAAATACAAAAATTGTGGCACTCCATCTTTAAAGTCAAAGTCGTACGATTTGTCACACACGTTACCGCAGTGAAATTTGTTCTCTGCATTTGGCCCATCTTTTAGAGCGGTGAGCCGCAGCCAAGGAGCGGTGAGCTGCAGCCGTGCCGCGTTCGGGAATCATTTGATTAGTTGATTTGACCCCCCAATCCAACTCATTGATGCTGAGTGCCAAGCAGGGATGCATTGGGTCCCATTTTTACAGTCTTTGGTATGACCCGGCCGGGGATCGAACCCGGACCTCCCAGTTTCAGGGTGGACACTCTAACCCCAAGGCCACTGTGTTATGACGTGGCTCTTGGGCCATAACAAAAAGGAGGAAGACACACGGCTGTTTAAAAGTACACAATTATATATTTATTTACAACATAAATTACATACAGGGGCTGTGACAACTGTCTGGTAAAAGTATCAATCAATCAATCAATCAATCAATCAATCAATCAATCAAGTACAAAAGTATTGGCATCAAAATGTACTTAAAGTACCAAAAGTAAAAGTACTAATTGTGCAGAATATCTGCATAAAAAATGTCAAATGTCAAAATTTGAAAAAACTTTTGAAAATAACAGATCTACACGCTCACAATGCTTTGCGATGCCCATGTTTTGTAATAATAATCAAAATCTACAATGTAACTAATAACTAAAGTTTTCAAATAAATGTAGTGGAGTAAAAGTACAATATTTGCCTCTGAAATGTAGTGGAGTAGAAGTAAAAGTAGGCCTACTAAAAATGTGAAATACTCAAATTTACTTTACACCACTGCATGCATGTACATTTGCACGCCACACGGACACACGCACGATACATGCACGTACATGCCATTGTTCTGCTCTGAATGCAGTGCCCGGGTTGGTGTTTGTGTGATCAAGAGAAATATCAAAAGACAAGATGTTGCGATACCGATAACGGGGAGAAAAGGTACAATCGGTAGTACAAACAATGGCATGCTGATATAGATAATCTCTAAACAAATCAAATCCTTTGAACCCCTCCCTGTCGTCGCCTTTTTTCACCTCTACACCAAATCTCTTAAGTGAAGATGACCCATCTAGCTCACAACGTGCCTCATTGTTGTGAGTTTGTAGATGTGTTATTTTCCTATTATGACGCTAAGGCTTAAGTGGTTAATAGTATCATAATATCATTATGAATTGGCATCGCAGGGTACACAGGGAAATCCTCATTGCTCATTTATCAATTTGTACAAATCCCTGAGAGTGTGCAAATCTAATATTTGTGCACTTTCAGAGTTGAAATAACACTGACGATTTTACTATATGCATTATTAGATTTAGTGGTAACTGTACAGATGGTACTATAGAGTGTGAAAGACAACGCAGGGGCCACTGAATGGCAAGGGAGACAATATGAGAGACAAAGACGGCGAGAGAGAGGAGAGAGGAATGGGGAGGAACTGGATGAGAGAGAGCAAAATGACAGAGAAGAAACATTTTGTGTCATTAAAATAGGACATTGAAGAAGAGAGACAATAGAAGAATCTAATGGAGTGGTATACGAAAAAGGAAGAAGCCAGGTATAAAGAGGAAATGTGTATTTAATGATGCTGCACTTCAGAACCAACGTATTTAGTTGTGCTCTTCCGCTGGGTCCATTTGCGTGGCGGACATGTTTAGAGATGATTCACCACCAACACGGAGCCTGTCTCTCTAATGGCCTCCTTTACGGTCTTATCTACAGGTGCATTATCTAAAGCAAGAGCTTATTTATTACCATAAATCACCAATGAACACGGTCTGCAGGGCGGCAGGGCCATTGGCGTCCATATCCACAATGAATAATGAAGCTTCTCCTGCAGAGCATCAGCATCATATCAGGCATCCCATGAACGAGATTTATACTTTGTCGCTTGACTTAACAACTAAGTGATGCAAATAGCCTGCATCCTGCATCCTTATAGACTCACTAAGAGAAAGGACGCAATACTGTACTCTAATGTTGTTGAAGTAAGTAAGTAAGTAGCCTTGCCGAGCCATGAGGCCCATCGGGCAGGAGCCTATCTCCTGTTTCTGTAGCGTGAGGCAGCTTGATGTACAAGTACACCCCCTGGACATGACGCTAGTATGTCGCAGGGACTTACCCCCAATCCAACCCTTGATGCCGAGTGTCAGGTCTCAGGGCGGACACTCTAACCACAAGGCCACTGAGCTGGTTAGAGTTGTTGAAGTAGGACTCATAAAATGTCCCTGGGACCCATCTAAAAGACCACGTGTTGATGTTACAACTCTTACAGTGAGAAGAGGGGTTCAGTATAAAGTCAGCCTCCTTGCTGAGATGTGTTTGTGGATGGAGGTTGAAGAAACATCAGCGATATAGATAGAAGAAGCCAGTGAATTCCTCCGAATAGAGACTTACTTGTTCCTCAAGTTTCACTTCGAACCCAGAGCGGCTCGCTCCATCATGTCTAGGCCCCCCTGCATTCTTTGCCCTTGAATTGAGTGATGCTGAAGCAAAATCAATTGAATTGGAGCACCCGGTTCACTCCGTTACGTGTCAAGGAGAGAACTCCTGTTGCATCTATGGCCCCGATTGGCCGACTAGGGTCCCAGTTGCCAGGCAACCATCCAGTGGTGTATGGGTGGCCTATAGCAGCTGACAGGCAGCTGCTAATGAAGCCTGGGCTATGTGAGTATCCCTCCTTCCCCATGCCTCACACGTCCCAGGCCTTGCTGCACACCAGTGGATAACATTGTTTACTTAATGTATAGTATATCAATACTGCAACATAGAAGAAGTACTCTGTTACAACTTAAGTCAGGAATTCAGAATGCAGTAGTTTTGTAATAATAATAAAAATCTACAATGTAACCATGTGTTAACTAAAGTTTTCAAATAACTGTAGTGGAGTAAAAGTACAATATTTGGATCTGAGATGTACAGTAGTGGAGTTGAAGTAAAAATATGGAAATTGGGAATACTCCAGAAAAGTACAAATACCTCAAAACTGTACTCAAGTACAGTACTTAAGTAAATGTACTTTCCACCACTGAGCCCTCTCCCCATCCCCCCCCCCACACACACACACACGCATACACACAGAGTCAGCTGCATGAATGCAATCATATTTCAGAGCAGCCCTGCACAGTGCACAGTGCTCACACACATTACGCACACACTCCACCTCACACCACCTCCTCTCCTCGCTGCATGACTAATATTTACTCAGTGAAAGGAGCCACCGCATGCGTAATTACTCTGTATCTTTCACCCTCTTGTGACGAGAGTAGCAAACCTTTAGAGGAGATTGGCAGTCTCGAAATGAGAGCCGCTCTCCGGATTTGAGACGAACGTTCAATCACGGAGTGCACTGCAGTGACGCCTCTATTCACTATAAGGCTTATGGAAACGATATCCGTGGATTTGTTGGTACTGTACTGTAAAAGAAAGCGTCACCTACATGGGTTGTTATAATTACTGTACTGTACTGTGCTCTGAACTGAATTGTAGTGTACCGTGCTCTGTACTGTACTTTGATTATTTTTGGAAAAATTACCGTGTTGCAGCTTTCCGTGCTCGGACACAAGGACAGACATGTATGGGGGGGGACATAGCTGCGTAATGGAGGCACTGCTCAAAAATAGAAAGGTGTTCTCGCCGTGACAGAATACATGTTTGGAAAGATGTGTGCATTAATGTGTCTCCGCGCAGATTGTATCTAGCCAAATTTCACAAGCAGGGAGCAGGGTTGATTGGCGCGTATGACTTTCTCACGCTCGAGTCACACATGCAATCTGCTTATGAGGCCTAACCAGTGTTGCCAGATTGTGTGAGAGAAATAAGCAACCACGTCTATGAAAACAAGCCCAAAAGAAGCAACTAGGGCCGGCTATTTGAAAATAGCCGATCTACAAGCGCACAATGTGTCGCAATGCGTTGTGAGCTTGTAGATCTGCTATTTTTAAAAACAATCTTCGAAAACAGTGAAAATGTGGAATATTTTTGAAAACAACACAAATGGGGGTCCCTGGCACAAAATATTATTAGATGTAGGGTCTAAGCTTGGACAAACACATAAAAGTAGGGGTCCTTCACATGGAAATGTATGAGTATTACTGGTTTAGGAAACAAGACAAAATAAGAAACACTTTAGAAACAAGCCCCCCAACTACCAATATTTACACGCACCAACAATATTTACACGCAACACGTGGATATGGCAACACTGGGACTATAACCCCTAGTAGTCAGACTGGAAATGTGATACTTATGCACATACTTCAAGCAAATAAGAGAACATTGAGTACACCTGACCTGAGTGAATACCTGTCGACCAATTACTATTACTCACAGTGATGCAAAGTTATTTGCAGGGATATTGCAGGACAATTAATATAAGCCTTATATTATACGAGACCGGCTATCATAGGGCTTCACAGCAATAGCATTGTACTTTATTTGCGCTGTGTGCAGACCGAAGAGGAAAACCTCCCGCAACGCAGGGCATGTTCACCATTGTCAGTGACCGATGCCTGACACAATGGTCCATCCGTGTGCACTTAACAAGTTAACATGGCCTCATGCTGTCCCACTGTGGTGCACTTTAGCTGCCACACTCTCTGTGCTGCCACTGGAACAGGAACTAGATTGATTGATTGATTGAGATATTTATTAACAGTTTGCAGAATTACAGTACATTTCAAGCACAAACTCAATACAAAGGCTGTTAACTGTGAGTGGACGACCCAATTAAGCATTACACTTGTTTACAAGAGGGTCCACCATGTTCAATTCATCAAAACATTTAGAGACGTACAAATAGACACTTCTATATAGACAAAGAACAGAACAGGAATTCATCATAATGGAGGTAAAAAGGGAAAAGAAACATATACAGTGAGGGAAAAAAGGGGAGGGGGGGTGGGGGGGGATTCAGATTTTACGGGGGCCAGTTTCGAATTGCAGCCATCCGTAGGTGCCCTTTGAGAGCGGTTTTGAAGGAGTCAAGGGATTTGCATGTCTTAATGACTGTTGGTAGGGCGTTCCACATTTTGGTGGCATAGGAGCCCCTATACCTACCGGCTCGCTGCCCCCTCCTTCTGTTTGGGAGGGGCGCAAATGGAGCAGAGCTCAGTTTCACAGGTAGTGGAGCAGATTAAGTCAATATATCATAAGAATCGTTCACTTGATGGTACAAGCACCAAAATTGGCACACAAGTGCTTCGGAACCTACTCTCTCAGAAAAGTACGTTGTCCACTTGAAAAAAACAAAATGGACACCATTTTTCAAGATGGCCGCCATTCGAGGTCGTTTTAAACCGTGTTTGAGCTATATTGAGCTATAAAATCCTATTTTGATGGCCTATACATCGAAATATATGTTTCTGAGTATGATAAATCCAATTCTGCATTTAGAACATCAAAACTATTTAATATTATGATGATACAATGGGAATTAAACGATAAAGTGGGGCATATTAAGTCCATATTCCATAATAATCCTTCACTTGGTGGTACAAGCACCAGATTTGGCACAAATGATGTCCAGGATGTACTTTCTAAGAAAAGTACGTTATCCAGCTGAAAATCCAAGATGGCCACCAGTTTTCAAGATGGCCACCTCGTCAAATAAATACGTATAACTTTACTGAACAGAAATGTGTGATCCACACATTGATCCAAACATCAAAATGAATGTATTCTGACTGGAAGAACTCAATGGTGTCAATTATTTAATTCCAATATGGCCGCCAGTTTTCAAGATGGCGGCTATTACGCAACTCAAAATTAGCGTTTTTGGAAGCCTTCTGATCACCGATATTGTTGAAGGGCAACATCATTAATTGAAATGCTGTGATCAAGCTCTATTGGTTTGTAATTTTGTATATAAGAGTTATGTCAAAGCACAACCAGGACACACTGGTGACATCACTGCTGTGAGACTCATGGAGCATGAGCATGGGGTTCAGTGTATGCTTGTAGCGTACTAGAGGTAGTTGTGGTTTACTAACTGTTGTAGTGGTGTACTCACTGTAGTTTGTAGTATACTTTAGTGTCCTAAATGCTATCTAATATGTGTCAGCATGGGAGAGCTGAGACAAGGGTAACAGGGATTCAGTTACCTGGATGGTGTACAGATCGCACAGGACTTGCACTGGATGAATGGTCGGGCTAGGTGTAGGGCACCAGATGCTTGAACCTAGATGCATCCCATATTTCAATGTGCTTTGTACGGTTGGGTGGTAAAAGGATATATACCCTCAGCCTTTAACCGTATAACACAAGATGTTCGCTACTAAAACTGATTGGAGGAAGTGTGTCAAACAGATACGAAAGAGGAGTTGAAGTCTCCCCGTATTTCCACCCCATTCGACCGTTATCTCTGTATTGGATAGGCGAAATCCTCCGTTATCAGCACCTTTATACGGCCAATATGGCCATACTGGCATACTCACTGTTTCAGTATGTCATTATCACCTATTGTGACGGGTGATAATGGTATTTTTGTGTCACTGATGTCAATGACGGAGGCGTGCTGTGTCTGGTGGCCTTGAGCCACGTGAGACAACGTGCTGAGCGTTGCGACGGCCACCAGACCCGACTCAGCACCGTCCGAGTTACGTCCCGATAGGCAGAGGATAGTATAGTAGCCCCTAGTTTCCATGCGCCGACAATAGAGTTGGAAATGACACGTTCAGCCAAGGGTGAGTATGCCAGTATGGCCATATTGGCCGTATTCCAAGGTGCTGATAACGGTTGATTTTGCCTATCCGATACAGTGATAACGGTCGTGCCCATCATGCTAGACTCATCCAGATTGGATGATGGAGGTGGCAGTGAAGATACATTGAAGCAAAACAGTACAAAGTTAGTTAGTACCAAAAAGTACCAAAATTGTCGGCCAAATGTTTAGCAACGGAAACTCCAGTTTTCCACTAAGAGAGCAGCTGAAATTCAGAATGATCCTGGTGATGGACATGCAAAAATTCAAAGAGTGCAGTGGATGTGATCTCCCCCCATCGAAGCCCTGTATGACGATCGTTGTGTCAGCAAAGCTCGTGGACTTATGAGGGACCCAAGCCATCCCAACCGCAGAGATGCTTGCGGATGCTGCCACATGGAAAACGTTTTCAGTCTCAAAGCCACTGGAAATAGACTGCAAATAAGCTTCTTTCCGCAAACAATCAGATACATGAACGAACTGATAAGAACCGGGGCGAAAGTTTACCTAACTTTGCTACAACAGGGAAAACATGCACATGTATATGTTACTATTTTTCTAGCACTCTTTATTCTATCCCTTCGTTTGCTGTGCTTGCTGTGTTTTTTGTTGTTTGCCATCTATGCCGCTGCATTGTCTGTAAGGAAGCCAAACTAAAATAAGTTTTACTCTTATGTACCTGTCCTGTACACAAGATGTGTACAGGACAGTAACAATAAAGTAACAATAAAGTCCAACCTTGAACCTTGATCTAGGTTCAAGCATCTGGTGCCCTACACCTAGCACGACCGTTCATCCAGTTCCTTTTAAGTCCTGTACGATCTGTACACCATCCATGTAACTGAAGTTCCGTTACCCTTGTCTCAGCTCTCCCACGGTGGCACATCTTGTCAATTCAGGTGCGGCTATCTAACTACAATACTACAACTAACTAAACTTCTAGTGGAGATATATACAGGGGCTAATTAGCATTAGGACACTAAAGAATACAACAAACTACAGTGAGTACACTACAACAGTTAGTAAACCACAACTACAGCACTGAACCCCATGCTGAGTCTAACAGCAGTGATGTCACCAGTGTGTTCCTGGTTGTGCTTTGACATCACTCTTATATAATAAAAAAAATACAAACCAATAGAGCTTGACCACAGCATTTCAATGCATGATCAATGAATGATGTTGCCCTTCAACAATATCTATGATCAGACAGCTTCCGAAAACGCAAATTTTGAGTCACGTAATAGCTGCATCTTGCAAACTGGCGGCCATATTGGAATTCAATTCCAACACTATTGAGTTCTTACAATCAGAATACATTCATGTTGATGTTTGGATCATTAACACAATTTTACTTCGAAAACCTTTTTGTTGTTTTGTTTTTTTGCATTTGACGAGGCGGCCATCTTGAAAACTGGCAGCCATCTTGGATTTTCAGCTGGATAACGTGCTTTTCATAGAAAGTACATCCTGGACATCATGTGTGCCAAATGTGGTGCTTGTACCACCAAGTGAAAGATTCTTATGGAATATTGACTTAATCTGCCCCAGCTTTTTGTTTAATTCCCATTGTATCATCATAATATTCAATAATTTTGATTTGCTAAATGCAGAATTGGATTTATCATACTCAGAAACATACATTTCGATGTATAGGCCATCACAATAGGATTATTCAATCAAACTATAGTTCAAACACTGTTTAAAACCATTTTGAAAGGCGGCCATCTTGAAAAATGGTGGCCATTTAGTTTTTTCAAGTGGACAACGTACTTTTCTGAGAGAGTAGGTTCTGAAGCACTTGTGTGCCAAATTTGGTGCTTGTACCATCAAGTGAACGATCGTTTCAGTAATCTGCTCCACTAAGGACAATGCCCCACGTTGCCAGACAGACACCCCCTCCCCCATTTTCCCATGTCGACTGGGGAATTTCCAATTACTGTCTCAGCGGTGGACTCGCAGGAAAGACAACGGGGATGTCTCGGAGTTCGTCAAGGACTGGGCTGTTACCCTTGAGAGAGATACAGCCTCACTTGCAGATGAGGCAGAGATACAGCCTCACTTGCAGATGAGGCAGAGCCTTCTTCTTTAGTGCAGTGGTTTTCAACCCTTTTCATATCAAGGACCATTATTTATTCGGCATTTGAACCAAGGACCACCATTTGAGATTTAGATTTTGTCCACGATTCCATGCTGTATTGACGTGGCAGAGAGATACTTAACACGTACTTAACAGGCAAACGTTGATAAAAATAACAAAACTAGAAATGCACTCTGTCGAGGTGCCAACTTGCGTCTTGCACACAAGTAGGCCATACATGGCCTACTTGTGCGCAAGCAGAGCGCGCAAGTACTGCTACTAACTAATGTCTAATTTACAACTGCTGTTCTAAATCCTTTAGACCTTGAAACGTACCTTAGTTACGTCCACCGGCCAATAAGGGACCACCATTCTTACCCCAACATAAATACTGTACACACACACACACACACACACACATACATACATACCCAGCCGATCGCAGTACTTACGCACTCTGCTTGCGCAAGTAATAACTCTTATGAACTTCTCTAATTGTGTAGACTTCTTATAAATTAAGTAATGAAGATAACAATAATTTAACAAATTACGGGTCCATTTGGTTTCACGCTCTTAAGAGTTAAAGATCTATAAAGGGCCATTTGGTTATCAACTCTTCATCATTTAGCTGGGGACCACCTGGAACCCCCTCAAGTGGTTTTCAACCACTGGTGGTCCCCAGACCAGTGGTTAAAAACCACTGCTTTAGTGGGTTCATGAATGAACACAGTATTTCGTATTTGGACAATAATAAAGTATATATATTTTTTTGTTCTAAATAGTTTGTTGGTGTAGATGTGAGGTGAAAACCCGTCAAAATTATAAGGGAAATGAAATTAAATGAAATGATTACTATATTTACCCAGGCTATCTGGGCTAAGCTCAAGAACTTGTTTCCAGCCAGGCCCTGCTCATAGAACACATTTCATCGTAGTGGTTCAATGCCTTGTTCAAGGGCACTTCAGCGGTGGTCATTTTAACGTGTCGGACAGCTGATTCGAACTGGCGACCTTCCGGTATCAAGACCGCTCCGCTATCCGTTCGGCCACCGCTGCCACCGCTGCCACCGGTGGACAGGAAATCCAAATCTGCGTCATGGCCCATATCCGAGACACCCAGGCCATCATGCATACCGGTATATCAGACATCTTCCTATAATGCAATGAATCCTGTTTATGAGGGATGTCCAAGATGGCTGCCGATCTCTCAGACAGATAAGTGGCCTCCCCTCAAGGTCTCTTATCCCTCTCTACAGAAGACATTTGATCGATGGGATCGCATAACATTTTTATGGGGACCAATGTCAAAGGGCCTTGTACTCTCACCTGCAGTGATCCTGACGTTACAAAGGAATGATCTCCTTAGTGAGCCACTTGTCCTTTTTGGTATGGGGAAAACTGCTTGTGGAGGAGGATGACATAGTTACCCATATACCTTTCATAAAATGGTATATTGTGCCCTATTCAATCTTGTATGTGTGTGCATGTGTATGTGCTGGGTGTGGGTGGTGGCGCTTATTAAGTATACTATGGATAATGTATCCTTGTGTGCTTAATCAAGACTACATTATGGCAAATATGGATATACATACAAACATGCATTGATATCTTATTGGCAGACAATCATTCTATATCAGTAGTTTTCATTCTAAATCAGTGGCCCGGGGACCACCAGTGGTCCTTGAGGGGGTTCCAGGTGGTCCCCAGCTAAATAGAGCACCGAAGTCTGACATCAATATCGGTAGAGGCCGCAAATCCACGGGTTCATGTACTTTTTATTAGCATTATAATCCCCATAGGGGGATTTTAGATCACCTGTGTCTGAAAAATATGGATATAAAGAATCAACTGACTGAGAGAAAACGCTATTGTTACTGCTACTGAATTAATTATTTTCGCTAGAAGCAGACTGTATCATATATGAGTGACTGACTGTCGCAAACGATACAGAGACACCTTCCCTGACAATGGTTTCACGCTCTTAAGAACCTAACCTTCCGAGACAGCTTGTTTATTTTTGGACCACAACGCTTACATGAAACGATTTTAAGATGAGCCCATGTTATTCTCCATAGAGAAATGACTTCCGTGAACCAGGAGAATCGAGGGGATGAGCAAGTTACATCAGGACTCCGGTGCTCTATGATGGAGAGGTTGTAACCAAATATTAGTTATTTAACTTTTGAGAGTGTAAAATGAAACCAAATGCCAGCAGTTTCATTTTACACTCTCAAGAGTTAAATCATTACTTAATATACAAGAAGTCTACATAATTAGAGAATGGAATAGTGGACAAAATCCTATCCAACGATAAGAAAATTCTTTAGTTATGGGTCTGAGAGGCTAAATCTCATCGAATGGTGGTCCGCGGCTCAAATGCTGAACAAATAATGCACCATTTCCCCCTGTGTCCTGTACTGCAGTGCACATTCTCTATTGCAGTGGTTCTCAACCACTGGTCCGGAGACCACCAGTGGTTCTCAACCACTGGTCCGGAGACCACCAGTGGTTCTCAACCACTGGTCCGGAGACCACCAGTGGTTCTCAACCACTGGTCCGGAGACCACCAGTGGTTCCAGGTGGTCCCCAGCCAAAAGATGGAGAGTTGGTAACCAAATGGACCCTTATAGATATTGAACTCTTGAGAGTGTCAAATGAAACCAAATTGACCTCTCAAGAATTACATTATTGTTAAACATGTGCATTGCTTAATTTACAAGTCTATTAGAGAATGTAGAAGGATTGTTATTTTGATCAATGTTTGCCTGTTAATCTCTGCCTAATGGTACCACATCACAGCATGGAAATGTGGACAACACCTTATCCAAAGACAACAAAATATTTTAAGTGTTGGGTCTGAGAGGCAAAATCTCATCGAATCGTGGTCTGTAGGACTGTAGCTCAAATGCAGAATAAATAATGGGCCTTGAAATTAAGAGGGTTGAAAACCACTGCTCTATTGCAAAGGTAAAGTGGTGGTGCATAGGGCATCGCCAGATAGGCGGAAGGGATTAATAATTCAGGAGACAGTCAGTGCATGCAGGATACACAGAGGGTCCTGGGAGACTGGAAAACCAGCAAATCACACCAGTGCTGGACTGGATATAGGATACAGGCTGAGGCCGGTGTATTCAGGATAGAAAAGTGATACTGAGAATGAGATGAGGTACTAACGATAAGGATCTCTGGGGTTTATTAATAGAATAAGACAGTGGTTCCCAAAGTGGGGTCCGGGGACCCCCAGGGGTCCTTGAGAGAGTTCCAGGGGGTCCCCGAACCAAATGGACCCTTATGGGTCTGTAACTCTGAGTGTACAAATGGACCCTAACAGGTCCATTTGGTTCCATTTGTACACTCTCAGTTTGATTTGAACTTTGATTTTACAATATAAATTGGGGTCTCAGAGATAGAAATCCCATCAAATGAGGGACCGTAGCCTAAATGCATGTAAAACTGGGGGTCCTTGAAATTAAACTGCTAGAGCCGTAAAAATCTTCTCTTATGAATATTTTCGATTTCGGGGTCCTTGACATGAAAAGGTTTGGGAACCACTGGAATAAGAGACGAGGCCAGGTCTGAGGTTGTAATCGTCTGGTGTAGTGAGGTTACAGGCTGCTTAGACAAACAGAAAAAAGGTGCCTGCCCCTCACAGAGCTTATTGGTTATGTGTAAGGGGGAGAAGAGCCACGAGGAAAAAGTACTCAATGTACTTGAGTAAAAGTACAAAGGTATTGGCATCAAAATTTACTTAAAGTACCAAACGTATACAAAGTAGCCTACGTTATGCAGAACGTCCCACTTCAAGTTTTCATACAAATATTTAGAAAATAGTAGATCTACGAGCTCACAATGACCTTGTGAGCTTGTAGATGGGCTATTTTCAAATGGCCGAAAGGTATAACTGAAGTGTTTAATGCATGTTTTGTAATAATAATCTTTTTTAGCAAAAGGCTGATGCACACCTCAGAAGGCTAGTGACAGGTGCGTAGGGCAATAGAGCATTAAAAAGGGTGTCTGACAGTGTGCGGTACCTTCTCTTTGTTTTTCAAAGATACCCTTTGTAATAATCAAAATCTACAAAGTAACTAGTAGTAACTAACGTTTTCAAATAAATGTAGTGGAGTACTAAAAAGTACAATATTTGGATCTGAGATGTAGTGGAGTAGAAGTAAAAGTATGGGGAATTGGAAATACTTAAGTAAAGTACAAAAACCTCAACATTTTACTCTAGTACAGTATAAAAGTAGTTACTTTCCAGTTTCCACCACTGGAAGCATGCAGCGTTTGGAGTGATGGGGAGTTTTCTTTGCCGCAGGCTGGTCTGTTTAAGGAAAGAAAAGCTTTGGATACCAAGGAGTGGGGACTGTCTCCCTCTAGAGAGCCATCGATCCATTAGGCGCACGCACGCACACACGCACACACGCGCGCACACGCACACACACACACACACACACACACACACACACACACACACACACACACACACACACACACACACACACACACACACACACACACACACACACACACACACACACACACACACACACACACACACACACACACACACACACACACACAGTCACACACACACACACACACACACACACACACAAATAATCTGAATGCAAGAGTGGACAAATGAGGAAGCAAATTAAGAACTGAATAATGAACAAATGAATGACTCAGAGACTTAATTAATTAATGAGCTATGTAACTGGTTGAGTCATCTGCAAACATTTCTCAAATAATTACACCAAAGGAGCCTCCATTCCCCCACTCAGTGAATGTTAAAAGCACATCCCCTTCCACTGGCATTGACACCAGCCTCTCTATATTTAGCTCTCTCTGTGGGACGTATAAATAACACACGCAGGCTGGCTGATTAAGTCTTCTGAAGATTGGAAAAGTTTGGAATTAAACGAAAAGGCTAATTAGCCAGAGCCCTCAGGCATGAAATGAGAGTGAAGCCCTGCCTAAACTGTAACTCAGTACATATACATACATGCATCCTAAATGAGTACAGACGTGTAATCAAGTGATACCTCTTACAGAGAGTGAGCAGTGGTGAAAGTAAGTGAAAAAACAAAGTATACACATTTCTAGTGTTTGCTGTGTTTGCAGTGTTTAATAATACATGTAATTTATACACGCATTTCTGAGTAGGCCTACTCGCTTTATAAAACAGAAACAAACTTTATTAGGAAAAACGACATGCTAAATAAATACAAAACTATACAGCCCCACATGCTCATGCCCTCAGCACCACCACACCTACTACTTGCTCTTTCGCGCACGCACGCACGCGCGCACGCACGCATGCGCACGCACACACACACACACACACACACACACACACACACACACACACACACACACACGACACACCCATCTGATTCTGAATAATGGCTTAGGGCCATTTCCCGATCATATCTTATTCCTTGCATTAATCAGCAAACACATGAATTCCAGATGAGATTTGCAATTCTAAACTGCATGCCTATAGAATCCTCCGGATAATATAGGCTAATGTTAAGTGGTAAGGCACTCCTAATGCACATTTGTGACATTATAGAGCCCAGGTTTTCAAAGTATGGACGGCCATGAACATTTCATTCATAAAATGTGAATACAAGTGTGCATATTATTTGATCAATGGCGTTCAGGCTTTGCTATTACTTTATTCTACCAGAGGTAGAAAACTGTCGTTCCCTGATGTCATCGCTAGGGACACAGGCATCAGTAAGCAGGAACTGGGGATGGCAATGAAGGACCGGGAAGTCTGGCATGATATTGTGAAATCCACGATCTCGACCGCGGTCGAAAAATGATGATGATGATTACTTCCTATACTCTGCAGATAAGGCTATTAGGCCAGTCAATCTAAGCTAAAAGCCAAAATAAATTGCAAAAGTAATCGTTCAAGGTTTTCCAGGTTCATCCAAATAACATATTACAAATAGAGTATTATATAAATTGTGGATCATGGTAAATTCAGGGGTTGAAAGTTGGAGTACGATTAAAAACATATAGGCCCCTATAGGCAAATAGGTTTTTCATGATTCTGAATCTGAATCCATGCATTAGTTTTGCACTCAAAAACACTCATTGGGCTAAATTAGGCCATAGCCACTTGCCACAGAGTAAAAAATCACACCTGTGTGAAGTGAGTGGTCCAACTCCGTGTGGGGGTCCTCGGGGTGGGGCATGGGGGGGAGTTCCAGACCCACAGGAACGCACCCAGGGTGCCGGCCCGATTCCGGCAAGCCACCCCTCGTCCGAAACGGTTGAGAAATGAGAGTTAAGGTGGCCTTACACTAGCCGATAATCGGGCATTTTTGACGCTCGGGGGGGTGCCCGACCGCTCAAAGCACGATCGGGATCGGCCCGATCAACATCAAGAATGTTTGATATTTGCTCTGCCCCGCTCCGATTATCCTGTAGTGTGTGGTGCTATCAGATTTCAGATTGAAAAAAATCGGCTAGTGTAAGGCCACCTTTACCGTGTGGGGGGGGTCCCTCTACTGTACCCTCTACTGTACTGTACTGTACTGTACTGTACTGTACTGTCACTGTAGGCACACCCCACCCAGCCACCCAGCCACCCACCCACACACATAGCTTTGGTATAAGAGTTTGGAGAATGGAGAAGATCACCCCGTTCCTCAGTAACAGCAGAACATAATGCAGAACAAAGGGTCAGCTGCAGCAGCCAAGCTGATTGTCAATAACTGCAACGATCTGCATCTGTAATGCCCACAGAGCTTATTGAATCAATTAGCATAGTGTGGTAGAATTTCTTAAAAGGCTGTAATTTGACCAAATACTGTACATGTTCCTCAACCAACCTTAATGTAGCTGTCAATGTGTGCCTCCAAACATCACAAACCTCTCACCAGGCTATACCGTAATGCAATGTACATATCGTCACTAGAATAGAAGAGGAGAGTATAGCAAAGTCTGTTCACCTCAGACACGCGAGTCCTCATTTAAATTTTTCTTTCATGCTTTGCTGCTCCATAAATTATGCATGTCTTTCTGTTCGAAGCATCCTCAGTCAGAGGAAGGCATGGGGGTGAATCCATCGATGTTGGCAAGAAGAAAGATGTCTTTCATTTGGGGGGGTTTAAAAGTCTTCCCCTGCAGTTGTCAGAGGGTGACCCGTTGCACTGATGATGCAGATAAAGGTCACTTAGGATTTTCAATTCCACACCTGTGACAGCAATTAAATGGTAAATGGTAAATGGAGCATTTATATAGCGCCTTTATCCAAGGCGCTTTACATAGTGCAATACATTCACCCATTCACACACACACACACATACACCGATTGCAGCGGAAGCCATGCAAGGTACCAACTACCAACCAGCACATTGGGAGCAATTTGGGGTTCAGTGTCTTGCCCAAGGACACTTCGGCATGTAGACAGGAGGAGCCGGGATTTGAACCGCCGACCCATGGATCATTGGACGACCTGCTCTACCTCCTGAGCTACAGTCGCAATTGAGCCAATTACCTGATAACCCCATACTGTATATTTCCACATGGTATTTTAAAGCAGCCAACAGAGCTATACCGTGCAGGATTATGGGATTATGAGTTTTAAACTGCATATAGGTTTTGAGATTTTGTCCATCTGCAAAACTGTGAAAATCCCTCAAAGGCATTTTGTACCACTGAGAGAGTCTAACCCTAACACATGGAGTTGGTAACGACAGAGGAGGTGGAGAAACACACCTTAACCCTGCCCTTCACGCCGCTCTCCACCCTCCATGCCAATCTACCTGGCCCTATTTATACCCGCCCAAAACCACCCAGAATCCTCCATGCTTCACCCGTCTCGCTGCGTCACACACAAGCTGCTTGCCTACTTCCCTACAGGCTTCTTGCATCCCACCTCCACCCCATTCACCTCCATAGTAGCACTTTTCCCTGCTCCCCTCTTTGTCAATTTCTAGCCTTATCGGCATCGCTAAAGTGGAACAACCGATCAAAACAAAACCATCTTTTTTCTCTGACTCTTTCTCCCTCTCCCACTTCTCAGGTTCCTGCTGGAGGTGACAGTCACAAGACCTCCTGACCAAAGACTCCAGGGTCGGTGACCCCCTCTGGAACCCTCCCTCCCTCATTCATTCCAATAAAATCCCTTAAACTTTCTTAATGGTGTGTTTTCTTCCGATTAGTGAATTTCTTTTTGGCGACTACAACAGTGACTCCAGCACCATTAAAGTAAATGTCCTTGAGTCTGTCACTGAGTGACAGATGAAGTTGCACCATTGGTCTGCTTAAAAGAGAGGTCTGTGATAGTGTTGGTGAATTTTGTGACATAACGGGTCGGCAAGTGCTAAACACATAAAAAAACGCACTTTGTGAAAGTAATCTACACACTGCTTTGGCAAATGCATGCATCTGGGAACAGTATAGCTGTCAATCAATGTGCATTCACGTCAATGATCTGAGACTTAAACATAATCTGGTTATAAATAATTTGCACTAACTAGGGATTTGGATCTGACGCCACAATATGACTTTGTCTTAGTTATATCAACGTAACTCCATTTGCTATAGGCTACTGTATAATGTGTATATACAAACACATTATATTTTTAATGTTCAGAGTCTCATATAAAACAAGTGAGTACGTGGAGTTTAATTTGTTCAGGCTAAAGCACAACGCTGCATATTACACTATTAGTGACGGAATAAATGCGGTTCAGGGACCTCTCCCGAAACTGATTTAATTTCAGCACTAAAAGTGTACTATGCATCGTCCTGCAAGTATGCATCGTATGCAAGGGGGAGCCAAAAAGGAGCGAAATGGAGAGAGATGAAATAAAACAATTAAGAATGATCTGTTCCTCCTAAAGCCCACACCGCACCAATGAGTCACCATGTAACTCCTTGCAACATGAAACTACTTGCAATGAACCATTATCCCCAATGGCAGTTGCGGTTTGAGCTCTTATGGTCTTGATCCAACTACGACAGTACTGATCTTATGGAAATCATTGGAAGCTTTTGTTTATTGAAAGAAGGACGTGCCAGCACACAACAAATGTCCTTTTCGTTTTATTAACTCTGACGAGACAACAGATTTTTATGAGCATATTAAGTACATTCTCTCGTCCCTATCTGAGCAATAAACAAAACAGCGCTGAGGAAGGCCCACTGAAGCCCACCGAACGCATTCGTTCAATTTTGTATTTCTGAGCTTTGCACCTACAAGAATATACTCTTCTTATTTGGAGTATTGCGGGTTGTCTGCTTCTGCAGTCTTTGTTCCTCCAAGCTTTTGTTTATTGCCAAAATATATGGGACCAGAGAATGTCCTTAATATGCTCATTCAAATAGACTTAATAGATTTAAATGTACAAACACATACTCAAGCATACAGACTTCTCACATGTACACACATGCATTTCCAGACACACACAGTCAGTCACACACACACACACACACACGCACGCACGCACACACGCACGCACACACGCACGCACGCACGCACGCACGCACGCACGCATGCGCACGCGTACCTTTTTTGTATAAGTCAGACCAAGCTAACCTCAGTGACAATCCCTGTTAAAGAAATACGCCACATCACACGTGTTGTGTCCAAGAGTTATGTACAGTCTCTATGAGATTGTAATCCGTGTCGGGCCACCTGCCGTACCGGAGAAGAACATGAGATTTAATCTATGTTATGAAATGTGTGTTTTGATTATGTACAACACTGTTCTCTGGCCTCTTTAAGAAAAGATTCTTCAACAGCACAAACATATTTCATAAACAGCCTTCCGTGGCACTCCAGCCTCCAAATGATGGATAATTCAACCTCTGGTACCAGTTAATGTAATCAAGATACGGTGCTGCCGTTGAGATATATAGGCGATAGAATCGTGTTTTTGCAGAGCCGATAAGAAAAAATAGTTTTTCCGCCGTTTTCCCCCAAAAAGGGTCCAGTCTGCAAGGACCTTAAGTCAGGTGTCCCAAATATGAATGTATAGTAAGTAACCTTTAGTTACCTCGGGTCAGTATAATGAATTGTGTATGAATGAATTCTCTCCAAAAAACAGACATGGAATTAACACACACACACACACACACACACACACACACACACACACACACACACACACACACACACACACACACACACACACACACACACACACACACACACACACACACACACACACACACACACACACACACACACACACACACACACACACACACACACACACACACACACACACACACACACACACACACACTTTTACAATGGGCTGCCTGACATCCAGTGGGAAGGGAGGAGGCGGTCTCCTAGCAACTGCTTCTCAGCCTAAGCCTTTGGTCAGTGTAGCGTTTTTTGGTTTTTGTTTTTTTTCTCCAGAAAGGAGCCCACTGGCACAGCACAGTGGTGGGTCTGATACATTGACAAATAGGCTATAGAGCTTCATTAACCCAGTTTTCTATATGTTTCTATGTCAGTGGTGCTGAACAATTTCATGTCAAGGATTATCTGTATTTGGCCGCCGACCCCCATCTGAAAATATATATATTTTCCAGGGACCTCCCAGAAGCAAAGATTTGAGTTAAAAACGTTCGCTCTGAAAGAATATATATTCAAAGATTTGTGCCACATTTTCACGATTTTTCAAAAATAGCAGACCTACAAGCTCGTAGCGCGGCACTCGGTGCCGCTCTATGAGCTTGTAGATCTGCTATTTTATTATTATTATTATTTTCAATAGCTAAAGTATAACATAATGCTTAAACACCAACAGGGGTTCCCGTCCACAATGGGATAAACTGAATAGCTATCTGTGGAGACATAATTCAATAAGAAAAAGGGTCGGCAACATTTTTTACATTAAGTGCCATGTTTTTTCATTGTCTTGTTAGTCAGTGTGCCATATCAACATTATGACACCACATCACAGTGTAATATTTCCAACTGAATTTTGATTATCCATCTACAGTATACATAACATAGCATAACAACCATTAGTTTTTACTGCTTTAGAAATATGTTCTTTCACATCAGGATGTAATGATCATTAGACATTAGTTATCAGTTTGAATGAATGTAGAATGAATGTGCAGGATGTCATTTGTACATATATGTGAGTGGACTTAATATTTAACTGACTAAACCTTTTTTGAATAAGAAAGAACCTCTCTCTCAAACGTATGCCAGTGATGATGACCCACCCCTGTGCCAATGTTGGAGAGGTTGCCTACTCCTACTGTATAGTATTAGCTCTAATGCCTTTGCATTAGAGCAATGCTACTCTCGTCTTCCTGCGCTTGCATGAAATGCAGACCAGCCTCTCGACTGTAGCAAAAATAAAAATCGCTTTCCCTACTCGCCAACACAAAGGCGGCTTGTGTTATTGGAAAGCCTATTTTCCGCGGTGGATGCACTCTGAGCCCCCCATCACACGTATAAAATGCACTTTTTGGCCAGAAACGGATTTGTTTTTCACCGGAAGAAAAATACTTTTAGTTACTCCACTGCGCCCTCTACCGATATTGCCAAGAGAAAACCCCATAGACAGATTTGTCCTTCCGGTGAAAAATAATCCCTTTCTGGCAAAAAAGTGCATTTTATACGTGTGGTGGGGGTCTCAGAGTGCGTCCACTGCGGAAAGTAGGCTTTCTAATAACACAAGCCGCCTTTGTATTGGTGAGTGGCGAAAACTTTATTTTTATTTTCGCTACAGTCGAGAGGCTGGTCTACATTTCATGCGAGCGCAGGAAGACGAGAGTAGCATAGCTCTAATGCAAAGGCATTAGAGCTATGGACCAGAGCTAGTATATTATGTCTGTTAGTAATCATGTCGAGCATCAGTGGATTGAAATTGTGTCCCTGTCTATGTCACAACCTCACCGGATCAATGCAAAGTGGCAAAGAAAGGCAGTCTATCTGCCAGGACATAAATTCCTGGACTGGACAGATTTACATTGATTGAGCACATTGAGATGAGCCAAACACGCCCCTTTAGGTAATAAAGTGCCACAATCAATCACGCATCAGGTTCTCATCACAGCTTCATCCCTGTCCTCCCAGGCCTTCAAGCATCTCTTTCAACAAGCTGTGCGGCAATATGGGACTCTGTAAGAGAGAATATTATTCTCTGAAGAATGCAAATCAGGGGACCTTCAACTGTTGGCACCTAACACGCCTCATACCGGGCCCACCGGTGCATATACATGATGAAGCTGTTATATCGAGTGGCACAAAAGGTCTCTCAAGCCTCTGTGGGAATGTATAGAATTTGATGTGGGGAGAGAAACTTATAAATATTAAATACATGAGGTGAGTTTCACCTATAGCTACGACCCAGCCTCTCCCACTTAGACACTCCCACTTGGACACTTTCCAGCCGGGCTCATTCATTCCAATGTAAATATCATGGATTTTACACATTAAATACTGGTTCATTTTTGGAACCCGACCTTCAAAATCTCTTCCAAATCCGTCAACAAGGCCTGCCATATGCACTTTTTTTTTATCATATAGAAAAAAAACAAGGTTTTAGTCCATGGAAAGAATGTGTTAAATTTAAGGGGGGGGGGGGGGGGGGGGGGGGTAGTCTATGTGTAGATTCAATATCTGCAATTAATTAAATAAATAAATAAATAAAATACATTATGATCTGATCCATGCTTAGCCCTGCACCAATCAAAGTCACTGGATTGGTTTAAAGTTTAAACATGGGGACTAAGAATTCAGAATCTCAGCAAAAGAATGATGTCATGTTTAC
Source organism: Electrona antarctica (assembly GCF_951216825.1). Taxonomy (NCBI): domain Eukaryota; kingdom Metazoa; phylum Chordata; class Actinopteri; order Myctophiformes; family Myctophidae; genus Electrona; species Electrona antarctica. Next base: position 23,551,616 of record NC_136804.1, on the reverse strand, counting down.
ATGACAAGAAAGATACACTGGTGTTTACATGACAAGAAAGAGACAAAGGAGAAAGTGGTACAGTCAGCTGGGGCATTAAGGCCACTATACTGGCCTCAGGGCATGCCATTTTTTAGAAGGGAACGAGGCCAAACTGAGGGGCAACGACAGGCCATGGCCTTCGTTGCCCCTCGGTAGCTGCCATCTTCTGCAGTGCAAATCTAATTTTGTAGTGAAACTCTTCATATTACACACGATTGGCCCAAAGCAGTGATGGATGCAATAAGGTGTGTGTGTTTAATCTATACTTTAGATCAAAAGGTCTGCCAACGGTGGCTTGCCAGAGTAAAACGTTATTGAAAGAGCTGGCAGGCTCATTGGTATTCTGGACAGAAGAACCCTGCTTTAAGCTGGAAGGGGTTTTCTTTTGGGGTCTAATCCAGACTGAAATGACTGCCCTGTCCCCCGTCCATTCACAGGAGCCTCTCTCTCTCTCTCTCTCTCTCTCTCTCTCTCTCTCTCTCTCTCTAGTAACTTGGGAGCTGTGATTTACCCATGCAGCAGCTGATAAGGCGAGCTGTGAGTGCCGGCCAACCAGACGTCATGGGCTGCAGGGCGGAGGTGAGGTGATTCACTCCCGCTGAGCTGGAAGGCAGCCCAGACGGCTGGCCCGGCGGGGAGTGAGAGATGCCTGCAATTGTCATCCATCATGACGATCTGCTGGGTCAGCCACTGTCCAAATGAATGGAATAAGAGCACTCTCATGCATCCATCTGCTCCAACAACACTTCAATAAACCTCTTTCAGAGGGCAGATATCACAGATTAGAGTGTGTGTGTGTGTATCCGCCTTGCAAAACCGTTGTTTTTGTCTGGCAGGCCTTAGCCCACACGCAGGATACAAGAAACCAACTGAACAAACCACATCGGCCCAAACATAATTACGGCAACTTCAAAATGCCACGATGGTGACTTCCTCTGAATCCGGAATCTGGTGCATTGAAACATTACTTGACTAGTGCCATGCCAAAGGAAACATGATCTTAACCGTGTATGTTTAACTTTATTATAGTCTGTCGTGATCCTTAAGATCTATGTACACTTGTGCCTCTCATGGCATTTATCCAAACAAAGTTCATCAGTGTTTGCCACACTACCATGGTTTGTATACGCAGAGTTTGTGATGTCAACTGATTTCACAAATGGGAGGACAGTTTTTCCAATTTACATGAACAAATGAAGATTGTTTTTTTGTTAATTAAAAAAAATTAGATACATACATAATACTGAAAATGTGCTTTACACCACATACTCCTGCAACCTCCTTCAGGTTTGAAGTTTGAATTAGAACCATTCATTGCAGAATCCTGCTTCACACTACTGCATTTAAAGCCATATACAGGGATCACAATTGCCTTGTTTTACAGCTCTGTGAAAGAATCAATACCCACGCTGAATCCCAGCGTACAATTAAACGAGGAGTGTTTTGTTGCTTCCCCGAAACCACGGTTCTGCCATATGACATCTGGCACCCCTGGTGCTCAAGCAAGCTGTAATTTATCATTGAGTCCCAGACTGGACTGTGGTCTACTGTAGGACATACTATATGTGTCTGTAAATGCGTGATAAATGACTGTACCAAGACCATACACGTATGTCATCGACCCACAACATGGAATCTAGGGGCCCTATCTTCGTCAGTGCCTTACCCCTTAATTATCCATAAACTTCTTATTTTTTACTATTTTGAAAAACGTTTAAAAATTGTTCAACGTGTCGATCTACATCGACACCTTGTGAGTCGTGACATCGGCTATTTGAACCATTCAAAAATGTTTTTCAAAACAGTAAAAAAGGCTAAAACGTTTAGGGATATCAAATCAAATCAAATCAAACTTTATGTATAAAGCACATTTAAAAACGACTATCATCAACCAAAGTGCTGTACAAGTCAAGAAAAAACATATAGCAACAGCAATACAATCAAATAAAAACAATACATCAATGTATTGATAAGTAATGTGTCACAGTAATGTGTCACAGATGGAAACCTGAATCTCCTGTTTAGTAATTTTGTCTATAGTCCTTTATATAGAGTAGAACGGGAGACTACACTAATCCAATACTGAACTTTATGGCACTTTCATTTTATTTTTGTCAAAGTTATGTTATCATTGCATTAAATTAATTAAGGTGTGGACTGATTTGAAAGGTCTAACCAAATAAATATTTTTCTCCAGTCCATGGAAAAAGATTTATTCAAACATCCATGACATCTTAACCAGCAGCACGCTATGATGGTTAGTCAACATTGATTCAACTATTCAGGTATTGGTAATGATGGAGAAAAGCTTAACAAATGCAAACTAAAGAAATCAAGTAGGGATGCACGAATGGGAAATTCTTGGCCGAAACCGAATACCGATTATATAGGAAACAGTTGGCCGAAAACCAAATAGCCGAATATAATTACTATTACATATCGTTTTTTTGGTTTTACCAGTTTTTGTACCATTGCTGTCATAGCACCTTTATTGTAGACTCACTAATGCCATTCCCTCATATCTCCCGCTTTATTCTGTCAGCTGAAATAAAGCTGACCATTGTCAAGTGGTTAAGGTTCAATGTGTACACTCGATTATGGGTGTCCTTGCAAATAAAACGCTTGAGAACCGTTGTCCTATAGTGCAGTGGTTCCCAAACCTTTTCATGTCAAGGACCCCCAAATTGACACTCATTAGCCCGCGGACGGCGGACCCCCATTTGAAAAGACATGCCAGAGACCCCAATAAGAAGATTTTTTATGGCTCTAGCAGTAATTTTCAACCCGTTTAATTTCAAGGACCCCCAGTTTGACATGCATTTTGAAAGTAGATCTCACGTCATAAAAGTGTGGGCACCCCTGTTCTAGCCCCTAGGATGACCCGAGGCCCACCACTTAAAAACCACATGCTACGGTGCCCAAATCTGAATTTAGGTGCTCAAATGAACTCAAACTGAAGCAATTCAGTAAAGGTCAACGCTTCCTCCTGGGTCATTTTAGGGGCTGGGACCTCCAGTAAAAGGCCTAAATACTCTCCAAGAGTTGGGGAACAACATATCAAGAGAGTGGAGTGGTAGGCCCTTGGATTGACCCAGGACCAGTGATTAAATGTACCCCACTGAAAAATAGCAGATCTACAAGCTCGTAGCGTGGCACTCGGTGCCGCACTACGAGCTTGTAGATCTGCCCAAAGTTGAAGGGCTTCAACCTTGGGTACTGGGTAGCTGAAGTTGAAGCTCTGCCCTTCAACTTTGGGCACTTTTACATGTAGGCTGACCCAAAGTTGAAACAGTTGCAAGGGGGACATCTTTGGGCATGGGGTCCTCATCGTTGGATATGTTGTTCCCACAACCAAGAAGAGTATTTTACCCTTTACTGGAGGTCCTAGGCCCTAAAATGACCCCATGAGGAAGCGTTGACCTTTACTGAATTGCTTCAGTTTCAGTTCATTAGACCACCTAACTTCAGATGTGGGCATAATTACACCATTGCCTCAGTTTCAGTTCATTTGACAACCTTCTTTCAACTTTGGGCACTTTTACATGTAGGCTGACCCAAAGTTGAAACAGTTGCCAGGGGGACATCTTTGGGCCTGGGGTCCTCATCATTGGATATGTTGTTCCCACAACCGAGAACAGTATTTTACCCTTTACTGGTGGTCCTAGGCCCTAAAATGACCCCATGAGGAAGCGTTGACCTTTACTGAATTGCTTCAGTTTCAGGTAATTTGACCACCTAACTGCAGATTTGGGCACCCTAACATGTGGTCTTTAAGTGGTGGGCCTGTGGTCATCTTAGTGGCTAGGAGGTCCACTGAAAGGCCTACATACTCTCCCAAGATGGAGGAACAACATTTTACAATCTGGGAACCCTAGGCCTTTGTATGGCTACAGTGCGACTGGTTCAATCCTACCCTAAATCTAGGCCTAAAACGTGACACCTCAAAGTGGGGTACATTGCATCCACTGGTCAATCCAAGGGCCTACCACTCCACTCTCTTGATATGTTCTTTCCCAACTCTTGGAGAGTATGTAGGCCTTTCCCTGGACCTTCTAGCGGCTAGAAGGTCCAGGGAAAGTCCTACATTGTAGGACTAGTAGCATGCCAAAGTTTGTGCTATTGCCATTGAGAATGCATTGGGCGTTTAAGTTAAATAACTCAGAAACTACAAATAATTTCAAAGTAAAAAGTTCCAGCATGTGTCTCCACAGGAAGCTGAATTATAAAATGTGTGAATAGAGTTTCTAGGTGAAAGTAATTTTTTGACGTGCCATAGAGCTGCCATTGAGCCCCATTATACATTTCTCAAATTTGAAAGCACTATATTTCTAAAACTATGAAACATTTCAAAGATTTATTTTCAGGCAAACATGTCCACCGTAAGATGAACCTAAATAGGTTTGAATGGGGTTTCTAGGTGTAAGTATGTAGGACTAGTAGCATGCCAAAGTTTGTGCTATTGCCATTGAGAATGCATTGGGCGTTTAAGTTAAATACAGGGAGGAAATATTTTGACAGCAAACTGCCTGTCATATTTTCTCCCTATTCCAAAGCCCCCCCCCCCCCCCCCCCCCCCCCCAGGTACATTATATATTGAAACTATTTTCAGCAATGGTACACTTATTTTTTCAGTGGGTAGATCTTGTTGAGCTGGTCATTTTGAAAGTAGATCTCACGTCATAAAAGTGTGGGCACCCCTGTTCTAGCCCCTAGGATGACCTGAGGCCCACCACTTAAAAACCACATGCTTTGATCATGTCATCACAACAAAACAGTAGGTTACAAAAGGTTCTGTGACTATTCGGTTTTGACTCTAAAATCAACCGAACCAAATACCGAATATGCATTTCATGCCACTATATGATATTGTCTAATGTCTATATGACAGAAGCTGTGAATAGACAGTAACACATAATCATTGACTGCAGTATGGTCCTTCAAGAAATACTGCAGTGTGTGGCACAATGTAACACAAGGGCTAGGTAAGGTATGCAGAAACATGGTTGTTCCCATAATATTCTGTGTAGGCTATACTACTGTATATTTATATAATTATTTATTAATCTATATTTAAGAAACAATGTATTGATGGGGGAGTATCAATCAGTGAATCAAACACCATGAGTAGTTGCAGCTGCAACACTGCATCACATCATCAGTTAAAAACTGACAGACAGCAGCCAGCTCAATGTATTACATTGTATAACTAATTATTATAAGCCTATAGCAAAGTCATTATTAAAATGCTCTTCTTGATAAGGGAAAAGGGGCAGGTGCTGCAAGACCCCACACACCACACCGCCCGCAGGTGCATGCACTGCAATATTAGCAGTTCCTCAAATTGATTAATAAAGCCATGATTCACCTCACCTGTGTGACTCAGCTGACTCTTGAATCTTCTCGCCATCTCCGAGCTCTGCATCATGTCCTGCTGTTGTTGTAGCAGCTTTCCTCCAAATGGACATGCTAAAAGGATATTAGTTATTATGGACAAGCTTACTGTATAAGTGTATATTGTGATATATTTGTCACACACACACACACACACGCGCGCGTAGCATGCCTGCCGCACTACCCATGCAGACATGCAACCTAGCTGTTGTGTCAACTTGTGTGTGTAGGCTAATTGGCGCTCAGCTGACAAAATGACAGACTGGCTGCACCAAATGTTAATATTATTATAGGCAGACTAGAGTAGGCTTAAAGAAAACAACAAAAAAACACCTCTTGACACTGAAAAGCACATGTTCTCACTCACTCATTAGTTCATCATGAGTGGAGAGGAGTCGGTCAGTCAGTCAGAACTCAGAAGATAGTTTGAAAGTGGCGCGCAGTGCGACTATGAGTGCGACTCGCGCGAGGCGAGACTTGTCAGCCAGGGGAGTTCTCCGCCTACTGTGATGTATTGCTCCCTCTGCTGGAGGAAGTAGGACTTCCCTTCTTGGTTACCACGGTGCCCGAATCCGGTAATTTGTTGTCTGCAGTTTAATGGTGAATTCTGAAAGAGAGAGTGTGTGTGTGTGTGTGTGTGTGTGTGTGTGTGTGTGTGTGTGTGTGTGTGTGTGTGTGTGTGTGTGTGTGTGTGTGTGTGTGTGTGTGTGTGTGTGTGTGTGTGTGTGTGTGTGTGTGTGTGTGTGTGTGTGTGTGTGTGTGTGTGTGTGTGTGTGTGTGTGCATGTACTGCATGATAGTTTTGGGCTCTCCCCCCCCCCCCCCCCCCCCCCTCTCTCTCTCTCTCTCTCTCTCTCTCTGTGTAAAAGTCCCTGTGCAGTGGTAAACATATGTGGAGAATGTGTGGAGAATGTCAGAGTGCAATTAAACTGACTGCTAAAAGTGGACTGACTAACTAATCAAATGGCAGGTGTGGGAAATAAGGCTGGGGTTGCCATGGCAGTGAATTGGCTGGAAATTGCAATTGAAAATTGTGGTGGGGACTTAGTATTATTAGTATTAGTAGTATTACCCCAGGACCCCAGGTAATTTGTAATAATCACCGGATCAGGTGTGGGGACTTAGGCTCATTATGTCCACTGGCAGAGCCTGACCAGAGCCTTTGCTGGCGCTTCTGGACAACGGTGTACAGTACTGCACTCCCGGGGCTGGTGTGGAACACGTGTGTCGAATTTGAAGTCATTGGGGCGAACGGTTCTCGAGTTTTGTTGATTACAGATGTACACACATGTACGTACACATGCATATCGGTGCAGTTATTGTAAGATGAATTCGATCTGGCAAACCTACCCTCTTACATTAGGATTTTCTTTCCAGGCGTGCAGAGTGGTGGGAAGCGTTGGCTGTTCGTTGCCCCAGCCTTTTCCAACAATGGACACCAAAAAGCTTCCCTTCTGCCTCTTGCACTGTAATGCTACTACTGTACCTCTGAGCAGCTGTTATCCTGGCTGGCACCTTCCCTTGCCCCTCTCCACAGCAGCACAGGACCATGCAGCTGTTATCCTGGCTGGCACCTTCCCTTGCCCCTCTCCACAGCAGCACAGGACCATGCAGCTGTTATCCTGGCTGGCACCTTCCCTTGCCCCTCTCCACAGCAGCACAGGACCATGCAGCTGTTATCCTGGCTGGCACCTTCCCTTGCCCCTCTCCACAGCAGCACAGGACCATGCAGCTGTTATCCTGGCTGGCACCTTCCCTTGCCCCTCTCCACAGCAGCACAGGACCATGCAGCTGTTATCCTGGCTGGCACCTCCCCTTGCCCCTCTCCACAGCAGCACAGGACCATGCAGCTGTTATCCTGGCTGGCACCTTCCCTTGCCCCTCTCCACAGCAGCACAGGACCATGCAGCTGTTATCCTGGCTGGCACCTTCCCTTGCCCCTCTCCACAGCAGCACAGGACCATGCAGCTGTTATCCTGGCTGGCACCTTCCCTTGCCCCTCTCCACAGCAGCACAGGACCATGCAGCTGTTATCCTGGCTGGCACCTTCCCTTGCCCCTCTCCACAGCAGCACAGGACCATGCAGCTGTTATCCTGGCTGGCACCTTCCCTTGCCCCTCTCCACAGCAGCACAGGACCATGCATCACTCACACAGCCAGGTAAACAGACCACCAGTGTGTGCAAATACATCTGTGATGATGGTTTGTTCGGGCATGTGTTCCACATGCTTGCCCACCATTATGACCTATAATGGTCTAAGTCTTAGATCTGCTTAAATGACCACTTAAACATCCTCCTGAAGAAGTGCATCAACGTCAAACCACCAGTACCACTGTACTGTACCAGAGTCCCTGGCTGCTGATCGCCACACCGGGAGTTCTAACTGTCACCAGGGAATCACCTTTAGGAGCAGGCCACTATAAAGCAGAGTACAGCATCAGTATCAGCAGGTTTGGGGATCCCAAAGTGATTGGGCGTGATCCCGGATCACGGATGGGCCTGTATACCCATATGGCCATGCACAGGCAAAATACACCCTGTGAACCCAATGATCACCCACCAATTCTATTCGGACCAACGTCATCATTGTGTGTGTGTGTGTGTGTGTGTGTGTGTGTGTGTGTGTGTGTGTGTGTGTGTGTGTGTGTGTGTGTGTGTGTGTGTGTGTGTGTGTGTGTGTGTGTGTGTGTGTGTGTGTGTGTGTGTGTGTGTGTGTGTGTGTGTGTGTTCTGTTCTTTGACTATATAGAAGTGTCTATTTGTACGTCTCTAAATGTTTTGATGAATTGAACATGGTGGACCCTCTTGTAAACAAGTGTAATGCTTAATTGGATCGTCCACTCACAGTTAATTAACAGTCTTTGTATTGAGTTTGTGCTTGAAATGTACTGTAATTCTGCAAACTGTTAATAAATATTTCAATCAATCAAAAGTGTGTGTGTGTGTGTGTGTGTGTGTGTGTGTGTGTGTGTGTGTGTGTGTGTGTGTGTGTCCATTCTTACTGGTCAAAAATAACAAGAATGCCACCTGACCACGGCACCACCACAAGAGTCATATCATTTTAATTCTTAATAAGAAACATGGTGTAAGCATTAAAGACTCGCTCATGGACAATGACTGATTGGGCCAATAAAGGCAGACTGTGTGATTGAAACTAGTACAAACACAGAGACAATAGACAATTACATACATCATTCATTATGCCATCCATGACAGCAAAGTGCATTCACAACAAATGATCACAGTCGAAGCCAGCCAATTTGTAATGAAAGTGAAAGGTATTAAACTGTGTTCATTATTCATATAAACAAACCACTTGAGTCCTATTATCTTTGGTAACCACTTTAGTATTGCTTCCAACAGCAACCCATTTATTAACTAGATTAAGTACATTTTCAGGTGAACATGACCCGGAATAGCTGAAAAGAAGTGCCCAGAATTTGCCATATTACTGAAGAACTTCTCTGAATCTCCATTCAGAGTATTGTGTATACTACAAGTTTCAAGCATAGGATATGTTAAATGCACAGCAGCACATATTAGCCAGTGGTGGAAAAAGTACTCAAATGTTTTACTTAGGTAAATACTGCAAAATAGAAATACTCTATACTACTCTATAGTATTGGATTCAAAATGTACTGGAACTTGAAGTACTGGAATGTCCCATTTCAAGTTTTCAAATGTATAATAAATAGCAAATGTACAAGTCCACAATGTGTTGTATACTAATGTCACTTTTCATGATTTTCATAATTTCCATGAAAGTTTTTCATGATTTTCATAATTTCTTTATTGTTGAAAACCATGAAAAAAAACATACTACAGTATGTCGTCGAAAACCATTAAAAATGACATAGGCCTACTATAGTATAGGCTATGTTGTTTTTCATGATTTTTATATTTTTTAAACTTGGGCAAGTGGAAAACAGCAGGAGGCTCGTCTCACATCTCCTGAGGTGGGTTGTGAGCTATTGGACTGTATACTGTATTGGGCAGTATACGCATGGAGAGGGGCTAAATTTGGGCTAAATTTGGAACTACTGAGGGATCTTTTACGCTGCAATGCTCAATATGTTCCATGGACAAATACTGCCTTGAACTGCATTGCCCTTGAACCAATTTAGAGTAGAAACTGAAATCCCATGTAACTTTTCCAATAGCTTTTCATCTGTCATTCCTATGGGCATGTAATTATATTGTCAAAATATACAAATATATATTTAACATTTTAAAAAATATCAAAAATAGCAGATCTAAAAGCTCACAGCATGTTGTGATGGGATGCATTGTGACCGTGTAGATCAGTTATTTTTGCTACTCATATAAGAACTATGAGAATGATATATAGTGTCCCTCGTTTGTGCCTTTTTAAATAAAGGTAGGCCTACTGTTTTAGCACCAGTATCAGATACCCAACTCATAATCACATTGATATAACACTAGAGGGCAGCAAAAGGTTCACAGTCTTAGCATTAGTCAATTCAGTGGACAGGAGAGTCTTTTCCATGTGTTTCGCCAGGTGCCAGGTGGACAGTATTTGAGGTTAAAGTTTAGGCATAATTTCTGTGAGGTTAGGGTTAAGGTTAGGGTTTGGGATAGTATTTGTGAGGTATAGGATTAGGCATAGCTTTAGTGAAGTTAAATGTTAGGGTTTAGAAGACCAGTGGTATTCAAACTTTTGCATATAATCAAGGCCCATTATTTATTCTGCATTTGAGGCACGGAACACCATTTGATGAGATTTAGCAACTCTGACCCAAATTTAAAGAATATATTTTGTTATCGTTGGATTTTGTCCACAGTTCCGTATTGATGTTGGTACCATAGGAGAGATAACAGGCAAACGTTGATCAAAATAACAATTCTTCTACATTCTCTAATTGTGTCGAATTCTTGTAAATTAAGTAATGCAGATGTTTAACAATAATAATAACTCGTGAGAGTGCAAAATGAATCATTTTACGCTAAGAGTTAAATATCTAAGGGTCCATTTGGTTACCAACTCTGCAACATTTAGCTCGGGACCACCTGGAACCTCCTCAAGGACCACATGGTGGTCCCTGCCCGGACCACTGGTTGAAAACCACTGGTTTAGACGCAATCAAAGCGAAACACCTGCAGGGAAAGAGGGAGTCCTGACCTTTGACCCCCTCCCATACTCTGTTTGGTCCATGTCTTTTTGAAGCTTAAAGTAGTCCATGAGTTCATGTAAGCCCTATTCACTTTTTGGAACATCTGCATGGCTTCCTCCAGGTTGTTCGGATCTTTGTCTGGATCAGGGGTAGAGTGATGGTGGCTCAGGGGTAGAGTGGCTGGATGGCAACCGCAAGGTTCCCAGTTCGAATCCAGGCTCCCCCAGAGTTAGTGTCAAAGTGTCCTTGAGCAAGACACTGAACCCTTAATTGCTCCCGATGTGCAGGTTGGTGCCTTGCTCTGTGTGTGTGTGTGTGTGTGTGTGTGTGTGTGTGTGTGTGTGTGTGTGTGTGTGTGTGTGTGTGTGTGTGTGTGTGTGTGTCTCACACTCTATGTAAAGCGTCTTGGATTAAAGGTGCTACATACAGGTAAATGCACCATTTAATAATAACTTGAATTTATACAGCGCCTTTCAATGAGGCTTTACAATACAGACAAAATAAACAAAGCAAACGGAGAAACTCTGCATTTAATCAAATGTTTATTGTTTTTAACGGTAGGGATTCTCCACAAACATGACAGTTTCCCCATCTTACAGCTGCATAAATACAGGAGGGAAAAGGGAAAAAAAGGCTGCAACCTTCGTAGCTTGGGTTGTTTATCGTTGCTGTTAGCCACAAACCTCTTACTCTTATCTACATTGATGGCTTTCTTTTTCTTTAGTAAAATCAGATCATATCGATCTATCAGATGTAAATGAATTCAATCAATATAGGAAACTTTGAGTAGAGATCTCTACTCGAGAATGCGTAGAGCTATAGGTCCCAGATATATTCTTCTGAAGTTTAAACATCGAGCACAGAGATTTATACACATTGTGTGGTGAATGGGTGAATCTGAATAAAAGCGCTATCTAAATGCACCATTTACCATTGGTGGTGGATCCTCTGTCATGGTCTGTCTCTCCACAGACCATGTCAGCCCTGGCCACTCCCACTTTCCCTTCCACTCTCCAGTCCCATTCTCTCACCTGTCTCCAACTCCCTCGTCAGCCCACCTGTGAACACTTTGCCCATTTACCTGCTCCCTATATAACTGGACTCCTTACAAACACTCACTGTTCGGGGCGGTAATGCAACTATTTGGATGCCAACCGCCATAAAACCCCACGAAGAAGAAGAAACACTCACTGTCAGAACATTTGTCATTTTTCCCTGAGCTCCCTTGATGTTCCTGGTTCCTTGTTTCTGTGCTCTTCAGGTTTGAATTTTGGACTATGATTTACTGCCTTGTACTCTTTTTGGACTTCCTAGTTTATTTTTGTACTTTTGAAATGTTTGGAATTGTCTCCCGAGTATCCTGAGCTTACAGCTACGTTTTGTTTGTTACCCGTTTCTGACTTGGATTTAAATAAACCTTTTGATTTTGAACCTTCCTGTTGTGGCTCTGCATATTGGGTTCAGTCATCCCTGTATCCTAACATCCTCCTCATGAGTTCATCGACATCACATCCCAACTGTCCTGTCTTGCTTCGTTTCCTGTCTACCTTTGGTCTTGAAAACATGCACAGAGGTTTTCTTTTTCTTCAGGGTCTGCAATGAGCACAGACCTATGGCACAGATAAAGGCTACAGTCAGTTCATACAAATAGCTACATGCAAATACAGAACATGTCCAGTGAAGGAATGTTAACAAGCAACGATATCACTAATGAACTGAAACAGACAAGCTGGCCATACAAGAACAATAGAGACCATGGAGTGCACACTTTGCCAGCAACTCATGTTGCTGATCATGTTTGCTCCTGCACAGACATGTTTCTGAAATATGTGTGAGAGTGACCAGCTCTGCTCTTCTGCAGTTTGTGCAGCTGTTGGCCCCCAAGACACGCACGCACGCACACACACACACACAGACACAGACACACACACACAGCCTATATTCAATCAAACATAATGTATACTCCAATAATGTATACGTTATTGTGCACACTGACACACATAGTATATTAGTAGTCATACTTACACGTACATGCAGAAATTGTCATTCACGTGTAGCTTAATGTACAGCACACACACACACACACATACACAGAACAGTCAGCTCAAACTAAAAGCATGCTGCTTTGAGCCTCTAAACAGCCTTAATTGCTTGGAAGCCTGGAAGACTGCTTGCTTTGTTCCCCACTTCAGGCAGGATGGGTGGCATTGGGTGCGTAACCGTGGTTACTGCAACGATTGACACGAGCCAATGAGGAATGGAAAAACATGCTAGGGTTACTTTAGGGGAGAGACAACCATGTGTGCAAGGGTTACAGAGACCAGAGACGTTGCAGCTTTCCTTCATCCTTGTCCTTTTCTATCCTCAGCAAGGGCTTTTACGATAACTGCTATCAATCTAACTCCAGAAGGGATCTCAGTAAGTAGAAAGTATATTATAATGCTGTGCAACTCTTTATTTCTAAAGCTGCAATCCATTTTATAAAAGTTCATAAAACCTAATTTTGACCAATCGCTATAAGGCAGAGTAAGTGGTTGTTCTTGTAGTTGGTGTACAGTACTCTACCTCTTCTGTTGAGAAATGTCTGTGGTTGCTACTGGTTGAGTATTGCCAGTATATTGCTATGGAAACACTACAATAAATAATTATTACATGGCAATACAGACCATATGGCGTTTGTATTTAATTTATCACCTGAGTAACATCTGTTGAAAACTGCTCTCATCTCATTACTATATATTGACTCATTACTATATATTGGCTGAGCACCCCATAGTGATGATTTGATTGGCTGAGCAATGTACGTATTGAGGATAAAAAGTGAGGGCGACAATTGTGATTGGCCGGAATGTGATGTATGATGATATTAGCGCCCCTCACTTCACACGGGTGTGATCTTTTTTTACCAGCACTGCTTGCGCAGGGGATCAATTTAATCTTGAGAAATGTTTAAATTGGCACATCCGCTGGACGGCAGGTGCAGCGTGCAGGACCAATATAGAAGTCTGCACAGTGTAATTTTGCAAAAGCTTCCAGTCAAGGCGTTATTATAGATTAACGTTTGGACAGTCTTCTTCAGAATGAGGCATATAGGACAAACACACGTCTCCAGACGTCCTTAGAATTATCCCATGGTGTGCCCAAGACATCTGTACACGTCTTAGGAAAAACAAATAACCTATATATATTGTTTTTATTGCAAAACATTTTTTTTCTCTTTTATATATATATTTTTTTTGCTAAATCGGTGGGCACTCCACGTCGCTATTTTGAAAGAATACAAGGGCACACAATGTGTTTTAAGTAGCAACACCCCAGACTATAGCCACCAATACCAGGCTGCATCCAGACAGTTACATCACGAAGCTTAGAGCAGAAGTCACTTCCTTGTTTTTAAACAGCTGCAACTTGCGTGGGCGGTGCTTCCCTCATTTATAGTTACCATTTGACCATCAGGTAAGAAATTGCATCAGACCCTGTGTCTATGTGAGACATGACCAGAGGCGTATCTACAATAAGGCGAGGGCAGGCGTCCGCCTGTCCAAATCCATTTCTGGCCTGGCCAAACTCCATACAATGAGAAAAAAAGAGGACAAAAACAAGATCTGAGAACTATTAATGGACAGCTGATTGGCCGTTGCGGTAGAGAGCGACCCTCAATCACCCATTGGAATGTAAATGCATGCCTTTCAGCCTTTGTATCCTACTCGTCTGGCAGGTATATCTCTTTGAAAACCTTTAGTGCTACGATTGTGCGCGGGGAGACGACAATTAACACATATCTTGCCTGCCCAAAACGTAATTCCTGGATACGCCACTGGACATGACCTTTGACATGATCTACATGTCTCAACAGAAGCGCAGAAAGACAAACTACACCCACCCCAATTGTATCATTTATATTGTATTAACATACTCTACCATGCAGATTGAACACAATTACATTTAATTAATTAAAAAGCTCTGCTTTAATATAGCATTAAAGTCCATATGACTACATATAAAAGGATAGACACAAAAAAGCTTGAGAGCTCCAATGTTTTACGTGCAAATACACATTAGAACACCACAGTAAAAAAATATCGAGTGAGTCCTTCATCTTATCATGCATTATGGCATGCACACACAGTATTGTGGTTTAGTTGGCAAAAAAAGGTTTGGCAATTCTACTTGGTGATGCCACCTATGAGTGGTTTTGCCTGATATGAAGGCTGAAGGCCTGAAGCAGATTTTCAGCCCAATTTATTCTCTGGCCCAAATTGGCTTTCTCCATTATAATCGTGGCACTCGGAGAGCATGCAGGGGCCTGGGGTTTGAATCCCGGTACGGTACTAGAACCTGAAAGTCATGGATTTCAGCTTCAAGCAGTCTCGCTAGAACTACTACAGTACTCTATTGAATGCTCCCTGTCAAAGACAGGCGTTAACAGATCATGAACGGAGCCACGGTGAAAGGAACGGACGGTGATGAGGTGAAGGGCAAGAGCGAGGTGGACGCGGTGCACCTGCGGAGAACGATAGGCCCGCTGACGGCTGTGTGCTTCATCATCGGCACGGTGGTGGGCAGTGGCATCTTCATCGCACCCAAGGGTGTCCTGATGAACAGCGGAAGTGTCGGCCTCTCTCTGGTGGTGTGGGCACTCTGCGGGGTCCTGTCCATATTCGGTGAGGAGGCTGCTGTTGCTTGCTATAGTTTATATAGTTTATGAGGCTGTAAGCTCTCAGTTTCCTAATCGTATCATCTAATTCAAACCTACCCATGACCACTTCTCTTTATGCAACCTGATCTCACCTGAAAAGTAACGTTTTTTAGGACATACAAGGTTTTACAAGGTTTTACAATGTTACAAACCTTGTAACATTGTAACCTTGTAAGTAAGTAAAAATAGGGCATTAACTTAACAAAAAAAAGAAAAACGTAAAATGGTGGAATATGGAGATACAAGGTTTCTGCCAGAGAGCAACAACCTTTCTCTGCCATCATGGATACTGATTATACTGTTACTTGTATACAGTTCGTCGCTCATTCTGTTAGGGGCCAATGTGCTATGCTGAACTGTTTGTCATTCTGTCAGGGGCCAATGTGCTATGCTGAACTGTTTGTCATTCTGTCAGGGGCCAATGTGCTATGCTGAACTGTTTGTCATTCTGTCAGGGGCCCTGTGCTATGCTGAACTGTTTGTCATTCTGTCAGGGGCCAGTGTGCTATGCTGAACTGTTTGTCATTCTGTCAGGGGCCAGTGTGCTATGCTGAACTGTTTGTCATTCTGTCAGGGGCCAATGTGCTATGCTGAACTGTTTGTCATTCTGTCAGGGGCCCTGTGCTATGCTGAACTGTGTGTCATTCTGTCAGGGGCCAATGTGCTATGCTGAACTGTTTGTCATTCTGTCAGGGGCCATGTACTATGCTGAACTGTTTGTCATTCTGTCAGGGGCCAATGTGCTATGCTGAACTGTTTGTCATTCTGTCAGGGGCCAATGTGCTATGCTGAACCGTTTGTCATTCTGTCAGGGGCCAATGTGCTATACTGAACTGTTTGTCATTCTGTCAGGGGCCCTGTGCTATGCTGAACTGGGCACCACGTTTAAAAAGTCAGGGGGCCACTACACCTATCTGCTGGAGACCTTGGGCCCAATGCCTGCCTTCCTGCGCCTCTGGGCTGAATTCTTGTTTATCAGGTCAGTTGACTACTTTCTAAAAGGTATGAGTTTAAGTGGAATCTTAAAAACAAAATGCATGGTAACAGGCTCTAAAGGACAGATCAGAAAGTATACCACCCGTTGCAGGATAAACAAGTCAAATCGTTGGGTGTCACTATAATGATGAAACATTGTCATGGTCCACTCATGTTAATAATACAGTGGTGAGAATGAGTAATGGCACCTCTCTACCATTAGCCAAAGCGCTCATCCTCTACCTAACACAACAATTAAACTAGTCATACAATGTCTAGTTCTGTGAAATCTTGACTGTCCTACTATCTGATCTGGTGCATCAAAGCAAGCCGGTGTTCTGTCTAGAGTAGACTACGAGAGTAGTGTGCATGTCACTCTGTCATGGACGAGGGTGGAGGAGAGACTGGCATGCAGGCTTAGGCGCGATTCATACTCCTATTTTAGAGCCGAATAAAAGTCGGTTCGGCTCTGTAGAGCCTACAATTTGACGTCATTTGAGATTCGGGGGGGGGGGGGGGGGTCGGCTCTTCGGTGCTACTGAACATTTCTGACGAGCCGAAATCATTTCGGCACTACAGCGCCGAAACAGCGGTAAAATAGGAGTATGAATCGGCCCTTATTCTGTTTTTAAAGAACATCAATTCCTCGGAAGCCCTTCCCTTTGTTTTCACAACTATACTAATAAATGATACACACACGGTTATACTACGAGACTATACTAGACCTTACCTCTGCCCAGCAAAAACACACTTAAGAAAACTGTAATGTGCATATTGGAATATACTCCCCACACATGGGGGCTCTGACTGGAAAGTATGCATTTGGTTTAAAAAGAAACTTAGGGAAGCAATAATCAGAAAATAAATTGGATTTAAAAAAAATATATTAGTGTTCTTTTCAGGCAGACCAGGCAAATTTCATACTTGTGTTTTATTCATTAACATTTGTATTGTGATTGCCTTTTTGCCTGGACCCAAGGAAGAATAGTCTCCACTATGGTGTGTATACTAATGGTGAATGGTGATCCTTAATAAACCTGGGATCCAGATTTTGAGCTTAAAATAAATAAATAAATAACAGACCTAACATGATATGTTGAGCTTGTAGAAGGGCTACTTTGCTGTTTGTCATATGACTACTACGTATAAGTGATTAACACATAATCACTTATAAAAACAGTGTACCAAACATATTTTATTTGATTCTATTTATTCTACAGACCATCAGTGGCATCCTATGTGTCCCTGGCTTTTGGTCGCTATGTGGTGGAACCATTCTTTGCTCCCTGTGCTGCACCCACTGTGCTGGTCAAAGTGGTCAGCATCCTTGGAGTGAGTGAGTAGTTGTATTGTACCTATTTCCCCTCATGATGTCAAGTACAATACATATAGAGAAATCATACATACATCAATTGCAAATACATAATACATGCATGTATGTACTTGTACATAGTACATACGGTCACAGGGATGTGGGTTAATCAGGCACTATTCATAACCCCTGAGTATATATTCTCTTTGATTGGTTGTTTGTTTTGTTCCATTAGCGTTTGTGGTGGCAATCAACTGTTGGAGTGTGACCTTGGCCAGCCGAACTCAGGTCAGTCTGACCTTCATCAAGATGTTTGCCCTTGTACTCATCATCATACCTGGCTTCATTGCACTGGCCAACGGTGAGGAAAAGAACTTCACCTAAAAAGAGAAAGAATGTGAATTAATTCAATAGGCTCTATGCACACAGAATAGCTAGCTCTTCTTTACTTCCGAGCTCCTTCCCATCTTCCTTCAGAGGTGTTACAGATGATACTAATTAGGGATCTGTTCCATTTAGTGTACAGTGGTTCTCAAACTATTTAATTTCAAGGACCCCCATAACTGGTACACTCTCGGTTACACACCCGTATGGTACAAGGCCATTTGGAACCCACCCAAGGACACTTTGAGACCCACTGGTGTAGCAGTGTTTCCAGTGAGCCAACATGCACAAATAGCAGCAGCACCCTGACTCTGTTTGACCAGAATGGAACTGAGCCTTAATTAGTATCATCGGTAACACATGTGAAGAAAGGTGGGAAGTGGCCCAAAAGTAGGAAAATGTGTGCATAGCTAATTACTAAATGCATAGTTTTGTATGCTAGTTGAAGTCCATTCAGTTAATTGCCATGTTTCGGAGTGTAATGTTCAATTGCATATTTTCTTCTCTTGCTCAGGAAAGACAGAGAATTTCCAGAATGGTTTTGAGGTTGATGCGATAAAACTGGATAAGTTGCCGCTGGCCTTCTATAATGGTTTATACGCTTATGGTGGATGGTAAGCATAGAGAGGGTAGATTGAAGCAAAACTACACAACATACAGATACATAATATTATGAACTGATTAAGATATATGAGAGACATAACACTTTTTTCAATCTCTGTACACACAAGTAGTATTCTTGGGTTTGACGGTGTACAATATACCGTAAAAAAGTATAATTCAGCCAGATGAGGTTAAATTGTAGGCCTACTAATGAATTTCCATAACACTGACAATTAACAGTATACTCAGAAAAAACTAAAAGCTAAATGTGGTTTTATTTCTGCCATTTCGTAGGTTCTATCTGAATTATGTCACAGAAGAAGTCATTAACCCAAATAGGTAGAGTATTCATATTTTGACATTTCAATTTCTGGCAAGGTCTTGCTCAACTGTCTGTCTCTCATACAGATATTACAGCTCATCACTGCGTGTGTTGTGTTGTGTCCTGGCCTGTCAGAAACATCCCTCTGGCCATCACCTCGTCCATGGTGACAGTAACCGTGCTCTATGTTCTGGTCAACGTGGCCTACTACACTGTGATGACGCCCGGTGAGCTGCTCGCGTCTGACGCTGTGGCTATGGTCAGTACTATACAAAAACTAGTTATGGTTGTCAAATAGTGTATAGTAAAATAAAACGTGTTTTAAGGTCCTTATACACACTGGTGTTTGTGACATATATAACACAGAACACAAATCGTACTATGTGATCAAGCGATGCAACTTGTAAGTGCAATAATGTGATAATAAATTTGGGATTGCAAACCCCTTTTCCCCACATTCAGCAAATGCCAATGTCATTCTCACAGTGTTGTGTTGTGTCCTGGCCTGTCTGAAATTGTCCTTCCTCCCAAGTGTGAGATGCAAGCAGTGCAAGCAATGTTGACATTAGGCATAACCTTATGATCTTTATGAGACCTTCCACTCTGCCCCACATTCCTGGGCAGTGAAGGGATAAACATTCACAGCCACAGTCTGTTCTTTTTTAGCTTTCTGTTTCACTGACCCATGTGTTTAAGCCTATGTGTAACAATAATCATGTTTTACACAAGTACTTATTTCTCCACATGCTGATATATATAAACTCTCAGAGTTTAATTAACTCTTAAATGAAATTACCAGTAGTTAGAATGTCTGTCACAGAGATATATCTCTTGTCTGTGCAGACCTTTGCCAATCGTGCACTCCAGGGGTTTGCATTGGTAATCCCTGTCCTAGTGGCCATGTCCTGCCTAGGGGCACTGAATGGCGGCTTCTTCTCAGCACCCAGGTAAACTTGTTAAGCGGTACTTTTTACAGTGGTGGAAAGTAACTACACATGGAAGTGACCCAGTGTATTGGTACTTTTACTTAAGAAAAACAATTGAGAACTTTTTCCACCACTGCTTTGATAATAGGCTTTGTCCAGACTGCAGGCAAATCTGATTTCGTGATCTGATGTCGTGCAGCAAGAATAGCCGATCTACAGCTCACGCTACAATATGAGCTTGTAGAAATTGGCTGTTTTTTGTGTCTGTGACACCGGAGTGCAACTGACTTTTGTGTCTACTCTCCACATTGCAGGATGCTGTTTGTGGGGGCCAGGGAGGGCCACTGGCCATCACTGTTCTCCATGATCCACATCCGTAGACACACACCTCTGCCTGCTGTGCTGTTATTGGTGATATACTTTAACCACTTAAACCCTCTACTACTATGTATACTTGGTCTGCTCTTTTTCCCTTTTCTTAACCCGTTGTGAGTTTATAGATCTGCTATTGTCTGTAAATGTTCTGGAATAGGGAGGCAAAATTCAAACTGATTGCATTTGACCTGTTGTGTGGTGTGAGCCTTGACCAGTGGTGGAAGAACTGAGTAAAAGTAGCAATAACACAATGTAGAAATATGCTGTTAAAGTAGCCTAAAATGTATAGATGCACAATAGCCTATAATCTGAATCATATTGAAATTGGCCATAAAAATGCCATATCGGTATCGAAGCGAAATGTTAAGTGCTGATGGGTTACAGGGTAACTTTACCTTTAATAAACTATAATGGATCAGTTAAAGGACAACTTTAGTTTTTTTCAACCAAGGTTCATGTTTTAGGATGTTATTAGAGAAAGTAAAAGATGAGTGTTATTTTTTTTCATTTGCTGCTTTCTTTCGTTTTAGGGGTTTTAGCTACTTTTGACAGGGGGGTGGGGGCATTCGAGCATGGGGCTAAATATGTATTTTTTTACAAAATATTATGGCGATTTCTTTTTTTATTATTTACTATAGTCCTAATAAACCCCAGGAAATTACATCTGGCCACAAAAAAATCACAGGATGTACTGAATGTGAAGGTAGCCTACTGGGGGGAAGCCACACTGTGTGTCATAGGCTCAATATGTCAGTTTGACACATTCAGTAGATCCCGTGATATTTTGTGGCCAGATGTAATTTCCTGGGGTTTATTAGGACTATAGTAAATAATTAAAAAATAAATCGCTATAAAATGTTGTAAAAAAATACATATTTAGCCCCATGCTCGAATGCCCCCGCCCCCTGTCAAAAACAGCTAAAATCCCTAAAACGAAAGAAAGCAGCAAATGAAAAAAAAATAACACTCATCTTTTAGTTTCTCTAATAACATCCTAAAACATGAACCTTGGTTGAAAAAAACTAAAGTTGTCAAATAATTGTAGTGGAGTAAAAAGTACAATATTTACCTCTATGTAGTGGATGAAGTAGACTACTGAAAAGTGGAAATACTGTCTCAGACTCACATAAAGTAGGCCTACCTCAAGATTGTACTTGAGTAAATGTATTCAGTTACTTTCCACCATGGCCAAGACCCATTAAAGTAAATAAAAATGACCAAGATGTCATTGTCAGAAATGCCAAGTGTTACTGGACAGAGTGATGGTTTGTCAGGACTGCCATGTTGACTATTATGTGTCCACAGTACCCTCTGGTGGTGGTAATGATAGCCACCATGTTGACTATGTGTCCACAGTACCCTCTGGTGGTGGTAATGATAGCCACCGGAGAGATCTTCCGGCTGATCAACTTTGCCTCCTTCTCTCGGTGGTTCTTCATTGCCCTGGCCACATTGGGGATGCTCATCCATCGCTATCGCTTCCCTCACCTCCCCAGGCCTTTTAAGGTTACTATGGCTACAGATGATATATGAATATATTATATATATATTATTATAAGTTACAAGCATTTTCCACCAATCCATTCCATCTCATCGGGAATATCAAGCTATGGTGTTATTGTCTCACCCACAGGTGCCTCTACCCATAGCGATCATCTTCACAGTCGTATGCTTCTTCATCGTGGGGCTGTCTCTGTACTCGGACCCCTGGAATACGGGAGGCAGCTGCGTGCTCACGCTTTCGGGGGTCCCAGTCTACTACCTGACCATCCACCGAGACCGCCTGCCTCCCAGACTGAGACGCGTCTTCAGTGAGTCGTGAAATTACAGACTGACTCGACTTGAGCCGCTCAAGTGGCAACATGACGTGTCAATACATAATTAGAGCCAATTTCCAAGATGCTATATCATTTTTGGACACAAACAAGATGGGGTGGTAATTGGATGAGGCGCATATCAACACAGAAAGACACACAAATCTCAGTATTCATCTGAAATAAACTTGTAAGTCAGATGGTCTAGGGACCATCTAGAGGTTGTTCCAGGGGTCCACAGCATTGAGGAACAGTTTAAAGTTTAAACACTTCATCGTATTACTACAAAACATCACTTCAGCCCTGTGCCTGTAATCTATTTTCAAAGGATTTGTATACATTTGAAATGTGACATTCTGCACACTTTGGTACTTTAAAGTAGAATTTGACCCTCCTCTATGTCCCCATACCAGATTATTGCAGTAGACAACTTCAGATCCTATTAGAAGTGGCTCAACAGGAAGTCCAGACATACTGAAGACATGAGGGCATCCCGCTCACTGGATGGATAACGCATGGACAGCTCCTGCTCATCATTAACTGGAATAGGATCATAACTTTTCACCACAGACAAGGAAAGGAGTTGAAGCCCATCAGCCATTTATTATTGCAAATAACTTGTGTGGAATACAGTGGATGTAACGGTTTTAATCAAATAAAAACATGTATCAACCCTTTACATTGAATATAGCTTGTTGAATTGGTGTCCCTAAATACAAAATACTTTGAGAGAAGAGTCCTGCTGTGAAGTCCATGTGATGGAAGACAGTGTAGTTGGCAATTTGCTGTATTTAGCATGTTACCGTTCGTTGGAATACCTCCTTGCATGGTTGTAGTAAGAAGTTTGACTAGAAGAAGTTTATTGGCATCGAGAGTAGCAAAACATACAGTACCAAAAAAAGCATGTCAATGTTAAATAAAGGCACTTTTAAAGAGTTCTTTGCCAAAAACAAAGCCAAACATATTTTCACATGCAACACTGCAATCTCCTACAAGACAGGAAACAAACATTGCATGAATATTCAGAGCCAACTGTAGAACTGGATTAAGGCTGAACGATATTGAATATTTAGTATTTACCCTAAAAAAAGTACATTTGGTCAACTCTACACTGTACAGTATAAACAAAAAAATCCTGGTGGAATGATTTAAAGCCATACTATGCTTTATATCATTTTGTGGCTTTGGTGAAGTCTCTGATCCTGTGTCATTGTCTTGAGACTGGATTAGGGACTGGAATGCTTCTGCTTGGATTTAGCACACAAGCTTTATTCTGGTATTCAAACTCCAAAGCTGTCTACAAAGTTAAAAAGGACACGTCAATGACAAACACCATATCACACCTACTGTAGGTCTACAACCTGTGTACTACATAATCCTATAAATATTCCTTGGCTTTACGTTGCCAACATCTACAGAAGTCAGGTATTGACGTAAACACATTTCACCATATGTAAAAATTGTCACTAGCACAAAGGTTGCTAGTGACAATAACCTTTCTATGAACTAATACCAGTGATAACATTATGATATGGATTGTATTGCTGTTAGTAGTACTATTCTTGTTTTTATTACTTTACCATTACCGGTATTTATTGCTGACAGTTCTATAATAAACTACAAAGTCACTACCATTGTACCTCTACCATTGTAGTTTCTCTCTGGAAGAGTAGATTAAATATTTTTTTACATTTAAAAATTTGAAAGGGTTTCTATACATTACAAAAGTGCAAATCAAACAGACAGATACACATGTTCTGAATACAGAGGGATGCAAAGGATCGTGGGAAAGAAAGCTAGCTGCTCTATACATAGAAAGCAGAGTAGCTAGCTAGTGTAAAGAAAGATAATTTTTAAGATGAAAACAAAAGCAGGAAAATCCCACAAGTAGTAAAGAAGACTTGATGAGAACTGAGCAGCTTGGAAATATTGCGATGGCAGGTCCACTTCAGACGAAACGTTAAGGAAGGGAGACTTCCACTCCAGGCTATTTAAGATGCCCAGAACTCTGACCAGCTGATGTTGGCCATGCTCAGGTCATCGTCCACCTCCAGGCCGGTGAAGCTGATGTCCACCAGGATCTTACTGAGGCTGTCGTTCATGGTGTCCAGGACCAGGCCCTCGGCCAGTGAGTGGTTGTTCAGCACGCCGCCGCCTCCGGCCTGAAGCAGTTCCCTGGAGCAGCCTGGCACTAGGCGCGGTGCTGCCGGTGGCACGTTAGTCGGCTCAGCCCTGGAGTTGCTGGAGGAGGTGAGCAGCTCTCTGGGGGAGCTGAAGAGAGGCAGCTCCTTGCAGGGAGTGAGGCTGCTGAGGCTGAAGCTGAGGCTGCTGTAGTCGTGGTGCTGCGGGGTGAGCGCCGGGCAGCTGGGGGTGCGGATGGGGCTCAAGTCCGGCAGGCTCCGGTTCTCCTTGCCCACGGGGGTGGTCATCCTCCATGACTCTGGTAACACGCTGGCGACGGGCTTGCTCGGGGTAGAGGAGGCCAGGTGGCAGCCGCTTTTGATGGGCGTCTTGAAGGAGTACTCGGCTCTGCAGGGACTGTCGTCCACCGTAGAGATCGCTGATCGCTGCTCCAACTCGGAATCCCGCGCGTCCGGCAGGCTCCGGTTCTCCTTGCCCACGGGGGTCATCCTCCACGACTCTGGTAACACGCTGGCGACGGGCTTGCTCGGGGTAGAGGAGGCCAGGTGGCAGCCGCTTTTGATGGGCGTCTTGAAGGAGTACTCGGCTCTGCAGGGGCTGTCGTCCACCGTAGAGATCGCCGATCGCTGCTCCAACTCGGAATCCCGCGCGTCCGGCAGGGCGGAGGTGTCCGAGACCATGCCCGAGTCAAAGAACGTGCTGTCGGGGAAGAGGAGGACGGGCTCCTCGTGCGAGGGAAGAACCAGATGCTGTTTCCGCCGCGACCTGCTGGCTTCTCTCTGCGGACGCGCTTGACGAGTGTCGGCGCTCAGCCACTCCGACACCGGCTCCACTTTAATCACAGGCACAGACACTTCTTGAATCAGACTCGGAGGCACAGATATTGGCTCCTCTTTGATAGGTGCGTGCAGCATGACGGGGGTGGCATCACTGTGTGGGTGCTGCATCACAGTGGTGGCGTCGCTGTGTGTGTGCATGGCGGTGGTGGCATCGTTGTGTGTGTGCATGACGCGGGTGGCGTCGCTGTGTGGGTGCATGGCGGTGGTGGCATCGCCCTGTGGGTGCATCACCATGGTGGCATCGCGGTGTGGGTGCATCACAGTGGTGCCATCGCTGTGTGTCACCTATTTAGAAAAACAAAAAGCACTCCCCGTTAGTTACAATTGAATTCCTGCACCGTCTGTGTTTTTTTTTCTTTTTTTACTCTGCAATCAAAATGTAATGGGTGCGAGGGTCTCTTTACCTTAGGAGCTATGCGCACTCTCTTGCCTCCTCTCGGCGTGTTGGGATTCTGCTGCAGATGAAGTGAGGAAGAAGAGGAAGAGGAAGGCACGTACACAGATGAGGTGACCGGTAGCTGGATAGGGACCAGGTAAGACTCGGTACGAGGGAGAAGAGGCTTCATCTTACGCTCTGAACATAAGAAAGAAAACAATGGTTACATATTTAAGTTAGATGCCTGTCAGAATCTCAGACCATACAATACAGCAATGCAAGTCCACGCAGCTCCTAATAGATAAGCAAATGGTAAATGCAGAGGACAAAATCCACATAATGTGCAAATCATTGTGGTAAAATACCCAAACCCAACAACAACAACAATGTTGACGCAAACATTTGCGTACACATCTGAGACTTGACGAGAGGTTGGCTATACCGAGGTCAAATTGACGCCAGATTGGCAAATGCCGAGCATTGGGTGGAGATGACCACTTTTCTGAGGTCCTCATAAATTAAGGTGATGGAGTGCATCCGCTGAGATTTTCTGTTCTAGGAAAACTCTGCAACATGCCGCTACTTACACTATACCTCTCCCAGTGACTGCTACATGTTAGTTAGTGAATGAAGATCAACTCACCACAGCCACTTGCTGCTTTCTTTGCTTCAGAATCCATTCTTTTCTGATGCTGTGAACAAGTATTAAAAAATATTTTTCAATAGGCAGAATAGACCTGTCACAATAATTACTTGCGATAATCTCAACTATTTAATCATCAAAATCGTTTCCATTCGTCTGCAAGGATTATTCTGGTGAAAAGATAATGTTAACACATCATCACAATGTGTCTCATGAGCTTGTAGATCCACACATTTTCTTTTTAAATGAGAAATTATGGATTACGATTAAATATGGCCAATTTTAGTACATTATTTATTTGGGTAATTGGTACTGGTCTTTTCAGTAACTTATTTGTATATGCTATGATATATTATTTGTCAAATCTGACCTGTCCATTTTTTGTTTACAAAGCCTGTATGTTCCAGTGCTCAATGCCAAAAACACAATTAAATAAATTATTGATATTACAATTAATTAATGGTTAACTACAATTTGAGAGTGTTACACACAAACACAAAAGTAGACTTAAAATAGTCAGACAAACATCTTTACTGCACACTAGCGAAACTAAAAAGTTTGCTTTGGACGAATTAATCTGTTCTTTGATGGAAGAGGAGGCATTCTTCTTGTGTGTAGATTAGAACACCACACAGCAGCAGTAGCCTACTGGAGCCATAGCCTACTGCTGTAAGTGTGCATGCTTGCTTACCGTATAGGCGTATACTATACGGTAAGCAAGCATGCACACTTACACTTACGTAGCCTATACGGCGTATAGGCTACGTGCGCTCAGGTATATACAGTTAAAGCTGTTGTTATGCAAAGTAGTATCCATTTGATTTCGGCACAGTACTTGACAGACACGGTGTGAAATTACAGGGGGGCCAGTAAACCTAGACCACTGGATACTTGGTACGTCTTGGAAAGTCTGGTGACGCGAGGTTGGTTAGGTGCGTCTTCTCTTGAATCTAAGGGGACGCGTTCTAGCGTGCACACACGTGCACCGTTCTGTACTGTCCCTGCGCGTGCACGTCAAAATTACTGGTACCACGGTGTGGTACTGCGTTTTACGAGCATGACACCACTGATCATGACAGCCCGGCCTAGCTACAACGACAAGAATATGGCCTCTATACTGTGATGCAAGCCTTCAACACGCTTCACCTGTCCCTATAATGCTGTATAAAGGAGGAGTCTTCTGGTGTGCTTGTTCTGCTTTTTTTTCTTTCTTCCCTACAGATAGATAAGAAGTCTGGAAGAAAATGAAGCATAAAATTCTTACTTGATTGGCGAATAACAGCAATGGCACTGCAACTGAAGTTGGGTCACAGCCCGGCTGCGAGGGACATGAGGGAAGAAAATAATTGTCAAGAAATCTTGCATGCTTACACTCACCTCTCGCTAGACTAGAGTATAAAGTACTAATACCGTTAGAAAAAAAACAAATGAAAAAGGTGGCTTATCAGGCAATACAGAGAACTTTTGCTGCCAAGGAGGGGCATGTGAAAACTGTCTCTCCTATTGCCATTCCAGTTATGCTAATTATTTTTGCAAGAAAACAATCTGGCACTGTAGTGAAAACGTGGCTAAAGAAAACGTCTCCTGTGTCTATCAGTCTTGATCTCAAAATGGTTACCAAATGGTGTAACAATAAGGCCGACAAAACGGGAGTATGTTCATTTGTCAGAATGTGGTGATATGTGCTGAATTCAGTAATCAGGGTTCCAATGAATTTCCAAAACCTGTCCAGAATATCTAACCCAATTTACAGGCCCATATACTGTAACAATCATTCAGTGCAATAATGAGTCTCTTACTCCTATAAAACAGGCAGTGTAGCAACAATAAAGCATAGAATGCTATAATTCCATTCTGAATGTTGTGCCAAATGATATGCTACACCTTCTATCATAGGCCATAGGATTACACATGTTGTGAGCTTGTAGATCTGTTATTTTTGTCACAGTACACATTAGGTTGGAATCACGCAGCCCGTTCTGCAAAAAATGACTTCTTATGCTACATATTTCGTATAATTGTCTCCACCAGGCCGAAGGCATGGGGAGAGAGTATGTTTTGCACTCCGTCCGTGTGTGTGTCCGTCCGTCCTTCCGTCCTTCCGTCCTTCCGTCCGTCTGTGAACAGCTAATCTCCGGCACCGTTAACCCGGTCGATGCCAAACTTTGCACACACACTCCCTGGATGCCAACGATGAACCTCTGCCCCACATTTTCCAGAACGGCCTGTTATAGCGCCACCATGAGGCAGCTTTTCACATTTTCTACCTAAAACTACACCGATCTGTGTGAAACGTTGCATGCACACTCCCTAGAGGCCAAGGACAAACCTTTTACCTGCCTTTTCCGCATCTGCCTTTTATAGCGCCACCAGGAGGCCGACTTTTGTAAAACACATTTTTTGATATTACTCCTCCAGATTCTGTCCAAAAATCTCACAAATCGTTACACAGTATCTCTATGGTCATGTGCTCAAGTCGGATCTGTCTGATATTTCATATTCCATCCTAATTGCCTATAATTGGCTTTCACAGTTTGCAAGATTGCCCCGTTTTGAACAATAGCCTCAAATCATGAACGCAGCATGCAATTTACGTGAAATCTTTCACACATTTTCTTACTAGGCTGAGGAATATATCCCACCCTTTTCACATTGGCCTGTTATAGCGCCACCAACAGGTTGATTTTTGCAAAACACATTTTTGGAACAAAATGCCTCAAATCGGTACACATGATCTCTGTAGTCATGTGATCAAGACGAGTCTGTTGGATTTCTCAGATTGTACACTGATTGGCTAAGATTGCCTTCCAAAGTTTTCAGGAGTGGCCCGTTTTGTACAAAATGCTGCACATGTCCTGCTCATCCAGAATTCTATCCTCAGAGATGCTATGAGTGATCTGGCTCTGCATTTCCTCAACAAAATGAAGGAAAAAAAAAATCTCCTAAACATTTTGCCAAACATCACACACACTCCTATCCTCCTGGTGGAGACCTGTGCCCGGAAGGGCACTTTTTCTAGTTTTATACATGTTTTGGAAAATGTTTTTTTATTAAATCAATAGCCAAAAACAATGCATATCCAAATACATTTTCCAGGACCTTTGATGAATTCCAAACCTTATCCAGAAATAGATTTTCTTTATTTTTCTCAGGAATAACATGACCATGGGAACCCTGAGTAATGCTGTCACATCTACAGGGGATAAAATAAAATAACTTCTCTGTTTGTGCCTACCTGGTATACCTGGTCCAGGGTAAGACATCGGTTGGCTTCAGGACGGATTTGCCAGTAGGATATCTTGCCATCTGATGATGTGTCACGAATGAACATGTCATGTAGAGAGAGGTTGTGGCGGACCGAATTCTGTCACAATGAAAGAAACAAGGAAATTGCTAATGAGACAACTACAACTTTTTTTTCCTTCCAATTCTGCTGTGGTTGAAGACAGGTCCAATGAAGAGATATGGTGTTGATTATAAACTGATTCTTTCCCAGAAATTAACTACCGGTGTTCTAAAACTGTGACGAAAAATGTTCGTGGACTACCTTTTTTCACTGACAAAAACTAAATAAAAACTAAGCTATGGTGACTAAAACTTAGACTAAATATATTGACAATCTTGTCAACAAATAAAAATTAAAAACTAGACTAAAATGTTGACTTAGTGGGGAAGAGATCCAGTAGCACTAAAAGTAAGCAATTTTATGTTTGGTTGCGCTCGAGTGTTACGTTCTGAATAGCAGAGCAGACCTAGAGGTACAAGCTTGTGAGCTTGTAGATAAGCTATTTTCAGCATGCAACCAAGTGTACAATCTGCCATTGCGACACCATCAAGGCCGGACTAAAATCGTATGGTATTATTTAGTCAACTAAAATATGACTAAAACTACATCAAAATGTAGTGTCAAAATCAACACTGTTAACTACCTTCCAGCCAGGCTTGGCTACATCTCGGAAGTACGGGAAGCGTTCCTCGACCCAGCCGTAGATCTCTTTCAGTGTCATTCTCCTGTCTGCCCTGCTGTTGATGGCAAACTGGATCATGGTCATGAAGGAGTACGGTGGCCTCTCCGACTCAAAGTTTCTTAGGACCGGGGGATCTGCATCCTGTGTACTCTGCATGTGAAAGAAAAACGAAATGAAAGGAATGCACAAGAGTGAATGCAAACTCGTAAAAAATGCACACACAGTCACAAACACATCAATGATCTGTGTGGCTCTAGGGCACTAGAATGCAGTGAAGTATTTGGACAATGAATGAGCATGACGAAAATAAAGTGGGCACACTGCCATTCACTCTTTACAACTCTTTATTGAAAATTCATGTTTCGATCATGTCTGAGTCTCGGAATATTTATCAATATTTATTTTGCAAATAGCAGTGTACGGAATTGATCGTTTTCTTTATGCTGTTTTTTTTGTTTTTCTTGCACCCGGTTATTAAAGTGGATGTACGGTACATGAATGTCTCTTAAGTACATGATTTGGAGAATGACACTACTATGTAGTGTACATGTAGTGTTAGTGTACTAGTATGGAGTTTTGGTGGAACACAAACATACACCAAAATGTACAGCGCATTTTGTACAGAATGTGATGCATTACAGTACTCAAAGTACTGTCGTGTTGTGTGTGACTACTATGCATCATTGTTTCCTGGTCTTTCCTTAGTCAGTTCCTCAGGTATCGGGTCAGGTAATGCTAGTCATAAATCTCCATCTCACTGATCTTGCCATTTCAATACGATACGGCATACAGTCACAGATACATTTTGCATTTATGTTCCATCACTTTGATGCCAAAATGCTGGTAAGAGAAGAAGTTATGGGAGTCATTTGTAGACAATCTCAAAATCATTACATCATTCAGAATATTTTGGATGACGCACCAAAAGCAGCATCCAGAGTATTTTTTTCTATCCATCTTAAATAGCCATCTAAAAATAAATACCCATTACCAGGTTTAACTTTGTGGCAACTATGTCACTTCTAATCTAAAGAGCTGTAAATCCCACAAGGGTGCTATTCTACTGAGCCAAGCTGGATAAACGTGTGTTTTGGAGAGATGCTGGGATGCTGAGGGAAGTGACTAATAGAAATCGCTGACCTTGGATGTCTGTGGGCAGGGATTGTGGCTCTCCTTGTTGGCTTTCTCGTCAGCGAGTTCAGAATCAGAACCATGACTGTCCGTGTTCGCCGTCCCACCCAGCCAATGTATGTTGGTAAGGCTGTCATCCAGAGGTCTGCAATCAAGCTCTTTATTCACTAGAAAGAGAGAAGTAGAATAAAGGGTGTTATTCAGGTGCGTCATTTGGGGCACCAGGGGATGGCAACTGCCACCCCCTTATAGTGTTCAGAATTAACCTTAAATTCAGTTATTTTATGCATATTGTGCCCAACTCTGAATTGTTTTAGCAGTCTTATTATTTTCATTTCATAATCATCGCAATCGATGATTGTTTTAGAGAAGCATTTCAATGTATGCAAACATTAATTTATTAACCACTTTCAACGTGGCCTAGTTTTGGAACATTGCGAACATTTTCTCTTTTCGCCCCCAAACAAATAGCGGATCTACAAGCTCTCAACACATCGCCAAGCGACGCGTTGAGAGCTTGTAGTAACTTATTTTTTGCCACCTTCCATTTCTTTCTGAAATTACACCTCTGGTGTTGTTTCAACAAAAAAAAAGTTACTATAATAGAATTTGTAAAAAATAATATTTACATACACGATTTTCTTCTACTGAGAGGTTCAATATTATCCGGTGGACTGTCCATAGGTTCCGTTTTTACTGTCTGGCGGCCCACAACAGGTTTATCATCCAAGTCTTCTTCTTTAATGCTCTGCTGGCAAATGTCATTTCCCAGACCAGTACCACTGCCACTCAATAGGATGAATTTATTTGGTCCACGTGGGCCACATTCTTTTCCCCTGGCATTGAGGGCCCTGATGACGCTCTGCAGGTCTGCCGTTTGAGGGATGACGACCACTTGTACATTGGGCATGGTGGGGTGATCCGTGATGCTGATGCCATCCGGGATGAAATGGCTGCGAGGCTCCTGGTGTGTTGGTGGTCCATCAGCTTCATTGCCGTGTGAAGAAGAAGCTACTGGCTGCTGGAAAGGCAGTTTCCTCCTTTTAAGGATCAGGGGCCTCCTTGGACTCCGTCTCATTCTGCTCAGATCACAGAAACTGGCCATTTGTGTTGTGATCACTAGTTATCTGCAACACAAAATAACACAAATTACTGTATTGATTGCTTAAAAACAGTGGTGGTTTTCAATCTTTTTCATATCAAGGTCCATTACTTATTCAGCATTTGAGCCATGGGTGGACCAACATTTCATGAGTTTTGCCTCTCAGACCGAAAACTACATTATTCTACATTCTCTATTAAAGATCTATAAAGGTCGAATTAGATGGGGACGACCTGGAATCCCCTCAAGGACCACTAGTTGAAAACGACCGTTTACAGTTACAGGGAAATTGGCAGTTGTTATTACATGCAATTAACATTAAAGTTTAATGTTAAAAGTTGAATGATTAAACTGACGTGTTTGGACGAATGAATTAACAAAAAAAACATTACACAATATTGTGTAATGTTGTCTAGTAATATAAGACCGTGTTATACTAGCTTTGACCAATATATTATGACTCTATGGCTTTGACTTACCGTGCACGCTAAAACACACAGACAGAAATGTGAATGTAACGTTAATAATACAGATCACCCATCACCGTTCCTGGCTCCCACGTTAGCCCACCCAGAATTGGGGTCGCTTATAGCTTATTACACTTTAGTTTCCGTTTTAGATGTTTACTCGCTGATCTACGTTATGGCTCAGACCATCTGGATCTGGATCATGCACCTGAAGCAGTTTGATAACATGTTGGCGTTTCTACAGACACACACATCATATCTTCTAGAGGTGAGAACACATGTTGTTCACATTCACATAGCATGATCCTGGATTCACATTCCACATAGCATGTAGCTAACCCAGTGGTTCACACAACCAGTGGTATGGGAACCACCAGTGGTCCTTGAGGGGGTTCCAGGTGGTCCCCAGCTAAATGATGGAGAATTTGTAACCAAATGGACCCTTATAGATTGTTAAACATCTGCATTACTTAATTTACAAGAATAATTGTTATCAACGTTTGCCTGTTATTATCTCTCCTATCATGGTACCACGTTACCAACATCAATACAGCATGGAATTGTGGACAAAATGTTATCCAACGACAACAAAATATGAATAAAGTCTGAGAGGCTAAAATCTCGTAGCTCAAATGACGAATAAATAATGGACCGACCGTGATATGAAAAGGGTTATCTCGGCAGCTAGCATGTAGCTATTAACCAATGGCTCTTACTGTGCAGAAGCTAAGCTAAGCTAAAAGAACAAAACAATAAAGACAAACCTTTCTTCATTCATATGAAATTAATTGAATCCATGTTTTCAAGCAGTTCCGCTCGGCTCCATGCCCTTTATATGCGATCATAAATGTACGGTAGAGAGAGACATGCTAATGTGATAAATAATATGCACTTTATTGTAATCTTAGTTTACTAATACTCGACGTTCGATTGAGAATCGAAAGAAGTTTTTGAATTTTGGCGCTGTGGGTGGGGCCTGGTGTCACCGTGACCAGACCGTGACCACGTGACACAAATCTCAACCAATGGCAGCTGGACAAAGATCCACCGAACCAATCAGAAACAAACATCGGTGAAAACCAGGAAGCGAGCGAGTAACGTACTAAAGACTAAAGAGAAAACTCAACAACAAAGATCAATAATGAAACCGCGGTAGCTTTGTTTATGTTATTGATGTTTTTTATACATCTGCTATGGGGTAGACGCATGACGGCAAGTAAGTACAATATTGTGTAAAAACAAAGATGTTATTATACACGTGGTTCGTGGAATATTATGAAAGAAATAGACATATTTATTTTGTATTGTAACTGCCTAAAAGCCACTGCTTTATTTATACTAATATTATGGACATTGTAGTGGCATGGCATGTAGCATGCCTGTAAACTAGTGTAAAGTATTTTTTTCCTATCTTTATATTTTCCCAGGTCGTACTAGTAACTAGTCGGTCATGATGATTTCTGATGCCCCGTAAAGCCCACAAGACACAGAAGCCTCCTCTGCTGTTCGCGGAGCCGCCACTGGGTGGCGCCAGAAACCGTAATGAGCCTGAAGTGCGAGCTGCCATCAACCCCAAGTCGTTCATCACGGAGGGGCATTCACAGGACGGTTCAGCTCTTACCACATGGGTAAGACCTTTACCGTTTATCATTTAAGCTGGCAAAAATATTTATCAGGTGTAAACTCTACACTATGATTACAGCAGGGCTTCTCAAACCTCTTCATCGCAGGTCAACCCTGTAAATACCTTTTTCATCCAAGGCACCCCTGAATTTCATTGTTACTGACTGGACTCTTAGAAGATTAGCCGAAAGGCTAAAAGAAATCCAAATAAAAATCAAATCAACTTTATAGAAACGTACATTTATGAATGAGTATGTGTCACGAGGAAAACTACTAGAGAATAGTAGTTTCCATTATGACAGATTGAAAATAACTTCATAGTTGATATTTAACCACTTAAACCCCAGCAGCATCCCTATTCCGGGGGGAACATTCACCAAAATAGCAGATCTACAAGCTCACAATGCGGCACAACATGGATTTTAGGTCCCATTTACACTGGCAGCCTGAATCAGATCTGTACCACATCCTGATTGGAATCTGATTTGTTTAAATAAGACTAAATGCAGACAAGTCGCATGGAATCAGATTTTTTCCAATGCGACTTGAAACACATTTAGAGGTGGTTTCAAATCTGATTTCAGGAGATCTGTCTCAGTCTGAATGCAACAACCTGATCTAAATCGGATTCCATGTGACGTGTATGTGACTTGTTTGCGTTTAGACTTATTTAAACAAATCAGATTCCAATCTGGATGTGGCACAGATCTGATTCAGGCTAGATTTGGCTGCCAGTCTGTACACATATCGGATCTGGTCTCTTGGGCCAAAAGATTGGATTTGAGAAAAAAAACAGATTTGAATCGGATGTGATGTGATGTGACTGCAGTCTAAATGGGGCCTAAGTGGTTAAGTGAAATTGATAAATTGATAAATTCCAAATATTATCAAAATATTCTGCGGCACCCAATTTACTGTTGTTTCTCCTTTAAAGGTGAGCCCGCAGTTTGACACGGTCCAGTTAGCTGCCCCCCCAGCAAGACGAGGCCGGAGGCAGTGCCACTCTGTCACAGGCATCACCGATAGATCTACTCAGCTGACCAGAAGGAAAAAAAACGTAGGCATCACCGATAGATCTACTCAGCTGACCAGAAGGAAAAAAACCGCCTGCCCGTTCGCCTCGTTATCGTTCAAGAGGACGCAAGGCCAACCTCATCAGCCGGACCATGCCTGTGGAAAGAAAGCTACAGAACCCCCCGTTGTTTCGATCCCAGAACACCAACAACAGGGATTGACTCGTCAAGTCAGTAGGACAGCCTCTTGTCGCAGTGCACAACAACAACACGTAGAAACGCCAAAGAGAAGATGCTCCACACTCGGAAGGAGGAACGTGGCGGAGGACGCAGGGTTATATTATGATCGCGCGTCATGCTCTAGCGGGCGTTTGGAGCACCGTGGTGCTCCTTCCGTCCATGTGACGGGGAAGCGCCGAATCCTAGCATTCAGTGCCTCAACAACACCCCCCATCACCGCAGAATCCTCCTGCACACCTGACGTGAGTGGTGTCTTACCGCCACCGGATGTGGACACTCCCGAAGTACTGCATGAAGAAGAGGGTAGTAGTAGTAGTAGTCCCTCCTCTGCATTTTTAAACATACTGTTTTCCTCTTCGGAGCTCCATCGCCCGTGTGACGTTCTGGTGGCGGACACCCCAGAGAGGGACTACGGACTGAAGG
Source organism: Electrona antarctica (assembly GCF_951216825.1). Lineage (NCBI taxonomy): Eukaryota > Metazoa > Chordata > Actinopteri > Myctophiformes > Myctophidae > Electrona > Electrona antarctica. Next base: position 23,515,696 of record NC_136804.1, on the reverse strand, counting down.
TGACGTGGAGGAGGAGGAGAGAGTTAATGATGACGTTAAAGCAGAGAGGCAGTCTCTCTGATGCAGATGTACTGATTGATTGTTGACACAGGCACGTGTGCACAATCATAGACATCAACGGGGGCTAGAGCTCCTGCCCTGTTACCCGTCTGCAGCTAAAGAGTGCAGGGTCCTGCAAAATGGCTGATCTACAAGCTCGGGGGGGGGCAAAAGCCCCTGCCTCTCTGTAACATTCTCTGCACGTCCCTGACTGTTGATGTGCAGTAATGAAGAACCAGGAAGAATGGGACCCAGACAGCAGAGGCACAACCTCATTATTCAAATCATTACACCACCAATGTCTGTATCACAAGATTCACAATACATTTTTGTACATATTTATGCCTTGCTCAGAAGAGCGGGCCTGATTGCTACGGCGCGCGCACACACACACACACACACACACACACACACACACACACACACACACACACACACACACACACACACACACACACACACACACCAGTGTGTCCAGTCAGGGCTATTTGTTATTATGATAATGGTTGTCAGATCTTTATTTTCTACAATTCAACTACTAGTACATTATGGCACATAATGGAATAATCTATGTCCAGATTGTATTCTGTTTTGGGGACAATCAGTAACATTAAATTCCAGGGAGAGAAAAAAATAAAACTATCCAAATGTACCAATATCACAGTCACAAGACTATAATAAAATGTAATATTAATAGTTTGCTTTATGTTCATTATTGGCTACCCCTAAATACAGTCTTGGTTTACCAATGATGCTAATTGAACTGTAAATGCATGTCTATTGTGTGCAATGCTCTGGATAATATTATTGATTTTGAATTCTCAAGTATTGCAAAAACTGAGTGGTGCAAGGTCTTATATAGCCTGATCAGCTGTGGTCTGACGTAATGTCAGTGACCATAGTAACCATGCTCGTTTTTTTGGTACGAACAAACACGGGTACACAGGTACAAAGCCAGTTGTTGGAGTGGTTTGCACCACTCAAAAAAAGTGTGGGGAAATAACCAGTTGTTTATTATTACATACTTGGGATTAGCATAAAGTCTAGTCATCTGCTCACAGAAGGAAGATTTACCTATAGGCCTAGTTATAGTATTTGGTGTGCCTGATCACATTGTGAGCTTGTAGATCGGCTATTTTCAAATCGCCAAAATAATAGGGCTGAAGTGTAAGTGTTAATGTATGTTTTGTAATAATAATAATAATAATGTAAATCTTTTTTTGATTGATTTATTAACAGTTTGCAGAATTACAGTACATTTCAAGTACAACTCAATACAAAAACTGTTAACAGTGCGTGGATGACACCATAAAGCATTACACTTGTTTACAATAGGGCCCACCATTTTCAATTCATCAAAACATCTACAGAGTAAAGTTTTCAAATAAATAATTGCAGTGGAGTAAAAGTACAATATTTGCCTCTGAGATGTAAAATGGAGTAGAAGTAAAAGTATTGGAAATTATAAATACTAAAGTGTAAAATTTACACCACGGCCAGCCAATCACAATTATCCTAAAATGTACGAACGGCCAATGGCTGCGCGCGTTGTTTGTAAGCGTGTTCGGTAACTAAGGAGCGCAGCTTGTGTCCACGGCAGTAGAGTAGAGTGGCTGTGGCTGAGGGATCTTCCATAGCAACCGTGGATAAAACATGAGTTACTACAGCATAAGGTGAGCAAAAACACGCACTGCGAGCAGAACTCATTACGGGAATTATTCTTAACAAAGTAGCCAAGAGTCTGAGATAATAACACGCGTGGCTGTTTGTTTTATGGAGAAATACACGACTTAAGTTTCCAGTCCAGTCCACCTAAAGCAACTGTTGCATGTAGTGTAGATGTATGGCTAGCTAACGTTAGCTTCTTATTTAACAGACGTTACGCTACCTGGATACTACTTTACGCATCGCATCGACGAACACCAAAAGGCGATTTAAAAACCAACGTTCTCATCATGACCATCAGACCATGTATCATATGTTAAAACTACTATCCTCGTTAACCGATAACTGATCAACGTTGTACTTTTGCCTTGTATTGTCTGTATGGCTCGGTGATCTTAAGTGTCTCCAATGTCCATGCAGGGTTTTATATAATGTATATATAAAACAATCTTGCTCTTCATTTGCGATGTTGATGTAGCGTTTAGAAGGATATAACTCCTTCTGATAAACGCTACTATAGAAGTAGCTACCGATCGTAAGTAAGCCAGCCAGGCATAAATGTTATTCGATCGGTATCAAAAATCAACATACATCGGCAAACTAAATTCAATATTATGTTATAACATGGGGGGAAACAAGCGAAGCATCATGAAATGAAATGCATCATGGTTTGGAAGTTATATATATGTTTTTTTTGTTTTGTTTCATGTGGCACATCATGAGCCAGCCAACGTCGTGTTTTTTTCTCCAGATGTTTGAGACGAAAACAAAATCCCAGCATTCTAAACAGACCCAGTCCCCCATCTCCACCCCCACCCACATTTTTTGGGTGCGTGTGTGTGCTTGTGCGCGCGCATGTGTGTTTCACGGTTTTCGAGTTTTTATTATTTATTGTTTTTATTTTTTTTAAAGTATTTATTTAAGCCAGTTTCTACCACACATTCCTGGTCAGATATAATACAATAATGACACCACCAAACCCCCCATAAATATGATAGCTTAAGGGTGGATTTTGGAATGGGAAAATGGGAAACACAGGCTTATGTGATCAACTTGGATATGCACTTTTCACATGTACACAGATGTTAGCCCAAGGTTTAGACTCTCGTAGAGGTTTTTTTTCGTTGAGAGATTCGTCAGAATCGAAAAAAACCTCTACGAGAGTCTAAACCTTGGGCTACACAGATGTCATGTCAGGATTTAAGGCATGATGTGTACTTGTGTAGGCTAAAGTGCTGCAGTTTTTATAACAAGGGAAAACGAAGCCTAATAATGTTTGCATGTCATATCGGAGCATGTCGTGTGTTACCTTTCCACCTGCTAACATTTTTTGGTGCTTTTATTCAGTGAAACGTACATTTTCAACAGAAAAAAGTGTAGGTGTTTTTGATGAATCTATCATGGTTAAAATTGAGTTTTAAGTTATAATGGGTTTGTATAGGAAGGGGGTGGGGCAGTTCAAATGAATATCAAATATCTAAATACTGACTGAAGCAACTTAAAAACTGCCCGGGGTGAGTAGATGATAAAAGTGAAATATCCCTTTAATGGAGACTTGACCAAGTGACCGAGCGTAGATTTATAATATTCAAAAGGAGACACATGTAAAGACTGGAGCTTCACCTTAACCCGCTACTTGTGTTGCAGCTGTCTGTTTGAAGTCCTCTGTATCGCAGCTCATGACAACAGGTGCTAAGCCCTGGGCTCATGTGATTTTGTGTGTGCATGTTTGTGTGCGTTAGTGAGTGAGAGACTGAAATCTATTTGGAGTCACAGCCTAGCCCTGCTTTCATCATGCAAGAAGATAAAAATCTGAAATGGCTCCCACACCCTATCCTGTCCCACTCTGATTATTTGATTTGATGTCAGCTTGCGGCCCCTGGCTGTCAGTGTCAGGCAAAGAACAGCCAAAGATGGAAAAACCTTTTTCACTTCTGTGATTTTGCCACATTATGAATGTAGGTCACCCATGATGTGACAGACTTTATGGCATGATGCACCCACTTGCGGAGTCTGAGACTTGAGCCCGAGGAAGAGCCTTGTGCTCGCGAAAAGTCCGATTTCTTTGGTGCATCTGTCGCATTGGAGCCCTGTGTGTGTGTGTGTGTGTGTGTGTGTGTGTGTGTGTGTGTGTGTGTGTGCGCGCCGTAGCAATCAGGCCCGCTCTTCTGAGCAAGGCATAAATATTCTGATGAGTCATGTATCCTTGACACAGACTATGGAAGTCGCGGGAGACACAGACTATGGAAGCTTCTCATGACTGAGTGTGCTTTGAGGGCTATCAGTGACCTTTATTGTAACAATGAGCGTCAGAGGCACAATGTTCCACAGAGATGAGTTCTTCTTACACAAGAGATGAAATGTTGTTGAAGGTGGTACACGGATGAAGAGCTCAATTCCCTAGTCCTGAGGAATTGTGTAACAATGCCAGAATCAGGGTTTGATTCCAACTAAAAATGCTCTCTTATGGCCTATTCATACTCCAGTTTTAGGTGATAAGATGACCACCGTTTGGGCTAGTAAAACAGTAGTGTTCGGGTGAGCGTGAGCGGTGAGTTTCTTATCACCACGGCGTGACGTCATATAGTTTTCGCCGGTGCCTCAACATTTTACTATGTCATTAATATACCTTAGAGCTGAACACCAATTCTGTGTTTCCTAGAACTGGAGGTATGAAAAAGATCATTAACATGGCGAAACACATCTTGATGATGTCATCAAGATGTGATTCACCATGTTAACTGGTGTATGAATAATAATGAATGAATGAATGAATAATAGACCTTTACAGTACCCACTCTGCTTCTTGCACACCTGTCTGCCGGGGAAGAGGGTGGGTGTGTAGGTGTACCAAGGTTTTCTCTTCGAGGGCCTTTTCTCCTTGTTCAATTGAGGAATTATGACAGCGAGTGTTGTTCCTCTGTTAAATGTGGGCCTGTAGGAAAAACCTTTCGCACACCTAGAAGTCAGGCGTCTGCACAGGTGCGTGGGCCAGTGGACAATCAATGAAAGGAATATAATGCACCCGCACACTGTATATTTGCTCAGTACAAGAGTATTTTTCTTTTTATGCTGTGGGCCTGTAAAACCCCTTGAGACAGTAATAGTTTATTACGGGCTACTAGCTAATTCATTTGAGTGGAGTTGAGTTATGGCTCTATTACAATTATGCTTTCATACTCCACCCATCTTCAACCGCTTATCCGTAGTCGGGTCACGGGAGCAACAGCTCCACCAGAGAGGTCCAGACACCCCTTTCCAGAGCAACTAGAATTAGTAAATTCCTCCTGGGGAATCCCGAGGCGTTCCAAGGCCAGTGAGTCGATGTGAACCCTCCACCTGCACCGTGGTCTGTCCTGGGGTCTCCTCCCAGTGGGACGTGCCTCGAGGACCTCCCTAGGGAGACGCCCAAGAGGCATCCTAACCAGATGCCTGAACCAATGCTTCAGGCATCGAAACCGATGCTTTCATACTGACTGACTGACATAACTTAGATGTATAAAAAGTTAAAAACAGTAGAATTTTATTGTAATTTACTTGCGGTGCTTTCTTACCGCAAGTGTTGGCAAAGCAACAGTTTGGTTGTGGTTTATGGGAATTATCAACAGGGTTTTGTCTTTGTCCCCCCCCCCTTTTATAATCCCGCTTAACAAATGTACTGCTCGTGACGGAACGTTCCGCCAATTAGAATCCAACTGGCAACCGCTTTTGGCGGATCGTTACGTCACATCCCGGATTTCATGCATGGACTTACAGAACTCCTTGATGAAACATTAAATTAAAGAAAATATGAACATAATTTATTACATAAACAATGACTGTCTCTCCATTCATTAGGACAACGTTACATTTTGATGAATTGAACATGGTGGACCCTATTGGAAACAAGTGTAATGCTTAATTGGGTCGTCCACTCACAGTTAACAGCCTTTGTATTGAGTTTGTGCTTGAAATGTACTGTAATTCTGCAAACTGTTAATACATTTTTCAATCAATCAATCAAAACATCAGTCACAGCAGGGATCGCGTGTTTTCAATGAGTCTCAAATGAATAGTAATTCATTAAGTATATAAATGTTAAATCAAGTAACTTAAAAACTGTCCAGTGGTGTACACAAAACCTCAAGTAGACGTGGAAATGAGCCCAGAAGTGTTTTAAAGTTGTAGTGATTATTATGTGGAATTCATTGGGAGCATCCACAGTGTTACTGTTACAAGTCTCTTTTAATCAAATGGAAAATGTCTTTGAGCAATCAGGCCATTTAGCTTAAGATGTAAATATAATTGTCATTGCCGTTTCCTGGTAGCAGGAGGAATACTAGAATTTAACACAATTGCTTGTTCAGCATCTTTTCTCTAGCACAACTTCCAGTATTCCAAGAATGTCTGAGTGTGCCAAGACAACTGTGAACAATTCTCAACCAAACGAGAGGACTAGTGCAGCAGCCTCTGCGGCATAGATGATGGCTGAAGTGTAATTTAGAGTGGCAGGCAGCCCACCACATTCCAAACACATATGGCCTAGTTGGCTTGAAGAGATTTAAGAAAATATCCCCGGAATTCTTAACGGGCTGGCTTCCTTCCATGTTATAAGAACACAGCATCGCTATGAATGTATTCAGTGGTGGAAAAAGTACAAGTAGAAGTCCGGAATTCAAAATGTACTTGGAGTAAAAGTACAAGAGTATTGGCATCAAAATGTACTTAAAGTACCAAAAGTAGAAAGTACTCATCATTTTTTGACCGCGGTCGAGATCATGGATTTCACAATGCCACGCCAGACGGCCAGACTTTCCAGTCCTTCATCGCCATCCCCAGTTCCTGCTTACTGATGCTTGTGTCCCTAGCGATGACATCAGGGAACGACAGTTTTCTACCTCTAGTCTGCTTTGAGGCAGGATTCCAGAGAAGAAGGGAAGAAGATATAACATTTTCAGCTCTGTTCTTCTAGATCGGATGAAACACGGGAGAAACCTTCTAATGAGAGCGCAAAATCTCCCATGGAAGAGCCACCCATCGACTAATTAAGCAATATTACACGAGAGGGTGTTCTTTATTGTCATTAATGCACGCCTACGGGCGAGTTCTGAAAGGTATCGCAGAAGTGCATTAATGACGATAAAGAACATCCTCGACTGGTAATATTGCAATTATACAACAGTTACAACACTAACAGTTACCCTTAAAACTAAGGGTAACATTTGGGCAGCGGTGGCCTAAGGGTTAGAGGAGCACCCTTGTTGCCGGTTTGATTCCCCGGACGGGCAGGAAAAATCTGGGTCGGGAAGTGATTGGTCATCACTCACCCTAACATCGCTGAAGTGCCCTTGAGCAAGGCACTGAACCCTCAACTGCTCCAGTGGAGCTACTTAGTGGCTGACAGTATAAGACTGTGGTTGTACTGGTCAGCTCCCAGGTTTTAATGTGTGTCTGTCTGTGTGTTTCTATGTGCAGGGCGTTGCTGAAAATGAGCACTTGTGCTCAGCTACTACCCTGGGTAAAAAAACAACTAAGATAATCACAGAAAAATAAAAAAAATTCAATGACAGATGTAGCCACTACGACCACAGATGTCCCAAGAAACTAGCTAGCCTAGCCACCGAGTCTGCTGCGCTTTGAGAGAAAAGCACGGCTGAATTCTTTGTTTTGATTAGCCGTGCCATTATCAAGGTTTAAGCACGGCTAGAAAGCTGTTTAAACCAATCAGATTGCTTCCTCGAAACGACCTGTATAATCTAATATACGGCAACCTTCCCCGTGTTTCTTCACTAGTCCGATCTAAGTACTCATTATGCAGCAGAATGAAGTCCCATTTCAGTTTTCGCAATGCGACACATTGTGGAACTTGTAGATCTGGTATTTAGATATGGCCGAAATGTATATAGGACTGAAGTGGTCAATGCATGTTTTGTAATACTAATAATATTCAAAATCTACAAAGTAACTAGTAACTAACGTTTTCAAATAAATGTAGTGAAGTAAAAAGTACAATATTTGGATTAGGGTAGGGATGTAGTGGAGTAGAAGTAAAAGTTTTGGAAATTGGAAATACTCAAGTAAAGTACAAATACCTCAAAGTTGTAACCTTCCAGCACTGAATGTATTGAGGCTATCATTTCTGCTCTACTTGTTCATGACAAGGTTGTGTTTAGATCTGTGCCCCCCTCGGTTTGCTTTGATCAACTTCACATGACTTGTTCCACGAGTGACAGGCTCTCAGTTGCTAGACGTAATAGGGTACTGTAACTGTACAATAGGTTTGCATACATTTCATTAAGGCTATTTGACTATACAAAAGTGAGGACTATAAACGAGGGAGGACCGTCCGGGGACGTGGTGTGTGTTATGATCACCAAAAGTAGAAAGTACTCATCGTTTTTTGACCGCGGTCGAGATCATGGATTTCACAATGCCACGCCAGACTTTCCGGTCCTTCATCGCCATCTCCAGTTCCTGCTTACTGATGCTTGTGTCCCTAGCGTGGTGTGTGTTATGAACACTTGTAGCCAATTTCCCTGCATTTGTTTTGACCATATAATAATTACTCCCTTAGGGCACGGCCACACTGACACCACACTTTCATTTTACCTTTGAGGGCGGATTCTGCCAATGCATTTTATTGGGAATCGTTTTGAATGAATTAATATATTTTATTATTTTTTTGTATCCACAAATAAGTAAACCGCTCTCCTCTATTTGCAGAATCCACCATCATAGGTAGATTAAAAGTGCAGTGTGACTGTGCCCTTAGGTAAATGATTCAACTGCATTCACCTGACTTTCATGTAATTAATCATTTGCCCCTCCTAAACAAGAAAGGAACACACACGCACGCACGCACGCACGCACACACACACACACACACACACACACACACACACACACACACACACACACACACACACACACACACACACACACACACACACAAATCACTTTCTCTATCTTTCCTTTTTTTATTGACGTCTAGGCATCGAAAAAGTATGGTCCTTGCTTGTCTCCTAGCAACTGCGTATACGTTCTAAGTCTTTAGAATGGGTACCTTCAGCTTGCATATTTCTCTTTCATGAACATTTTGCCTGATGCTGTATATTGTAGCGTGTCATTAAATACCCCCCTTCTAAACATTATGAGGAACACGGACGGGAAGATGTTAAGCACAAATTCACTCATGCCATAATCCGTTGACCGTGCATCATTTTATGTGACATTTAAGCTATTTAAAGCTTGTATAATTCCCGGTATGCTTTATGAGTGATTTCGATCACAATGTGATGTGATATGAACGACCAACCATGAGTCAGAGGAAATGAGTTGTTCCTCAGAAAGTCGATGGGAGAAGTAGATTGTTGGTTCACAAATGGAACTCGGGGCGATGGCGTCACCGTCTGGGTTAGCTTCACAGACAAGTCAGACATGACTAGACATGTCCGGATACAAAGGAGTTAACTACTTTGTTAAAATAGCCTACCATTCTAGAAGTGGTATTAGGGCTGTCACGATTACAAATGTATGTTGACGATTAATTGTCACACAAATAATTGCGATTAACGATTTAATTGTTTTTTTTTTTGCATTGGACATTGGAACATTACCATTTGTATTTCTGTTTGCCTTTTAGGCTTCGTAATCACATTTTGCACAGGACAGATATGACAAATAACTTAAATATACAAAGATATCACTGACACATTTAAATATATATTTTTTCTTTCAAAGAAATTACAAAATAGCGGAAATAGATGTGTTGTAAGCTTGTAGAGCTGCTATTTCTGCTATTTTTGAAAAATGTTTGAAAATGTATAGACATAATTTGCGATTAGCCTAGTCGATTATGTAATAATTGTGACAGGCATATGTTTGGTCAGCGTTGTTGAAGTCGACAGAGAAATTGGTCGAGGGAGGACGAACGAACCCTGGTCTTTGGTGGTGGTGGTGGGGGGGGGGGGGGGGGGGGGGGTGAGTCTTTCTGCGAGAACTATGCCAATGCACTTTGTTCCCTCTCTCTTTTTGCCTGCCACTTTCACCACCTCTCTTTGCTGCATCCCTGGTGTGTTGCCTGTGTCTCCTGTAAGTGTGCAGTCATGGCAACGACAGCTCCTAGTCTCCCCCGACCTCGGTTTAATTCGTTTGGCAGTGGCGGTGGTGTGCTGTCACTCCCTCTGGGTGGGGCCGCGTAGCGGAGGAGCTAGGAGCCCGCCCCGTATAGGGCCGACTCCTTTAGGTAGGACTGCACTGCACAGTGGCCCTGGGCACTGCGGTGGATGGATGTCGCTCATTGTGATATACGTGTAGTGTAGATTGTAAGGCCTATAGATGGATAGAGAGTAGCTGCTGAGCTAGAATTCCTGACGGACTGTATCTACGATGGACACTGTTAAGAGTGGAGGATCTCAGCTTGCCTACAGCCGCTGGTCCTACAGGTAGCTGCATAGACATCTGACACACACACACACGCACTCACACGCACACACACACACACACACACACACACACACACACACACACACACACACACACACACCCACGTGTACAACGTTGTCAAAGGTGTGCGATGGCTATAACAGGGGTTATATATTTGTATTTGTGCACTGGATAGGATTATTGGACATGTGATAGATGTACGCACAGCGTTGGCAATCAATTGGTGGGAGTTGCTTTGTGGGTGGCCTCCAGCGCCAGCGGTTATAAATAATGGCACTCACCTGCTCACCTGATGGCTGGTTTGAACGCGGAGGTAGGGCGAGCTAGGAGAGGTATACTTTGTTGACCGCATTTAGCATTTGATTCACATTGTTGTATTATTGCTCACTCAGTGTTTACACTTACTTTGCACATATTTATGACATACTCATTTGGTAAATGGAATTGTAATATTTGGTGTACTGAAGAAAAGTGAATCATTATTAAACTTGGGCTTATTTGTTTGTGGAGTGTGCTTATAATAATAATAATAAAAGCACTTTTCTAAACAGACGTTGCACAAAATCACACAGATTAAATGTGTTCTCAGAGAATGTTAACGTTGCATGCGTCACACGTCAAAGGCAAACGTCCAAATATATCCCTCTTGGCCCGGTCTGTCTGTCCTCGATGCCTCTTTGACCAGTTGAATGGCTAATCTACCACCAAGGATCAGCGTCTCGCTCATGTTTCTGCACCCACGTCGTTACTTATTCAGGGCTGTGACTGTGTGCTGTAACAAGAGTTGGTGATTTGCGTCTGTGTGTGTTAGGCCTGTCACCATTACAAATTGAATTTGACGATTAATTGTCATACACATAATAGCTATTAACGGTGTGTTTTGCATTGAACATTAGAACGTTACAATTTGTATTTTTTGCACAGGGCAGTTATGACAAATGACACATTTTGTCTTTCCAAAATATTTACGAAATAGTGGAAATAGTGCTATTTCTGATATTTTTTAATTGGATGGAAATGATTGACGATATGCAAAAATATGTTTCAAATGTAGTGGAGTAAAAGTAGGCTACTATATTTGACTCTGAGATGTAGTAGTGTAGAAGGAAAAGTATTGACTGGAAAATCTCAAATTGTACTTAAGTACACTGGGGTTCTCAACCTGGGGGTCGCCAAATTATGTTGGGGGTTCCCAAAAAGAAGAAAAAAAGTTTTGTTTTGTTTTTGGCAACTGAATGGCTGTAAAATTGAAATTAAGAGTTTACATAGTACACGCATGCATACATTTCCTTAGTGAGTATAGTATTTTTTATGATGTATTTCCTCTATTATTATGGTTATTGTAGCAGCCAATTTGTATTGGGGTGGGGAGGGGGGGCGGGGCGGGGGTCGCGAGACATGGCCAAAGCATTTCCAGGGGTCCCCAGCCAAAAATGTTGAGAACTCGTGAAGTAAAGTATTGAGTAAATGTTACTTTTCAACACTGGCTTGACAAGGATTAGGCTACAAGGTGTTGAGGGTTGAGCAAGACATATTCTTGTGAATTCTATGTATTAATGTACATAGAACCAGCATCGCTGGTCAGCATTAGCTCGTCACTATAGATAGCAGCCCCCTCTAATCCTCAAACATGTCTTTCAGATAAAAATGTTATAATATGAACAACTGAACTAACACAAAGGTATAATAAATATTTTCCAAACTGTATGCCTGGGCCCCATGGTTGGTTCATGTTCGTCTTCATATCCGTACTACAGCACATTGAGAGAATGGACTCCAATTACACTGATGCTTAACCAATTGGCTGCAGTTAGGTTTTTCTTTAATCAAAGGTGCACTGTTGACGGAGGTCTCCATGGTTACCTTGGTGTGACACACAGGAGGGACAGCTGTGTCGTGTCCTTCTCCTCCTATCACCTAAAGCGGTGATGGACAAATTAAATATTGATCACACCCAGCTGGGACATATGTTTTCCTGCGTTTATGTACTTACATACTTATGTATTTACTTTGCTACTAGGGGACATTATGGTGCCCTAATGCAGAGGTTCCCAACCACTGGTACGTGTACCACGTGAGCCCCCCTCTGGTGGTACGCAGAGGAGTCGCCCCAAAAAAGAAGAAAAAAGACAAAAGTGGAATTAAATATTTATATGTAGTTCTTCTGACCAAGCAATTGGTTGAAATAGGCTTTCCAGCTGTGCTCAAATGAGCATGACGGCACACTTCAGTTGTGAATAAATTACATTTTCCTCCTGTGTTGTTAATAGCTGAATAGGATGGGGCAGGTCTACGCTCCTGTATTTTAACATCAGTTATTATGGTGGTACTTAGAGAGCCAGATATTTTCTGTGGTGGTACTTGGTATAAAAAGGGTTGAAAACCCCTAATGCATATCAAACTGGGGGTCCATGAAATTCAAACGGTTGAGAATCACTGATTTAAATGATATCTTTTAAATACTTGCTATTGCTAACGTTGTTTACACGTTCCCGTTTAGCACCTCTCCCCTTCTCTGGAGTGTGTGCTAATCTGTTAGGAGCTACTGTTGTAGGGCTCCTCTTCTAAATTCTGAAGGAGATAAGAGATATTAGAAGTTAACATGCTCCTTCCTCTATGCCAAAAAATGGACCAAATTTGTATCACTGAGAATTTTCAGGCACTCCTGACCAATTACAGTCCACAGGTTCTTTTTATTTGCATTGTAATCCCCATAGGGGGATTTTAGATCGTTTGAAAAATAAGCAAATCATTCCGGCCGTTTCACTCATTATGGATAGAAAGAATCAAGTGACTGTGAGAAAACGCTAATGTTACTGCTGTTGAATTAGTTACATCTTCGCTAGAAACGGACTGTATCAAATATGACTGACTGTCGTAAACGATACAGAGACACCTCCCCGACAATATCGCCGAGACAGCTTGTTTATTTTTGGACCACAATGCTTATATGAGACGATTTTTAGATGACCCCATGTTATTCTCCATAGAGAAAAATGTCCATGAACCAGGGGATGAGCGAGTGACGTCAGGACTTTGGCACTATTATGAATAAGGAAAAAATATGTTGTTCTGAACTTGTTAACTTGCCACCATTTTGCTCTTACCATCCACATGTGCTGTGCTGTTGATTGCCCTGGTGACGACATCCGAAGACCCTCCAGTGCTGCCTCCACCTTCTCCTCTACCTCAACAGCAAGGTAGGCAGCAATACCCCTGGTCCCCTGCCACCGGAAACATGCACTGTACACCGTACAGGCGTACACACATCATGGGTCTTGCCCAACTGTTGCCCTAATGCCGTTGCATTAGAGCTATGACACTTTCAATGCATTGCCCTTGCATGAAATGCAGACCAGCCTCTCGACTTCTGCTAAAATAAAAATAACGTTTTCGCTACTCGCCAACATAAAGACTGTTTTTGGTCATTAGAAAGTCTACTTTCCTCGGTGGGCGCACTCAGAGCCCCCAACGGCCCAACCACACGTATAAAATGCACTTTTTGGCCAGAGCTATTACCCAACTGTATGACTGTGTGTGCTGTCTATATGCCTGGCTTGCAGTCAGAGATCTTTGGTTTATTGTGCAATAACATTTACAGCTATAGGGGTGGAGTTCTAGATCGATGGTAATAGTCTAGATTCTGGTTCCCAAACAGTGGGTCGGACACCTTTTCATGGGTCCCTTTATTTACTTTTTTTGTTTCTTACATTTTGTTTTTAATTATTATTTCAAAACATTTTCAAAAAAGAATTCCCAAAAAGAGAAAATATTTTCATGACTTCAAAACAAACACAATGTTCATGTTTCAGAAAATTAATCTCAGCATTAAAGTCTTCAAAGACGATGGCGTCACAGATAGTCCACTTGCCCCCTTGAGTGTAGCATGGCGACTTGTCCCAGCCTCGTTACAATCCACCTGCCCTAGTCATGCAGTCCCGGATGTGTAATTAAACCCGCTTTGTTTCATCCGTCGTCTGTGTCACACTGGCACCTGTTCTGAGGAGCTCTAATGGCCTCTCCAGGGACCCACCTGGTTTCTGTTTCTTTCCTTCTTTTTGCCATTATCAACAGCTATACAGCCACTTGGAGAAGGATGCGCAAGGCTTCTTCGTCAGGTCAGTTTGACCAGATGAAGAGCCTTAATTGGCTCCAAACGTCATTACATGACATTGGAGCAGAGCAAATTACAGTGTGCGCGTTTATTCTTTGTCTTCATGATACTTTCCAAGCCAGCATTTCAACTAAGTGACGTGCATATTCTATACGTATGAGCTTCTTTAGTAACATGACATAGTCCCCTTATAGTCTGTGTTCCACAGCCACCCAAAGTACACCAAATATTGCTCATATGTGTAAACGGCCGGCATAACCACTTAAAACTTGTTCTCGTTGTACATCAAATAGTGAAAATAGACAATCTACGAGCTCACAACAATGCATTGGCACTTTCTAACCTTATAGCGCACTGACTTACATTAGGTATGCCAATGTGCAAGCAATGACAAATAGTCATAACTCTACATTATTGTCAATGCTTGCGTGTTGTGAATTAAATTAATCTGCTGAGTTGCTTACATCATTGTGTGCTAATAAGGTTAGCCTGCCAGTGCCAAGTTTTTACCCTTCTGCAGTTTTTCACCTTCACAGAAAAACAAACGTACAAAATCGGCCTAGGGTTTTATTCCCCTTAAATTAAGATCAGCCAGTGCCGTCACCGTGGCTGGCTGGGCGGTACACCATCCATGATGGTAATAAGTGACTGGATCTACTGAGTGAGGCAGCTGCACGTGTGCACCACAGGCAGTAGTGACTGGATCTACTGAGTGAGGCAGCTGCACGTGTGCACCACAGGCAGTACGCGGGGTCCGCTCTTGACATTTTCTGGCTGTCCTTTTAGAGATGGGCACTGAAGCCCTCCAGCCGTATCATGTCATCATCAACATCATCAGCAGCAGTACCAGTGCTTTCGCACACACAGGAACACGTGGAGCCCTCTGAGGTTTGGTTAGAACGACACGTGGGAGTTCAAGTAGACAATAGACATCTAACAAGTCCAGCTCACTTGAAATGGAGAGCTCTCTAATCAGACGCGATTTGAAGAGTTCTTATGCCTTTCCTCTGATCCATTGTACCGGTGGAGCCTAGCAGGAACTGTGTAGATGTATATAATGAGAAAGGTACTTACAGTGTGTGTGTGTGTGTGTGTGTGTGTGTGTGTGTGTGTGTGTGTGTGTGTGTGTGTGTGTGTGTGTGTGTGTGTGTGTGTGTGTGTGTGTGTGTGTGTGTGTGTGTGTCTTTGTGTCTTTGACTTACTGTCTGAATAGACTCCTGCTGTTGCCCTTCTGCCACATTGTAGCTAAGCAACATCAGTCCCTCTTCATAGGTCTCCAGGATTAATGTCAGACAGCAGTGAATTCTGAAGTCCAGCTTCTCTCTCTCTCTCTCTCTCTCATTAAAATTTGGACAGAAAGACATATGAGCAGAGCGTAGAGAAATGAGAGAGAAATGTCTGCAACTCTGCTGCTACCAAACCTTTTCTTCAGATTGCAATAAAATAATGTTTTCATTGTCTAAGCAATATCAGTATATAAACTTCAATATAGATGGCAGCATTGCCCTCTAGTGGCCTCATGTGGAACGATCTGCATGTACCATTCCTAATAAGTTCATGTGTTCAGTTCCCATTTGGTTGATAACTGACAATGTATTCATTGTCATTGTGTCTCCTCAGTGGCCTCGAAGATGACGGCACCAGTCTTAGGCAGCAGAAGCTGGAAAAACAGGTAAGAAGCAACATCCTCCGATCAAATCATTTGGCCATCCTATATTGAAACTGTGTGGACCACGACCACATCACTCTGACTCAGACATAACCATAAACAAAACCGATATGCCCATATATATGTGGAGATCCGGGTGCCCAGATTGAGCCACAGATCTGACCGATATTATGCACATATATGGTCATATTGTGCATATGGGACCGACCAGCAGAGGCTTGCGCATCTGGACACAGGAAGACAGACAGATACAGATATCTTCATAAGGGGAATAAAAGGACACAGACAGACCGGTATACCGACACTACAGGCCTATTCATACTCCAGTTTTAGGGGATTAGGTGACCACCGAAACGGTGGTCAGACTGGGTCACCTCATCACCGAAGCTATCTGTGCGCGAAGACCTTGACAAGTTTCCCAGAGTCAGAGAGAAAACATTAATATAATTGCACAGAATAATGATCAACCTTTATATGAAAGGAATGCTAAATCTTAGTGATTATAATGCAGGGAGGACCCAACGCTATCTGTGCGCGAAGACCTTGACAAGTTTCCCAGAGTCAGAGAGAAAACATTCATATAATTGCACAGAATAATGATCAACCTTTATATGAAAGGAATGCTAAATCTTAGTGATTATAACTGGTTGAAGACATGCACAAAACCAACACAAAGTAAGACAGGCCCTCGAATAGCCATTCTGGGGTCAACATGACTTGATCTTCTAGTAAGATGGAAATTCTCAAAAGGGTTCCCTTTTTGACAGGGTAAATCAAATTTTCTCCAAATGCAGCACTCCTCCCAGCTCCTTTAGCCACATATCAACTGTCGGAGGTTTATCCGACTTCCAGGCCTGTAGTATTAACTTCCTAGCTAGCAGTGTAGCGAGCGAAATGGCCCGTGCCTCATATTTGTTTTGAACCTGATCTGGTTCCACCACACCGAAGAGTGCAACTAGAGGTGCCGGGGGGAAGTCTCTTTTATATGCTTTAGCCAAGAAATCAAAAATTTGACTCCAGAAACGTTGCAATTTATGACATTTGAAATTGATGAGACAGAGTCCCTTGTTCTGTTAAACACTTTCCACACATGGGAGAAGAGATTTTGTTTCATTTAGTTTGGGAATAGTGCAGCCTATGAACAATCTTAAATTGAATCAGAGAATCAGAGAGTGCCTAACATTGATAGAGCTATGGTGAATGTTGTTTGTGAGCTTGTCTGTTTGTCTCCTGAGCCAACTTTCACAATTTGAATGACTCCATTTTCTGCTCAACTGAATCTTTTGTTGTTGTTGTTTGTGTGTGTGCGCGTGCATGTGTGTGTGTTATGGCTGTAGTAAACTAATATTCAGTTGACATGGATAGATTTGGTACTTGGTCCACACTTTTTTCCGCCTATACACCAAATATCTTTGCTGAAAATACAGATCTACAAGCTCACAACACGGTGCAACACAACATAATTGTGAGCTTGTTGATTGGCTATTTTTGGTGAATGCACACACACACACACACACACACACACACACACACACACACACACACACACACACACACACACACACACACACACACACACACACACACACACACACACACACACAGTCTCGTTTTAGGTGGTCTACCGTCTTGAATACAGTACAGCACTGTTCTCTGACAAAGCCCTTCCTCTGTGAAGTGATCGTTCACTATTTAAAATACTCCTTCCCAAAGTTGTGTTGAGATTTGCTCATCCATGTCCCCAACTGCACTTGGGCAGGGCAAAGAAATAGCTGGCAGCCATCCACAGTGTTAGACTGGAAGATGGGTTCAAAGAGAGGAGGATTTAGTGCAGGGTTTCAGGCTGTTAAGAGAGCTGTGTGTGTGTGTGTGTGTGTGTGTGTGTGTGTGTGTGTGTGTGTGTGTGTGTGTGTGTGTGTGTGTGTGTGTGTGTGTGTGTGTGTGTGTGTGTGTGTGTGTGTGTGTGTGTGTGTGTGTGTGTGTGTGTGTGTGTGTGTGTGTGTGTGTGTGTGTGTGTGTGTGTGTGTGTGTGTGTGCGCGGCGCAGCTGTGTGTATTGCACACTGATTCCAAAAAGCTTCACTAAAGAGCCCTGTGTCCTTACATAACCACACACACCATGCCCGAGCCATTAAAGACAGAGGAATAAAACAGTTTGACATTCACCAACTTCATGTTTTCCTTCATCTATAACAGTTTGTCCATCTCATACTGAACAGCACCGTAAAACAAGCATTGAAAGAAGGGAGCTTTTTGACAGAGCTGTTCTGCTCTTCGAGCAATTCACCTGACTTTCTTAATTCAACTCCCTCTGTTCCCTTTCTGCCTCCATCACTCTCCCTCACTATCTCCCCCCTCGGGTGGTGGAGCGCTAATGACTGCTGATTCAGTTAGCGACAGTGACCGCACACACACTCCATCTCTCTCTCTCTCTATCTCTCTCTCTCACAGACAGACACATACACACGCGCACGCAGGCTCTTACGCTCACGTTGCCTCTCTCAGTCTTTGGATGAGAGACGGACACCCTTCCTGCTGTAGGACTGCATAGTTAGAGCGTAGACAGAGGCTGTCAGGCTGCTCTCCTTCCGAACCCTGGTTCCAGGGAAGAGAAGGGGACCAAGGAGCTACTATGCCCAGCGGGAGTGCAGTTCAGTGGGTGAGCCCGTAGCATTCATCTGGTGTCGAGCGCAATGGCAACCCGGAGCTTATGTTCCATAGAGAGAAATCTTGTGCACTTTTGCTTATCACTCTCGTTCAGGATGACATTGGAACGGGTTAGTATAACTTCCCAGGATCTAGGCTATTTTTTTAAACTTAGTTAGTAACAGTTGTTGTGACTGAATGATTTGAAAGACAGCAATTTGTGTGCAATCTCTGTCTGTTCCATCTGTCTCTGCCTTTGTGTCTTGGCTTTTTGAGCTAAAATTATTATTATTTCAGGTTGTACCCATTAGAGTGTGAGTGTGAGTGTTGAGTGTTGAGGTGTGAAGTATTCCAGACAGACGTTCTACGCTAGCATACTTCTGCTTGTTCTGTTCTGAGTATGTTGTCCTGTTGGTGGTTAATGGTTGTGATCAGGTCTCAATGGTGGGGACACACATCCTCTCATGTGTGAATATTAATATCTCCTGGTTATCCCATCTGCTATTTACATTAGACCACTACCCTTTTTTGTTTGGTTTCTCCCGGGTAATTCCATGTTTGGGCTCACACAGGAAGGAGCATGATAGACTGAATGGAGTCACATCCTGTTCTCAAAATGCCAAGTGCCCAGTCTTTACAAAAGGAAAGCAAAACTACAATGGATCGGCTTAAAATAGAGCTGGGCGCTCACATTTTGAGTAGGGACTTTGCTGGCGGGAAGCATTTGCCTAGACTGCTCACAACATGTGACTCACAACAACAAAGACGCTTGTTCTAAAAAGCTCTAAAGCTCTAAAACGTAATTG
Source organism: Electrona antarctica (assembly GCF_951216825.1). Lineage (NCBI taxonomy): Eukaryota > Metazoa > Chordata > Actinopteri > Myctophiformes > Myctophidae > Electrona > Electrona antarctica. Next base: position 23,496,334 of record NC_136804.1, on the reverse strand, counting down.
CCAGCAAACTCCTCGGATCAATATACAGTATTTGTTTTATGTCTTCAAATTTGGCAATCATTTCCAAATATTAACTATAATGATGTTCAAAACTTCACTATGATAGATGTTTTATTCATTTGACACATTCTCCAAAAATGCCAGAAATAGCAAATCTAAGTTATTTTCATATTTATTTTGTGAAATTAGTGGATGTCAGTAATGTCTTTGTATATTTAAGTTATTTGTCATATCTTCCCTGTGCAAGTTTTGATGACGAAGCCTAAAGCCCAAACCACACCAAAGGGTCGGGTCGGGACAAAATGTTTTTTTTTAAGGTAAACCACACCAATGCAAGTCAGTGAGTTGCAATGAGTTGCATTGGTGTGGTTTACCTTAAAAACTGGTTTGTCCCGACCCTTTGGTGTGGTTTGGGCTTAGAAGGCAAACAGAAATTAGATTTGTATTCATATTCCAATGTCCAATGCCAAACACACAGTTCAATTCTTAATCGCAATTATTTGTGACAACCTCAACTCAACTTAAATGTTGTAATGGTGACAGCCCTAGTATGTATGTGTCACACTGTTTTCTCAGCGCTACCACAATGACTGATGAGTTATGAAAGCCTCTTTGCACTTCACCAGGCCTCATGCTGTCCTTTCCAGCCCAGTAAACATGCAACATCTCTAAACGGGACTTGTTATGCTTTCGGTGCTCTAATTAATGCACTTGCATAATACATTGCCTGCTCGTACCACAGACACAGTGACCCAGGAATGAGCCAGGGCCTGCACAACAAAACGGAACGAAACGAAACAAAGTGGGACATTTTTCACATGTTTTTCTGAACCGCTTCACAAAGTCGTGGTTGTCTGGGTTTCTTGCACTAAATAGATTAAAGTTCTCAGTCACGACAACTGATTTTGGTCATTTCGATGTCAGCATGTCTTCTATGAAAGCATGTGTAGTATTTAATAATCAATATTCCATATTGATTATGGGCAGAGCGTATCACAACTTATTGTTGACTGGGGTTGGGCAGTTTGAGACCCGGATATCCTGTAGGCTAAGGACAATATACAGTGTATCTGCTGTATCATGCACATGCTTGGCATGCACTGAAAATAGGCCCCTTTGGTCATAGTCGAGATTCTAAGCTTTCTGTCGGGCGGCAGTGACTCAGGAGGAGGTAGATAGAGCCTCCTGGCTTTGTGTCAGAGTGTCCTTGAGCCGATAAGTAGGTCGGTAGCTTGCATAGTTTGCGAGTGTGTGTGGGAATGTGTGAATATAATACGAGAGAGGACCTAGAATCTGCACATCGACAGGTGGGTGCTGGGCTAAAGAGATGGATTGAGCCCGCACACCATAGTAGGTATAAAAAAAGACTTCTTCTCGTCTGACAATGTTTTGATCCTGTGGATCTTCATCAGATCATGTGAAAATGCACACCAGTTTTTGAGTGGTGTAAACCACTCCTACGACTGGCTTTGTTAGTTTACGTGTCTGTCTGTCTGTCTGTCCGTACCAAACAAATCACACCCGTGTGAACTGAGTGGTGTAAGGTATAGCCGGTCTGACGTAATGAAATCATGTCTGACGTAATGAAATCACACCCGGGTGAACAGGGTGAACATAGCAACCATGCTCATTTTTTCTGCACTAACAAAGCCAGTTGTAGGAAATCACACCCGGGTGAACAGGGTGAACATAGCAACCATGCTCATTTTTTCTGCACTAACAAAGCCAGTTGTAGGAGTGGTTTACACCACTCAACTAACAAAGCCAGTTGTAGGAGTGGTTTACAGCACTCAAAAATGAGCATGGTAAATGGTGCATTTATATAGCGCCTTTATCCAAGCATGGTTGCTATGGTCACCCAGTTCACATGGGTGTGATTTCATTACGTCAGACATTACGTCAGACCACAGCTGATCAGTCTATATAAGACCTTACACCACTCAGTTCACACGGGTGTGATTTTTTATTTTATAATGAGGTGCCCCAATTGTCCTATCACCCCCATGTTTTGGTGCCACCCCCACAGTCACTGCAGGTGTGACACGTCAAGCCTAAATCACAAAGAGGGAACCCATCTTGTGAATATAATTATAATAGTCATTGTAAAGCGCTTTGGATGAAGCAAGGCACTATAGAAACACACCTTTTACATCTGATGAGGGTGTGATGTAATGAGACACCTCAGCTACACGCTGGGCAAGACCTACGCTGTAGAGTGCATTGCTGGATTTTGGTGGAAGTACCGCTCAAGGAAATTACGTTGATGCTTTACAAATGTGTTTTCATTCTCCGTGTATGAAACAAGTGTTGTGATTGGTCGAAAAATATCGTATCCGGGGGAAATACATCTGACCGACACTTCTGGCTATGCAATCTCTGCCTTATATTGTGACCAGGCTTTTCTCTTCGCAGATGAGTAAGGCTGGGACCGAGGCTACCTCAGCTATGGCTGCGCCCAGGGCACCCCTCCGTGGATTAGTTTATAGACGAATCCACGGAGGGGTGCCCTGGGCGCAGCCATAGCCGAGGTGCACCATTAAGCGCAGCTTTACACCGCAGCACTGATTGCCTACACCTGGCCTACAGGGCACTGTTCCATGGATTTACCCTCTCCTCATTCCTTCCTCATAAACTGTTACTAAATGCTATCCTTGCCTCGGTCCACAGAGGGCGCTGTTGGAGCAGAAGCAGAGGAGGAAGCGACAGGAGCCTCTGATGGTGCAGCCCAACCCTGAGGCGCGGCCACGGCGCTCCAGGCCCAGGCGCAGCGAGGAGCAGGCGCCGCTGGTCGAGTCTCGCCTCAGTATGACCAGCGACGTCATCATGGACGGTGAGAAAGGTTAACACCATTATCAGATCATTATACAAAGAATGTCTTTAGCTGTATGTATTGTGCTTTAATAATGAAATGCCACATGACATCACTGCTTAAACCAAACATTAAAAGTTCATAGACTTGGCTGCCAAGCCTGCCATGCACATGACCTCACGAGTGGGGTCCTGTTTTTGAGCAGGCGCTAGCCCCTCCTATGCACAGCTTTGTGTGTGTGTGTGTGTGTGTGTCTGTAGCATGGAATGTGATGATTTGATTGGCTGATGTATGATGATAAGAGCGCCCCTCACTGTGATCTTTTTTTGGAGGGGCATGCTTAAAGACAAACATTAAAAGTTGAGCCACATGACGCAATTTCTGAAAGACAGACATTGTCTTGTGTCAATAAGGGGTTTTAAATAGAGAGAAAAGATGTGATGTTGAACTCTATAAAGAAACTGTTGAGACACACACCCTATAGGTATCGATGGTCCTGCTGCATTCCTGGGCGCAGAAACCCCTGACCTGGGTGCAAAGATCCAGATCCTGTCAGTGAGCCAGCCACAGCCACAGCTACTACAACCGCAGCCCCACGTCCAACCCCAGCCCCCCACCGCCGACGAACCTGAGAGGGACGGGGACACAGAGACGCTCCTGGAGCCCAAGACAGACCTCCATGAGCTGCTACAGAAACGAGGTAGGCACTGAATAGGTACTGGGGTTGAGCACTTTGTCCGCCACTGGACATAATGTTGAGACTCGTGATAGCATTTAGTCATTTTAAGCCGTATATACTTCATTGTACAACACATACCGGTAGTCTAAATCACTGGTTCCCAAACAGTGGGTCGGGACCCATTTGTGGGTCACGGAAGCAACATTTTTCATGAATTGAAAACAAAATTCAATCCGTTTTCCCCGGTAATTTCAGGGGAAAATAAAAGACAAATCTAAGCAATTCAAAAAAAATTGAAAACACATGTTTAAGAAGTTGTGACAATAGCCGATCTACAAGCTCATAATGCGATGCGTTGTGAGCTTGTAGATCTGCTATTTTCACTAGTTTGGGTCCCAGGCTAAAATGTTTGGGAACGACTGGTGTAAATAGCCGATCTACAAGGTCACAACTTGTCACACAGATCTGCAATTTCCTCTATTTATTTTGTATTTATTTTTTATTTAACATTTTCGAAGAAAAAAAGTTTTGACGGCCGAGTTGATGTAGTTCAGCATGAGACACTGCTGCCTGCCACCACTGTGTGCTGCAGGGAAGTAGAACGGGGCTGAGATTGATAGTGACACAGTGAGAAAATGGCTCATTAAATGATAGGGCGGCACATCATTCATAATGCACTGCATTATGAGCTGCTCTGTCATCCCTACTGTGAACCATTATACTACACCTCCATGCTTCAAGACACAGAGAAGGGATTTATGTCACTCTGTCCCCCTTAACATTAATGGCCATGCCTCTCAGGAAGCCAAAGGAAATAGAAGTACACTCATATGAGGACCATATTCAATTGACATACTACAAGCTCACATGTGTGCTCATACATACTGTAAAATAGGGACGCCATGGTTAATGTGGTTAACCCATTCCTCCATTCTGGGCGGGAACCCCATTTGGTGTTTTAAGCATTATGTTATACTATAGCTATTGAAAAATAGCAGATCTACAAGCTCATAGCGCGGCACCGAGTGCCGCGCTACAAGCTTGTATGTAGGTCTGCTATTTTTTTTTAAAACATGAAAATGTGCAGCAAATCTTTAAATATATATTCTTTCAGAGCGAACGTTTTAACTCAAATCTTTGCTTCGGGGGTGTCCCTGGAACTACATATTTTCAGATGTGGGTTGGCGGCCAATTACATATAATTTTTGGGGTCCTTGACATGAAATAGTTTGAGAACCACTGACATAGAAACATAGGTTTTTCAGAAAATTGTCACTTTGTCAGGATTTAGAAGACATTTGTAGAATTGTCCTCAGGTCTAAATGGGTTAAATGAACGCCTTCGTCTCTCCGAGGTGTAAAGAGGCTGCATGCAGCCTGTGAAAGACGTTTTAGCGGAGGTGGGCAGATACATTTGGGGGCTTGAATAGTGAGCAGGGCGCCAGCTGTCAATTCAAGTGAGTTTGTTTCTATGGTCAACAGACTGTGGATTGTTCATTTACTTTTAAATTAAGCGATCGCTGTGCTCTAATAGAGCTGAACTCAGGTTGGCCCGTGATGAAGAAAGAATATTTTCTTTTATATTTTTAATTTTATGAATATTTGGCCTTTACAATTACGGTCACATTTTGTCAGTTCATAAGAAAATAATGGGAAAACATCAAAGATCTGTAAAGGAATATACGTCAGGGTAAGAAATGAGTGTGTTGTTAATGGTTGGATAATTAATTTGAAATTGAAGAGATGAATAAATATTCTGGACTAAATGAGCCTGCAAAACAGTTCAGTTCAGTGAAAACATCCCTAATTGACCATATTCATACATCTGCCATTTTTCTTGTACTCTCTACTCTCATCCCTGAGTAGAAGTAAGAGCAAAAATGTCCACTGCATATCATGACAGCTCATTGGAGCCTCTTCTCCTTCGCCCAGGTCTGTCTGGCAGCATGAACTATGACGAGGCCAGTGAGGATGAGGATGGAGAGGAAGAACGGACATGCTCCCTGTCCCCTAACGCAGACACCACCAGGCCCGCCTCTGCCTCCAGCACCAAGTCCAATTCAGTATGTAGCCTGATAAAAGAAACCTTTTGATGTCTTTAATCCTCAATATCTTCAGGGTTTCGCGTTTTGTCAATGATTACTCCGGATACCAGAGAACTCGCCAGTTTACCAAGTCGCCACGGCGAAACTTCTTCATCAATGTCTTCATCGTTATGCTAACATGCTGTCTTCATCAGTGTAGTATGTCAAACTCACAGATGTTATAGTGAATTTCCAAAGTGATCAAATTATTTTGTGCAATTAAATGGTCAGCTAGATGATGATAAAAAGGTGAATGTGAATACCAATGATAAGTAGGCCTACCATTTCAGGAATTGTTTACTCATGAATGACATTGTTTCGGTACTTTGGTGTTTAAACTTTTAGCATTCCTACTTTCTCTAATGTTAACTCTAAACAACTATCCTCTCTCTCTCTCTCTCTCTCTCTCTCTCTCTCTCTCTCTCAATTCAATGCAATTGTAAAACTAAAATGCACTAAATCGCGGTGAGTTGGTAAACTGGTGAGTTCTCCGGATACCATTACTCCAGTCAATGGAATGTATCTTGTTACACCATGAATACAACCAGGGGGATCATCTGTGCTAGCCTCGCGTAGCCAGCCAGACGGGCAATATGCATTGCAAAGGCATATTGTGGGAGGACTTCACGGCCAAACAAGATTCGTCTGGAACCGGGCTATAACCAACCAGGGCCCAGTATTCAAATATGGGGCGGGACATTGCAAAAAAAATAAAAAATCTAACACTGAGAGGGACGAGACTAATATTATCTACGCAGTGATATTGGTATCGCTACGCGAGGCTACATCTCTGCACCACCCATGCCCTCCCCAAATATTACACAGTAGAATATTCAGTGTTAATTTATCCATTTGTTTCTTGAGTGTATAAATGTAACCAAATGGATCGTACGGTTATGATGTGTACACTCTCGAGGTACATTTAAAACATGAATACATTGATTGCGTCCATCAGGAGCTGGTGCCCCCTGGCTCGCCCACGGCAGAGAGCTCACTCATTGACGTGGACAACCTGGAGGAGTTTGTCCTGCGTCCGGCCCCGCGCGGAGTCACCGTCAAGTGCCGCATCACCCGGGACAAGAAGGGCATGGACCGGGGCCTCTATCCCACCTACTTCATGCACATGGAGAGAGAGGACGGCAGGAGGGTGAGAGAACGAGGCATTGCTTTTCTTGCCATACTTTAGTTCTAGGTATAACGTGACACATGGAAATATGATGTTAGAACGAGAACAGATACAACAAACTGTCCACGCAGAGGCTCTTCTTGAGTGTGTTTGCGGATTGATGCAGTCACACATATATAGCTACTAGGGCTGCACAATATATCGTTAGGTATGTATGAACATGCACAATATCAGTATTGCAAAAATCGTCAATATATCGTCCACTTCTAAAGTCAGCAACATCCTTATGTTTTAGCCTGTGCCCTGGCATAAATACCAAGATATGACATTTTGTCCATATCTTGTAGGGCTACACGATATGTACAAAATGGCTACCTAAAGCCCAATCTGGGAACCCATTGGCAAAAAAAGGAAAGGAGGAAAAAACAGCCCTCTGCTGTTGCAGTAGCGCAGCTCAGAATCTGTTCTTGAGAGATTACCTCCTAGAGCTTGGCCGTGTCCACAGAAAGCGTTTTATGAGCAGAGTTCTTGCATGAAGCGTCAGTCAAACTCTACCGTTCAATTAACTGCTTCTCATTTGATGTTAGGAAAAGAATAATCAAGTGCTACTTCCTATCATAGATTACGCAGATGTCGTTTACCAGAACACCACCGACTCATTTTAAGCCTCTCAATGTCTTATATAACTCCCTGTGCCGGTTTGTATTGAGATGTCCATATGATACTCATGCGTCGCTGAAACAGCGGTAAACATTGACTTTTCATGGTTGTGGTGAAGATTCAAAGTCAGGTCGTAAATGACTGGATTGTCAGACACAGCCAGGATAATCAAATGTGACATTGATGAGCAGCGCTCCTCTCCATAACTTTAAATATTTTCAGCTCACAGCACACTCAGCATGTATTTACCATAGTAATGCATGGCAGAAAGGCGCTGACAGCTCAAAACCGCTTTCTATGGTCTCCTTAAATCAGCTATCTATCACCCACCCTACATACACGTATCCCCAAAGCCAAACTGAGGCTGGGGAGACACCCTAGCTGACTCTGTAAACCATCATTTGGACAGACACATGAAAATAAGATGTTGGAACAAGAACAGATGTGTATTGTAATGGCAGCTTTTGATATTACTATTAGTAAGTAAACAACATCAGGAAGAAGCAGGACTCAACCATCAGGATTCGAACTCCATTCTTTTATTGTATATGTCATCACACCAGAGAGAGACTAGTGTCTCCCTCCAGAGCTTCCCCCAACACCCCTCACACACATGTCCCACACATATTTTATACTTTCAGCAGTGTACAGAGTTTCAGGAGTAACAAGAGATGGTCCTGCCTTAAATGGACTCTATTCTATAGTTAACTCACACAGTTTGAAATATGGTTTACATGAGTCAGCAGTCTCTAATGAGTTGGTCAGTGAAGAACAGGTGGTAATTAGAGTGTTAACTCTTTGAGAGTTTCAAGGATTTCTATATAGTTTTTAGACTTCTCTATGGCAGAATGGCGTTTTTGAATGATTTATTGAAAATTCTCTGCTGTGAATGTGTGACAACGAAAGACCTTCAGAGAAAGCTTGGCTTGTCTGCTTCCAGGAAAAAAATGAACTGAGTTGATAAAATGTTTAGTTGTGGTGTTGGAAGCCATTTAAAAGAGCCTGCATTTACACTGGGTAGTGTTTCTAGGACAACAAAAAAAGTTATGACCGGTTGAAGTTTTATTTTCTAAATAACTTTTTTTCTGCTGGGCGTACATAGCCATGCAATATCTCATTTTAAAGGGTGAGTTGTCTAGTTCAATTAAAATAAAATAAAAAGTTTCTCACATGTACCACTGTAGATATTTTGCCATCTATAAATAGCATGGTCAGTCATGATCAATCTGACCTATCCAGCTAAAAGTCCCCCTAGCTCTGAAATGGAACATCATATAAACTCAATTTTGGGGTAAAATTAGACATTCTAACGCACATTTTGATATATACCATGTTTACATAGTCTTACCAGTACCGTGTCTATTCATGCATGTATCTCAAAAACCTGTTGTGAAGAAACAGTTTTGATAAAAAACTCATCCAAGGACATTGTTTTGATATGACTTTGTGCCCATGATATGTATCAAAATATAGACTTGAATGTATACTGTATTATAACAAAAAAATTGGGTTCTTACCATCTACCGCTACAGAGTAAATCACAGTTGAAACTCGCTTAGTCAAACCATAAACCTCAGACTAGTGAACAAAATAGCCATGACAGGTCTAACTCATTGTAAAAGCTTGTCTTTTATTTTTTATGACTACTAACATAATACAATTATAATAAATATTACAGAAAATAAATAGGCCTACATACAAAACAGTTGTCCCCAAACTCCCCAGTGTCCCCAAACCACTGCATTCCAGTTGTTCTTGACGGTGTGTGTGTGTAGGCTAAATTTAAAAAAAACAACAACTGAAATGAATGAATGCATCCGGTTCAGTGTCGGAGAACTCCATCGCAGTCTTGACTCTTCATCATCATCATCATCATCATCATCCTCCTCCTCCTCCTCATCTGATGCCAGTTCTAAATATATAAAAATAAACATTTAGCTGTAGTCAGCCCGGCCAATAGCCAGTTGGGGGGGGGGGGACGTAGGCTATCTGACATCATCGTCATCATCATCATCACACGGAGACACACTAAACAATGTACAATCATGATTGTATACAATATACAATGAATGCAATTATCATGCAAGCTCAGACGTCAATGAAACGTCATACAGATCTTATATAATACGCTACTGTTAGCTTCACTCCCCGTCCCCCCTCCGATCCTTGTAGCAACGTCATCATAACCACGCGTTGCTTCAGTAAACGATGCATGTTTGTTCTCCGTCTTTGTAGACAGTAAATAAAAGGAGCGAACATTACTCTAAAGATCAGATCGCCTATAAGGCACGCTACAATATAAAATACTTGTACTGCCATGCGTGCATGCCTGCTACGATACATTTGTACTGCACCAACCAACCGATCGACACCAACCCCCCCCTCCAGCCCTTAGCCAGCACCAATGCACCGACCAACACCATTAGCCAGCACCTTCGGTGCTGGCTAATGGCTGGGGGCCATCGTGGTGAGTCATTCTGGCGTCATGATCTGACTAGTAGTAGTAATTATCCAAGCATCTATTTGTAGCGATCATCTTATGATTTCTGATCACTATAGAAGGGCATTTTCTACAATAAGATTACCTCAAAACATTCCGGGTTGATCGTCTTCTTCAATGGTTTCCCGGTATAGCTCATCGGACGACGATGGGGAGACAATGAAAAAAGGAGGGAGGGAGCAGCGAGTCTCGCTGTAAGCACTGGACCAGGGCTACTCCGCCTGGAGAAGGCGACTGGGACGCGTATGGATCAATACTACTACCACAAAACTCGCTCAAATAAATAGTACTGCTTTCAACTTTTTCTGCTAGAAAATCGCTCGGGCGAGACGGCAAACAGGCAAAACAATGAAAACTATGAAGACTCCCTCTGCCCCCACTGTTTACAGGGGGTGGGACCAGCTTCCAATGGCAACACGTACACGTGTGTCACGTGACACGGGTTTTCTGGGTAATGTAGTTGGAATATAAGCTCAGGAATTTAAACAGCGCTTCGGAGCATATTAATATGTTTAGATTCATCAAAAACTGTGAAGACGCCAATTGGCGTCATTGATCATTTACGGAATTCTGATGAAGACGCCAATTGGCGTCTTTCATCTTCTAAGGGTTAAGTATCATCTACTAGTAGGCTACATTAAATTAATCAATATCATAGTGTTTATATGCATTTTTGCCACTACAGTATGCAGGGATGACTGATTTCTCTCTCTCTGCTTCTGTCTCTGTCTCTCTCTCTAGGTGTTTCTGCTAGCAGGAAGGAAGAGGAAAAAGAGCAAGACGTCCAATTACCTTATTTCAGTAGACGCCACAGACCTTTCACGAGAGGGAGAGAGCTTCATGGGTAAACTGAGGTAAAGGCATGCGCTGGTGCTCCACTCTGCACAGCACACTAATCTCAAAATGTCACTTGTTAATAATATACATGGATTACAGTCAAATGTCACTTTCAAATCCTCCCCAAATTGTGTCGAGCCCTCCACGATAACCCTGTACCCTTCTGGCATCTGAAAATGTAGTACCACAGGACCTGTGTAGTACCTCAGTTCAGTTTATTTTTCAGCACTTTTGAACAACAAAATACATGTCTGTGATTTTTAGTGCATTTAAAACAAGGTATAATCTCATAGAGTCCAAGGCACATATTGTCAAGTCCATGTGACATAATGAGGTGTCAAAGATGCCGACAAAAGGGGACAGGGAGAAGCATAATGCTTATCGAGCCCCACCCCTGGGTCAGTCAGTTTGCATAAATACATTAAATTAAATTGTTAGTGTTTACAGCATACTTTAAATTGTCACATTGTCACAGTGTTTACAGCACACTTCAACTATACACATTTTCATGTTGTTGTTTTTTGCACACATACATACAGCATACCCTCCCAGCTCCCACATACCTGACCCTCTCGCTCTCTCACACACACACTCACAACTCTCTCTCATGAGAGAGTCAAGAGAGCAAATATCTATACGGAGCTATACATTACTTTTTTAAGACATTCTTTCAAGCATGTCACACTGCCGTGTGTTTTTGCAGGTCCAACCTGATGGGCACAAAGTTCACGGTGTACGACAACGGCACCAACCCCTGCAAGAACCCTGGGGCACTGCTAGATGAGAGCAACACACGGCAAGAGCTGGCTGCCATCTGCTATGTGGGTTGAACACGACAGACGAAAGGCACACAAGTGTGCACACACACACACACACACGCTCATACACATGTACAATATACTGAGCAGGGAATTATTTTCCCCTGTGGCATGTTGTCATGAAAGGGATTTTTGCCAAACAATCACTGTCATTGTCCCATTCTGCAGGAGACTAACGTGCTAGGATTCAAAGGTCCACGAAAGATGACAGTAATCATTCCCGGGATGGACTTGAACTTCGAGAGAGTACCTGTGCGGCCAGGCAATGTGAGTCTTTTTTTAGAAAATGTTCCAAAAGATTTATAAATAGCAGATCTGCAAGGTTCTCCTTCAGGGAAACTCTAAATGTGCTTATTGGTTCCTTTAAAGCTTACTTACTTATTATGCTCTTCGCCCCCAATGGGGCATAAGGCATCGGTAATGTTCCTTCACATATCACATATCACGGCACAACCAGTTGCGCCGTGCCCCATGAGAGACCCATCTCTCGCAGCTCAGCCTCTACCGTTCTGCGCCAGGTGATCTTAGGTCGGCCTCGTTTAAGTGGAGCAGATTAAGTCAATATATCATAAGAATCGTTCACTTGATGGTACAAGCACCAAAATTGGCACACAAGTGCTTCAGAACCTACTCTCTCAGAAAAGTACGTTGTCCACTTGAAAAAACAAAATGGACACCATTTTTCAAGATGGCCGCCATTTGAGGTGGTTTTAAACAGTGTTTGAGCTATATTGAGCTCTAAAATCCTATTTTGATGGCCTTTACTTCAAAATATATGTTTTTGAGTAACCAATTCTGAATTTAGAAAAGAAAAAAATATTGAATATTATGATGATACAATGGTAATTAAACGATAAAGTGGGACAGATTAAGTCCATATTCCATAATAATCCTTCACTTGGTGGTACAAGCACCAGATTTGGCACAAATTATGTCCAGGATGTACTTTCTCAGAAAAGTACGTTATCCAGCTGAAAATCCAAGATGGCCACCAGTTTTCAAGATGGCCACCTCGTCAAATGAGTAGAGCTTCGTCAAATGAGTAGAACTTTAATGAACAGAAATGTGTGATCCACACATTGATCCAAACATCAAAATGTATGTATTCTGACTGGAAGTGTCAATTGAATTCCAATATGGCCGCCAGTTTTCAAGATGGCAGCTATTACACAACTCAAAATTAGCGTTTTCGGAAGCTGTCTGATCACAGATATTGTTGAAGGGCAACAATCGTTCACTTGATGAAGAGCTCTATTGGTTTGTAATTTTGAAGAGTGATGTCAAAGCACAACCAGGACACACTGGTGACATCACTGCTGTGAGACTCAGCATGGGGTTCAGTGTCTGCTTGTAGCGTACTAGCTGTAGTTGTGGTTTACTAACTGTTGTAGTGGTGTACTCGCTGTAGATTGGTGTATACTTTAGTGTCCTAAATGCTATCTATCCCCTGTATATATCTCAACTAGAAGTTTAGTTAGTTGTAGCATTGTAGTTAGATAGCCGCACCTGAATTGACAGGATGTGTCAGCGTGGGAGAGCTGAGACAAGGGTAACAGGGATTCAGTTACCTGAATGGTGTACAGATTGCACAGGACTTGCACTGGATGAATGGTCGGGCTAGGTGTAGGGCACCAGATGCTTGAACCTAGATGCATCCCATATTTCAATGTGCTTTGATGTTTTGTATGGTTGGGTGGTAAAAGGATATAGGCATCTGCCTTTAACCGTATAACACAAGATGTTCCGCTACTAAAACTGATTGGAGGAAGTGTTTCCTCTGTCAAACAGATACAAAAGAGGAGTTGAAGTCTCCCCGTATTCCAGGCAATAAACCTGTTGCCCATCATGTTAGACTCATCCAGATTGGATGATGGAGGTGGCAGTGAGGACATTGAGGCAAAACAGTACAAAGTATCACCAAATTTGTCGGACAAATGTTTAGTAACTGAAACTCCAGCGTTCCACTAAGAGAGCAGCTGAAATTCAGAATGATCCAGGTGAAGGACACGCACAAATTCAAAGTGTGCAGCGGATGTGATCTCCCCCCCATCGAAACCCTGTATGACGATCGTTGTGTCAGCAAAGCTCGTGGAATTATGAGGAACCCAAGTCATCCCAACCGCAGACTGTTTGAGATGCTGCCACGTGGAAAACGTTTTCGCAGTCTCAAAGCCACTGGAAATAGACTGCAAAAAAGCTTCTTTCCCCAAACAATCAGATACATGAACAAACTGATAAGAACCAGCTAGGGCGAAAGATTACCTAACTTTGCTACTACAGGGAAAACATGCACATGTACAACATATGTTACTATTTTTCTAGCACTCTTTATTCTATCCCTTTGTTTGCTGTGCTTGCTGTGTTTTTGTTGTTTGATGAATGTTATGCCATCTATGCTGCATTGTCTGTAAGGAAGCCAAACAAAAATAAGTTTTACTCTCATGTACCTGTACACAAGATGTAAGTACAACCTTGAACCTTGATCTAGGTTCAAGCATCTGGTGCCCTACACCTAGCCCAACCATGCATCCAATGCGATTTAAGTCCTGTGCGATCTGTACACCATCCAGGTAACTGAAGCGGCCGTTACCCTTGTCTCAGCTCTCCCACGCTGGCACATCTTGTCAATTCAGGTGCGGCTATCTAACTACAATACTACAACTAACTAAACTTCTAGTGGAGATATATACAGCGGCTTATTAGCATTTAGGACACTAAAGTATACAACAATCTACAGTGAGTACACCACTACAACAGTTAGTAAACCACAACTACAGCTACGCTACAAGGCCACACTGAAGCAGAGTCTCACAGCAGTGATGTCACCAGTGTGTCCTGGTTGTCACTCTTATTACAAACCAATAGAGCTTGATCACAGCATTTCAATGCATGATCAATGGATGATGTTGCCCTTCAACAATATCTAGGACAGCTTCCAAAAACACTAATTTTGAATCACGTAATAGCTGCATCTTGCAACCTGGCGGCCATATTGGAATTCAATTCCAACACCATTGAGTTCTTCCAGTCAGTTCATTTTGATGTTTGGACCATTAACACATTTAAATTCTACTTCAAAAAACGTTTTGCTTAGTTTTTTTTGCATTTGACAAGGCGGCCATCTTGAAAACTGGCAGCCATCTTGGATTTTCAGCTGGATAACGTGCTTTTCATAGAAAGTACATCCTGGACATCATTTGTGCCAAATTGGGTGCTTGTACCACCAAGTGAAGGATTATTATGGAATATTGACTTAATCTGCCCCACCTTTTCGTTTAATTCCCATTGTATCATCATAATATTCAATAATTTTGATTTGCTAAATGCAGAATTGGATTTCTCATACTCATTAACATACATTTCGATGTATAGGCCAACACAATAGGATTATTCAATCAAACTGTAGTTCAAACACTGTTTAAAACCATTTTGAAAGGCGGCCATCTTGAAAAATGGTGGCCATTTTGTTTTTTCAAGTGGTCACATCTTCGGCAGCCAGTCTTTATTTAGAGATCTTTGTCTGTAATTTTGTTGGGCCAGAATATACGGCAGATAATCATTTAAAGGTCCTATGACACACCCCGGAAATATCATTATGATACTAGTCTGTACACCATGTGGTCTCAGTGAAAACAGTCTGAAAACGCACGCGACACTAGCGACTAGGCAGGCTTAGTAGGCATGTCGTAGCCACTTTAAGTTTGGAGTCTGAACCTTGATGTCTGAAACCTAATTATCAGACAGTCAAAATGTGGGTGTGTGCGTTCTTGTTGGCTGACATGAAGCATAATTCATTGTTTTCCAGGAGCAGGAGAGTCTGCTGAATAAGTACCAGAATCACTCCCTGGACAGCCTGATCGAGCTGCACAACAAGGCCCCTGTGTGGAACGACGACACCCAGTCATACGTGCTCAACTTCCACGGCCGCGTCACTCAAGCCTCGGTCAAGAACTTTCAGATTGTCCACGACAATGACCGTAAGTTTTGGGAATGGCGCAGGGTTGGGAATGTATCAGAATGTTTGTTTTCTGGCCCAGACCACTGCTGGGCACCTAGGCTTCAATGACACCTGACAGCTTGTCGCGAGTTCGAGTCCCGATCCCGACGACCTTTGCTGCGTGTCACTTCCTGTCTCTCTCTTTTCCTGTTTATCTATATATCAGTATAAGGCAGCAAAATGCAAAAATAATATATATTTAAAATAATGATTTTAATTTGCTAAACTTAGACTGTGTTGGTCTTGATTGATTCTTTCTTGATACTGTATAGTCAGTGTTGCTTAGCGGTCAACTTCTTTGTACTATAAATGTGTTCTATACATCTCCCTCAGTCGTATTACATTGCATTTTGGAATTCAGGGTTCTTTGTCTCATTGTCGTCTTCCCTCACAGCTGACTACATTGTGATGCAGTTTGGCAGAGTGGCGGAGGACATCTTCACTCTCGACTACAACTACCCCATGTGCGCCCTGCAAGCCTTCGCCATTGGCCTTTCCAGCTTTGACAGCAAGTTGGCCTGCGAATGAATTGCCAGTGTTAAACTCTGACAAAACGGTTTAATTCGTGGACTCTTCAGAGTTACAAATGTATAAATGAATACTGAGGATTTTACTGTGTTGCACCCGAGTCCCCCTTTTGTCTCCTCCCCAATCCCTTCTCCCGGGAGGAGTGAATCGTGCACACACAAACAAATGTGTCTCCCAACGGTTTAGCACATTCAACAGGACAATGAAGAGTTGTACCCAAGCGTGTCTCTGCCTGTCTCTTGACATTTGTCAGTCATAATCACCAGCAAATCTGCCTTTGAGAGGAGCAAATTACTGGACCTGTCCTTGACCCTTACTACCTATTGTCATTAGTACTGTACAACATCCAACAGGACTCAGATCGCACGAATTAACAGGTGTGAAGTGGAAGCAATATTGAGATAAGTGCAGGGGATGTTGGTTGGTGATGTTGGCGCTCCCTTGTTGGCAATGGATACATTGCCTTCGATCTGTAATCTTTTTCATACTGTCTTAAAGGAATATTCCATTGTTTTTAACCGTGCTTGTGGCTGTGCTCTAAAGTGGGTGATGTTGGTCGGTCCATCCGTCTCTCCACCATTTTAGGTCCAAAAACATTTCCTGAAAATGCTCCCTCCCTGTATCGCTGAATCAAAGCACCACATATTGACACGGACACATACATGTAAAAGACCTCAGCCTCAAGGACTGTGTAATGTTTTCTAGGATCTGACTGCAAAGCACTGTCGGATGATGATTACTGATGTAATCATGGCAGTTTTTCTTGGCCGGTATTGCTTGTAAAGTTAACACAGTTTATGTCACAAACCGAGAAACAACCATACATTTGACAGTGGAGTATTCCTTTTGTTTTAGCCAGTGCATATCTATGATAAAAGGGAAGGGAAAAAACAAGTACTTGTATTTCCTGAGTGAGAGACATGCACTCTTATAAAAAAAGACCCTGACATTTTATGATTAATAACGTTTAACAAGCAGTAACAATGCTGTATGCTGCTGCATTTTGATGTTGCCTCAGTTGCTTTGTAATTTGTCTATTATACTCATGTTAAATATGGCTGTTTTAAATGTACAGTAACTCATTCTTCTCTTAATCCTGTTTGCTGGTGTTTAAAGTGCATTATTGAGAGTAGCATTTATTACTTAAACTTATGAGTTTTTGTGTTTTAGTGAACTGTTTTTAATGTTTAATTGTGATATTCTTGTCTTACCAATTTGGAATCTTACGTAAAAGCGGAATTGCACAATGAGTAAAAAAAGGGATTTATTATGAGTTTATGCCTTAATATCGGATTTATCCCAATGATCTTTAAACAATATGAAATGAATTAAATGTTATTAAAAGTGGCAGGTTGTTACTGACATGCCATGGCATGATGTCTAATCCCTTCACATTAAAATACCAGACGAGATCCCTTTTTTGATGGTCACTTAAATATAGTCTAAACTTGGCATTGGAAGGATAAAGGACTTTAAGTGGAGATGATGCTGATGGTTTGTGGGGTTGGACTTTTACGTTTACCTATTAAAGTATGGTATGTTCCTACTCAAGTAGGTCCTCAGGTTAATTAACTTGTTTTTAACAGGAAAATGGCAAACAGCTGGTTCCTTTCAAGTGGTTTAATCATCTTTCAAATACCAAGAGACTTGTGCCAGGTTGTTTTTCTCATTATTTAAATGAGAAAGGAAAAAATGTGTAGCAGTTTGAAGAGGCAATGACTTGTATTATATATTTTGGAAAAAAAAGAAATGCTTTACTACAGATGACTTTAGTAAATTACATTAAATTGATATTGTGGACTCGATTGCTCCATCTCAATAAATGAATATTGAACCATTAGACTTACCGTTTTTGAATGATTGAACTCTTATAAACACAACTCAATTCCATTAGATCCTGAAAAGCTTTTCAGTGTAAAATATAGAACTAAAATAACTTCAAAAATGAAAAGTGCAATTACCCCGATTGGCCTGAACATAAGACTGTTTTTTCCAATGGAAATATCCTAAAAAACGGGGTCTATTATAATCAGGGACTAGACTATTTGACATTCAATGTTATTTTTCCACAAATGAGTCTTGAAAAATGGGGTCGTCTTCTAATCAGTCGTCTTATATTTGGGACAATACGGTAAAATGTCTTCTGGCCCGGCAGGTGATTTTGGAAATAATTTGCGTTATCTGACAGACAGTAGGCCACATAAACTAGTGATTCTCAAAGTGAGGTCCAGAGGTCCCCAGCTACATTGTAGTTTTGGAACTAAACAATGGACCCTTAAAAGGTCTAACTCTGAGAATGTACAAATGGACACTACAGGTCGACTTGGTTCCATTTGGGAACCAAGAGACCTGTGACATTAATTTGAGATCCTTTTAATTAAAACGTTGTGCGTGGGCCTGGGGTATCATTCACAATCACAATACTTCGAAACCTGTATATTCTACCATTTGTGCTTCTTTAGTATATTTCAGATTAAAAACAAGTAGTATTAATTTATTTTGGTTTATTAGTACCACAGGCAAAATTTGGTAATCATTGAAAGTAAGGACAGGCAACAAATTATTAAAACAGGTTAGTTACATTTAACATGATATAAAAATAGTCAACAAATCACTGACACCATTTTCATCACAAATCTGCAATTATTTAACATAACATAACTTTGAGTTTTAACATAATGGGAACATAGTTAAGATATACCAAAAAACATGAAATTTGATTGTGTATTTTACTATTTTTACATTTCCATCTTAACATGCGCATCACCGCCCTCTAGTGTCTAGCATAATGAATCATTGCTCTGTGTTGGGAGAATTATTCAGGTGCAAGATTGGGAGTTGGATTGAAAGGTGCATGTCATTATCGGTTAGTACTTGCTCATATAATCACACATTTGTTTTTGTTCAACAGGAAGTAATTCAATGAAACAAACAAACTATTCTCTTTTTAAACTTAAAATGGTACACTAAAGTAAGTTCTAGAAAGAGATAGAATTGTGATGCATGAATTAGGCACTGCAATAATAGAAACATGATTCGTCACTGCCTTGTTTTATATTCCTTTACATTGTGGACAAAAATGACACTCCAGGAGTGTGATGGTAGTCCCAACCATAGATATTTAAAAAATAGATGCCTCATTGGCCGCTGCAGTTCGTTGGAGCCATGTGTGTTGAAGGAGGGGCGGAACAATTTACACTGGGGGAGGAAGTACGCCAGACGTGTGGAAGGCACGTTGTGTCACGCTGTCACTCAAGTGATTACTGGCCAATCACAGCGCATCTTTTCCGAGACTTATCAGACCTGAACATGCGCTCTGTGATGGACGCTCATGCTTCCGCGGTGCTTCGCAAGGAATCTCAGGAAAGTTTTGCCCTCCCTTGAGCACATACGCTCCAGAGCCAGAAAGGGCGTCTACCTTTATATGTCTATGGTCCCACCAAAATCAGTCCTCTTAGCTGGATACAAGTTTATCTGCACACTGCACGGTTGGAAGCTCTAGTGTCGTCTACTCTACCCTGCACCCAACGCCGCAATTGACTGAGACACGCCCAGGCTGCTACACTAGGAAATAGGCCACAATACAGATATGAAATGCTCTCAACATGTCATTTCATATCGTCTTTAAATGGCGTCGGTCAGGAAATATATGGCCGAGGTCTTCTTATACCCAATAATCAACTGCTTTCACAGCAACCTCCAGTGGCTCAATCTTCAAAGGGAATTGTTTGCATCCTACCCAGAAGTAAGGGAAGACCCTCTCTGGGATCTGCTTGAAGCTGTAGATGTACGAGTCGTCATGTGCGTCATAAAAACCCACCCGCCTCTTGTCACACTCCAGTTGCACTCGGATTCTCTGGGGCTTCCTCTTCAGGCTGAGTCTGGTTAAAGGTGAGGTTCCTGCAAAATACATTTCATGGTAAAAGTACACGGTGAAGTACCCGTGCTTCAGCACCGAAGAAACTTTCTCTTTCCTCACGACCGATTCTTGGGCCACCCCGAGGACCCAGGCAGTGTTTCCCCCGACTTCTACCTCCCACGTGTGCCTTCCCGTAGCGAAGGACTGGTGACCCAGGACGCCCGTGTCCGGGTCAAATCTCTCAGGGTTGTCGGGAAGCATTTGCTTGACATCGCTGTCACTGACACTGGTAAGATCATCGGAGAGCACGAGCCAGGGGGCAGCCGTGTTGGGGTCCAGAATCACCGGAGCTACAGAGAACACAGTGCAGTTCATTAGCTCAGCTGTGACTTTAATAACGTAGCTGTCATTCTGGTTCATTCAATGTGTGCTTTGTATCTTGTGAATGAATGACAGGTCCTTTCAAACAGGCAGCGATTAACGCAGACGTTGTCGCCTGGATCAACGACAGGTCTGCTCTAAGTCTGCTCAAAAGGGGTGCGACAACGCAAGCGTAAAAGAAAAAGCTAAACAGAATCCAGGTCAGTGGCCTGGGCCATGGCTCAGTGGTCCAGGCACCTTGGCTAGTAATCCTGTCTGGCAGTGTGCCGCGGGTTCGACTCCCGATCCCGACGGCCTTTACTGCATGTCTTCCCCCCCCCAATTTCCTGTCAGCCTACTGTCTCTCCCTCCATAATTCTGTTCAGTCACGAAACGAGCACGCGCGCACGACAAATACGTAAATACGCTTGCATTGTCGCCCCTCGACTTCTCCGTGCGTACAGAAAAAAAACGCAGGTCTCATTGAAAATGAATTACTAGGTGCGTTAATCGCTGCCCGTTTGAAAGGACCTTAATGCTCATGTTAGAATATGTTGCAACATTTTTTCTTATGACCAGGGCAATAACACACTTTTTTGTTTTTATCCTAGTCCTGTATTAAGCACTCACTGTATTTGACAATGTCTTGCATTCTCTCCCACACAGTGTACTTGAGGGACCCCAGGTATTCAGCCACGTTTATTAAGGCTCCTGAAGTCATGACTGGGTCTTCCAGTGGACACCGAGCCCTAAAATAAAAAAGGAAATGAAATCAAACTCAAATCAAAGTTTACCCCAACTGACATTTCAACATAAAAGAATGAGAGAAAGGACTAAAAGGCCAGTCACCTTG
Source organism: Electrona antarctica (assembly GCF_951216825.1). Lineage (NCBI taxonomy): Eukaryota > Metazoa > Chordata > Actinopteri > Myctophiformes > Myctophidae > Electrona > Electrona antarctica. The sequence goes on along the minus strand of NC_136804.1, from coordinate 23,475,225 downwards.
CCAGTGTCTTCTTGCAGTTCTGGAAGAGAAAACAAATTCAACGTCATTGGGGGGGAAAAAAAGAGTTAACGGACACAATCTGACAATAAAGATGTGCGCCAACTTACGTTAAGGACAGAGATGCCCTGCAAATCTATCTCCGCCTCCAAGGCTTTGATGGACTCTGACAGAGAGGTTATAGTTCTGGTCATTTCACCAATCCTCCGCCTCACTGCCTGAATCTTCTCCTCCTCCTCTCTCTTCAGGTCGTCCACCTTGGCCTCTTTCTCGGCTCTAAGGAAGCGGTGGAGTTCCTCGAACTCCTCTCGCGTGCGTCTCTCCACAAACTGCGCTTGGACCTGAAATGAAAACCTTTGTCACTACAGTCTACTCTGGAAATCATCGGCAACGTGCATGACATCTGATCTTATGTGCTGTGTCCACCACAAAGACAACACCTGAATGTGTGCCTCGGTATCCTCGTAGCTTCTCTTCATTTTCTCAAAAGCCTCCCTCTTCTCCTGCAAAGCCGTGAGTGCACCCTTCATTTCGCCCTGTGTAGACAAAAGTGAGCACCTGTTGCCTAGACACATTTTAACTGGTATGTTTACTTGACAACTGCACACATAATAATGACATAATCAATCATACACTATTTTTCTCCATTATCTTGTCTGAAAACACCATCAGTTATCGGTCACACCCTTCTGTAACATGACGTGAAAACCTTGATCTCTACCTTCATGTCAACGATGGCCTCGTCAAGTGGACAGCACACGTGCTGTTTGTGCTTCCTGGAGGTGTGGCAGACGATACAGATGGGCTCCTTGTCCTGCAGGCAGAACAGCTTGAATTTCTCCCCGTGAAGAGGACATACCTCTCCTGGATCACAGTACAGCTCTGCTGTTGCATTCCAGTTCGCTTCCACTTCGCCATCCTGAATGCAGGGTTGTCACAATTGTTACATAATTGTTTCATCGCAATTATTCGAGATAATCGCAATCATTTTGTCATAATCGTTTCCACGTTGAAAGATGTTCATACATTAATAAAAGAAAAAGCAGATCTACAAGCTTACAACACGTCATAAGCTTGTAGATCAGCCATTTCCACTATTTTATAAATGTTAAGTATAACATTTATAGTAGTATTTGTCATATCTGCCCTGTGCACTTTTTCATTACGAAGCCTAAAAGGCGAACAGAAATGTACTGTCTCTGTTCCATTAATATTCCAATTTCCAATGCCAAAAACACAATCAAATCGTTACATCGCAATTATTGGTGTGACAATTAATCGTCAACTTAAATGTGATCGTGACAGCAACCTACCTGTATGTAGGCGTCACATACGTTCTTCAGGGTCAGACTGGCCACGGGCTCATCGTCGGACTCTTTCCTGCAGAGAGGACAGTCGCGGCCGTGTCCCCGCGGAGACCAGTACTGCTGCAGGCAGACTGCACAGAAACTGTGGCTGCACTTGAGGACCACCGGGTCCCTGAATATGTCGTAGCATATGGGGCAGGTGAGGTCCAGCTCTGGGAGCGACGAGAGTCTACCAGCCATCCTTCAGGGCACACACACTGGAAACTGTCCCACTGAAAAGGAAACTAGAAAAAAAATGACATTGGCAAAGATGTGGGATGTCAGACAAACAACAGATAATACATAGGGCTCCATTTTCGTCACCGCTAAACCCCTTATCCCTAAACTTCTTTGCCTTTTTTAAACTATTTTGAAAAACATTTTTGAATAGTTCAATTAGCCAATCTACATTGACACGTTGTGAGCTTGTAGACTGGCCATTTTAACTATTCAATTTTTTTTTGCAAAATAGTAAAAAAAGGCAAAGAAGTTTAGGGATAAGGGGTTTAGCGGCGACGAAAATGGAGCCCATAGTATATAAGCAGATCAATTCGGCTAACAGTTTACTTTCATAAAACTATTCTAGATTCACAAAAGTGACAAAACCTTTCCTCCCAACATATTTCTAAAAAAAAAATAATAATAATACGTAACAATAATTGTCATATCATATCAATCATAATGATACAATATTACATAAATATAAGGTGTGATGCCGATGCGATGCATTTTAAGGCATTCTGCACAATTAGTACTTTTATTTTTGGTACATTTTGAAGCCAATACTTTTGTATTTTTACTCATGTAAATGTTGAATTCTTGCAGTATTGATACTTTCACTTAAAGGGGCATTCCACCCATTTTCAACATTTTACTATGTCATTAATATACCTTAGAACTGTTGTGTGGAAATAATAAAAAGTCCCCCCGATTCTGTGTTTCCTAGAACTAGAGGTCTGAAAAAAATCATTAACATGGTGAAACACATCTTGATGATGTCATCAAGATGTGTCAGAGTACTTTTTCCACCACTGACAAATTGATAGATGTGTGTTGAGGCTGAATTGATGAAGGTAATTTAAATCACACCTGTCAATTGTGTGTGTGTGTGTGTGTGTGTGTGTGTGTGTGTGTGTGTGTGTGTGTAGGGCAGTGTGTTATATAACCTCACAACAACTATGCCTAAATCTATTCCCTAACCTCACAAAAACTATGCCTTTAAACCTAACCTGTAAAACAAGCGCCCCCTCCTGACCATCGAGTCATCGACTCCCAGGCTCTGCCAAAAATACTTTCCCAGTTGCCAGCTGCACCCTGACTGTTTGCCCTGCATGTTACATAACCAGTCAATCATTGGTAATGGTAAATTACCAACTGCGTTAGAAAAGGTAACGTTTTAACCCATGAGTGTTTGACTGTACGTCAATGTGGCTGCCGTGAAAGGGGGTTTGTGATTAATGTACTGCCTGACGTTGGATCAAGACTACCATGCATTTATTATTGTCGATTCTGACTTTTGCATTCGATCTTGATCCAAGGCTACAAGTACGTACGTACGTGCAAAGGCATTAGCCACCACGGTTCACATTTTCACAACATCGTCATGGCGGAACTTCAACCTGTTTTACGCACTTGCTCCATTTACAACGTTAACGTCTAACATAAACGTTCAGATTTCAAATATAAAGTGCTAATCTCCGGGGCCACTAGAAGTTTGCTCGGGTGGGTACTACTACTAGCACCCGTGCATTCCGTCTTGTTCAAGAAAGGGCATTTTAATCCGATCCTTGGCCATTTTCTCAAAATGTTATAATGTATCAGAGTGCAATACACCTCTCAACCGATAGGAGCGTGTAGTTGGAAAAACTGAGAAACTGGCCGGCGATGGGATTAAAATGCTTTTTATTGAACAACACGGAATCCACGGCTACTAATACCCGCCCGAGCAGAATTATAACACCCGTGGCCTCGGGGGTGAGCACTTTACATTTAAAATCTCAACGTTTATGTAGTCGTTAACGTTGTAAATGTGGAAAGATGCTCAAAACAGGGTGAAGTTTCGTCAAGTATGTTTCAGGGCTAGCCCGTGCAGTGCTCATTGAAGGACGTGTTTTACTCATGCTAATGCCGTTCCGTCGCGTACACAGACATTGTGTTGTGTATGAATTATGAAATTAACCTCGTGGAAGAGTGAATTTTTTGACAAATGTACGTTTCCTCCTGTAACAGCTGCTAGGGAGATGTTGACCGACAAGGCGACAACTCAGCTGAATTTGAGCCAGGTCGCAGCAGCACTTCAAATGGGGGTGAGTAGAGACCCCCAACACAGTGACAACACAATCACATTGAATATACGTACGCACGATGTATGAAATAAAGACAGCATTACAGACAGTAGATTGTTTCAATCGTACCTGAAATGCAGCAACAACAACACAGCCTCGAAGGTTTCACCCAGCTTCCTGGTTCCTCCTACTTCCTGCTGAAGTCAACATGTTTTTTTTATTCAATACTTTATTAACAGTTTGCATGGACAAGCACAGGGTACAGTACAATATTATACGGTCTGCTAAAAGGATGAATCCAAGAAAGCTTGCATTGTTTACATTGGGGTACTCAAAGTCCTCATGTGCTCAGTCATTGAAAAACATTCATGACAGTCAGACAAATTGTCATGACAGTCAGACAAATATACACAATAGAGTCAAATTAGTCAATATGAAAATACATAGTTTTCAGATTTCTTTTACTGGGGCCAGCCCATGCAGTTCCGCCATCCCTAAGTAGGCCTATAGTTTAAAACTAAGATTAATGGACAGCACATGACTAAAATGCCGTTCCACTACATAGACACTTTTGTAGTGATATCAATCACAATGTTTAGTTAAACTGTTTAGTTTAGTTGTTGTTTTGTGGCATTATTATGTATTTGATGTGACTGTTATTAATAGTTACAGTATTGCTATAAAAAACAAACAACTCTATAGGCTACATGTTTTGCAATATCATGTTTTCTGCATGTTATCATGTTATCTGCCTGCCATATACATTTTATTTATATTTTAGGTATCTAGCTGAGGCTGTTATTAAGATCACTTTACAACTACAAAAAGTGCTCCTTGGAGCACATCTCTCCGCCTGGTCAATTAGGTTATTGTGGGCCAGCAATGTTGTTTGGATTCGCCCATCAGAGGTCACACCCGTGTGAAGTGAGGGGCGCTCTTCTTATCATTGTACATCATCATCTCATTCCGGCCAATCACAATTTGCATCCTCACCTTTGTCTTCAACGTTTGTGTTTACACAATGTTTGTGTTTACACAAACACTCAAAGCTGGCCATTCATTGTCAATGGCATTCAATGTTTGTGTTAAGACAATGTTTGTGTTTAGACAAACCCTCAAAGCTGGACCTACAGTAGGACTCAGGGGCTAGGCTAGCACCCCTCAAAAAATACACTTGTGTGAAGTGAGCGGCGCCTTTCATCACAATGACGTCTGATGATGTCAACAACATGACGTCCGTGAGGTCTGTCTGTCCAATGCTCAAACGGACAGACAGACAAAAACACAAAGCTGTGCATTGGAGTGGCTACACCACTCAAAAAAACGGAGATTACCTGATCACAGACGGACACACGGACACACAGACTCCCTTTGCTCAAGGACACGTACTGACAGGATACTGGTTTCAATAGAGAACTGTTCCATGTCATGTAAAATGTTTGCTTTTAATTCAATTCAATTCAATTCAATTAGCCTTTATTGTCTCTGAGGAGAAATTTGTCTTGGGCACCAAGAGACAGCGTTATACATACATACATACATACATACATACATACATACATACATACATACATACATACATACACACACACACACACTCAGTTCATAGTACAAAAGTACAGTTCATTGTATCGTTGTACATGTCATGAACCACCCATCATCACTGCTGTCATCCTTTTATTTTAGGCATGTCCTGCAGCAACTTCATTTGTGTGGACGCCGGATCACTGGGTGGGTTTCAGAAGACTTGTCAACCTCTAGAGAAGGTGAGGTGTTTCTCTTTCACATGAACGCAATTTCATTTATATTATACAGGAAGTTGGCAGAGAGTGCAAACATCTGTTAGACATGTATATCAAGACATTTCCTCAACAATGAGGCAATTAAAGGAAACCAATGAGCGCCTCTCGTTTTGTTGTGAATGTACCGCAGAACACCACTAGATGTCAGCATGCGCCCACAACAAATTTCAAACTGGGGGATTCTGGGCCACATAGAATTCTTGTGATGCTAAAAAGACTTAAGCCATATGTGTCCTTGTTGTTCAATATCAAAATTAACTGCAGCTAAAAAGACAAGCTTAAAAGAGACATAAATTGCCTCATCTACTCATGATGGCGTCCTTTGAAGAATGCCTGTGGCCTTTCATTGCCGAGCTGTCGAATGCTCGAAACTACTTACAAATTTACCTGGACGTGATGTCTGCCTCCCCTGCCCCCGTAAATTGGATGTCAGCCCGAGTGATGTGGGCTAATGGTGATTCATTATTGCTCACAACCTGCTACCACTCACAGAGCCGCAGCTTTATTGGGGGGGGCAGCGGGAGGAAGCCTGTCAATCTCATAGATTCTAATGAGGGCAGGCAGGCTGACACGCAGCAGAAACAATCCCACAATGTAGAGCTGTCTCACTGCAACTGACTGATACCTGGCACAGCCGTCTGGGTGGGGTGCAGCCAGCCGGGCCTTGAGTGCAGCGGACGACTCGCCTCATATGCCACCACGGCACTGCGCTTTTTTGCCGGGGGAACATTACGAATTTACGACTGCTTTGACGACCATGGCTCAGAGGACATATTAAAGTTTGTTATCAATACAGTATCACAGTGTCATATTTATCTCAGCCTCGTATAAACCTATCTGCCGACATGCCACGAAAAGCCAATAGACCATTACTCTGCTGTGCTATGCAGTTTGGCTGAATAGTAACTAGCAAACAGAGGGCCATTAGTTATAATGGTTGTAAGGAGGAAGGGATAGTAGGGGAGGTGCAGAGAGAATGCAATCAGATTATTGTGTGTGGACTGCGGCTGGGTGTTAGCAGCCAGGCGCATCTCCCTAGAGTCTCTATTCTTCACATCATATTGGTCTAAAATGCTGCTTCTTCCTCGCACACTGTATCATTCCATTGTCATTAGAGGGACAATCGACAGCATTTTATTGAGTTAAGAGTCATTCCGTCGCGTCATGCCTTACATGTGCCTCCCAAAAAGTGCAATGGCTTTTCATGTAACCAACTTTAAAACATGTACTGATGTGCACCATGGGCTGTGCTATGCGCCTTTTGGAGAGTTATAGTACTATACTGTGCCTGCCTGCAGTGCACGGGGTAATAAATGGTAAATGTTGCTTTGAATATTGGTCTACAGCTTGCTTGCTACAGGGGGAAAGGATGGTTTCTAATCTTCCATTCAGTGTCGATAAATATTACACAATTTATCTGAGCTCAGTCTGTAACCGCAAACCTTCAATTATATACCTCATATCTCTACAGTATATTTGATCATTTGAAGAGGAAAATAGTATCGTCGTGACATGTATCATCTTCTTTTCCTTTCGGCTTTTCCCTTCTGCCTCCATTTCACCCCGTCCTCTGCCTCCTCTTCTCTCACAACTAACTTCATGTCCTCTTTCACTACAACCATAAATCTTCTCTTTGGTCTTCCTCTAGGCCTCCTGCCTGGAAGTTCCAACCTCAACATCCTTCTACCGATATACCAACCCTGTCTCACAGGAACATAGTAAGATATGTACGGAATTGCAATTGCAATAATGTAAAACCATAACTCACCCAGCCACGGTGAAATTGCTCTTCCGTGTTCGTGAAAGCCACACCTCCGTCAGTAGTAGTATATATTTACGGATTTTGGGGTATTTTAGTCGTGTATGTACGGAATTGCAATTCCGTAGATATGCACTATTAAGTCCAAACCATCTCAGTCTGGCCTCTCTGGCTTTATCTCCACAACATCTGACACGGGCTGTCCCTCTGATGTACTCATTCCTGATCCTATCCATCCTTGTTACTCCCAGAGAGAACCTCAACCTTTTTACTCTCTGCTACCTCCAGCTCTGCTTCCTGTCTTTTCCTCATGTTGTGACATGTATCGTATCGTTGTCAAATCACGCTATTCACTGTCACATCGTGACTCATGGCCATGGATTAATTCTCACCATCATGCATCGAAGGGAAACGGCACATCCATTTAATCGGGGAATGCGTTCATTAAACTCTTTCACACATGAATTAAAGCCTATATATAAATTGGATTAAATGCATAGGGGTTCTTTTTTTTAATAATATTTATTTTATTTGGAAAAAGCAGTACAATAACAGCATTTCTATGCATACATAGGACACAAGTGCAGTTCCCAAGGATTTCTTTTTCACCCCTCTTCCCTCCCTCCCCCCTCCAAGTGACTCCATCTCCAGTGTCTCTGTAACATCCTTGCTTTCTTCAGGACTACATATGGCATCAGGTCAACACTTAACAGGGGCAAAGGGCAATATCGCTTCGGAGTGTACATTTCAGAAGGAGAAAAAGAAGAAAGAGTGGGCAGCATAGGGGTTCTAACCGAGGACCAGTTATCTTATTCAGTCACTCTTGGTTTTCCTTTTCCCTTGAACCTTGACAACAATCTCACATACAATCAGTGTGAATAAATCTTAGGTAAAACGACAACAAAACAGCTGGAGGAGAAGTAAGAGAATGGCAGGTTACCAGGTGGCTAACGACATGCCCTCCTCTGCCGTGTGTGTGTGTGTGTGTGTGTGTGTGCGTGTGTGTGTGTGTGTGTGTGTGTGTGTGTGTGTGTGTGTGTGTGTGTGTGTGTGTGTGTGTGTGTGTGTGTGTGTGTGTGTGTGTGTGTGTGTGTGTGTGTGGTTGAAAGAAAATGCTATAGCCTACAGTATGGTTGTACAGTATGGTTTCACTGTTAACCTACTGTAACAGACACACCGGTACTCATACAAACATCTTTCAGCATTTGTTCTTAATTAGTGGGCTAGTACGAAGCCCAGACTGCTGTTGGAGGCTCTGGAAGATACAAACACACACTTTGCTTGATCTGGAAATGGTACAGAGCCAGGAGGAACTAGTGCTGTCAGAGAAATGCTCACAATCTTTTTTTTCCTGCCGGAATTGAGTTGCCTATTAGCCCCTCAACCTCCTCCTCAGCTCTTCTTGTCATCTCCAAGTGATGAATAGGGGACATGAATGGAAATGCTCTCTTTCTGTATAGGTCCCAAAATTCAGTCTTTTGTGCTGAACTGACATCAGAGATGATCCAGATACGGCACATTCCACGCTACAGACCGGTGAGTTACGTGTATACTGTATATCTGTGGGGTATCTATGGCGATTGTTTAACATCTCTACCAGTGTCATATCAATACACTAGCAACCTTTTCATACCCCCCCCCCCCCCCCCCCCTTTAATGTAAAGTAATGGATTTTCCCCCTTTTGTTTTCTTTAGGTATTAAATTGTCACTTTACTGTCATCCCGGGACACCGCCCGAAATCATGTACCATCATGAACCACTGATGAAGACCATCTCCACCCCCCTCGACAACAAGATGATGCATCTCAAGAGGGTTTATCCTTCTAATAAAGGTATGTTATTATTGTAGTTTCCAAACATTTCCATGCCAAAGACACCCAAAGTACCACAGCCTCTGTCAGCGTAAATAAGTAAATAGGGCGTGTAAGTGGTAAAAAGACAACAGCGAGAATAACCGTGATACAAGGTAAAAACACGTTATATATTACAATATACACTATACTGTACTGTACGTATACCACATACATGGCTTCCTCTGGCGGCCCCCACTTTGAAAATCACTGATGTACGTACTGTGGCACTCACATCACGGGGCACGCTAGAGCATGTTTTTCCACCGGTGAAGTGTCACAACCAGAGTGGCATGTGTCTTGATTGACCTCGAATGGGGCGCTTTGTATGGAAGGGCAAGAAGGTACCGTAGTGAAGATTGAGATCTAGGCCTGCAGTGTGTAACTGTGTATGGGCTTAGACCAAACGTCCTTGTCAGCTGCTGTGATGACAAGACAACCTAATCTCGACCGGGTCCACACAAAGTCATGCTTCTCGAAGTCTGGCCATGCTGTTGCGAGGCAGCAGGCAGGGATATTATTATATATCAATCAGACTCCATCTTACTGTAGACCTTCGTTCCATCTACCGAAGGGAATGGTTGTCTCTTTAGAGGTCACAGATGTGCTCGCTCCTCCACTATGATGCCCAGAGGACCCCTGTCTGTCAGGCTGTCACATGTTAGTGGACATTAAGAGCAGCCTTGACTGAGAGTTGTCCTGTTCTCATTGGGATATGGTTCAGCGTCATTATTCAGACCCGACTCGCCCCATTACTAACCCTGTCCTTAAAGGACCACTTCACCACTTTTCAACATCTCTTTATATAATTGGTCCTCACTAATGTTCATGATAAAACACCACCATTTTTTCCTACTCAGTCTGTGTCTCATAGGAGGGCTTTGGGCAGTTCGGACACCCGTCCACCAGTGACATCATCATTAGGCAGATTTTTTTTAAACAAGATTTGTTTTCAAATATATTTAGATTTTTATTATCGTGAGAACAATGGCTTCAACTTTTGCATTGCAACTTTTCTATTTCTATTAGCTTGGATTCAACATCGATGATGTCACTGGTGGACGGGTTTCTGAACTGCCCACAGCCTTCCTATGAGACACAGACTGAGTAGGAAGAAATGGTGGTATTTTATCATGAACATTAGTTAGGACCAATTATAGGAAGAGAAGTTGAAAAGTGGTGAAGTGGTCCTTTAACCCTAACCAGCGCAAAGCCATGCTATCGCGTCGGAATTACGAGCGGATGCCATGGGATATGCATACGATGTGGATGGCTACCGGCGTATACATTTGACCATTTGAATATTTGTGTGTGTGCGTGTGTGCGTGTGTGCGTGCGCGGATCCATGACCTGATAGCTGTATGACCTGGATCACTCCGTAGTTGATATATCAGCTACCTGAAATGTCTCGGTTTATCTTGTCTTTTAAATTTGGTGTACACAGAGGTGTAAAGTAGCTAACGATATTTAGTACTGTACTTAGGTAAATTTGTTAGTTAATTTTACTTTAATGAAGTATTTCCAATTGTCAGTACTTTTACTTCTACTCTACTACATCTCAGATCTAAATATTGTAGCCTACTTTTACTCCACTACAATTATTTAGACTTTAGTTGCTAGTTACTTTGTAGATTTTGATTGTTACTACAAGTCATACATTTCAAACCTAACCTATACACATTTAATTTCAACCATTTGAAAATCAACAAGCAGATCAACAATTTCGTGAAACATTGTGCCTAAATGAGTAATTTCTACTTACTCAAGTAAATTTTGAATACCGGAACCTTTACTTGTAACAGAATATTTCTACATTGCAGTATTGATACTAGTATTGAAACATTCGAGTACCTTTTCCACCACTGGGTGTACACTTTTGAAGTCGCGTGCCTTAGCATTAATCAAGACTCAGCCTATAGTTCAAATATTTGCCCAGCCCTGCCTTTTAGGGGTCGACCTGACCATTAATTAACACCCCCCATAGGTTCTGAACGCCACCAGCAGCTCAACTGCAGTCTCACATGCAGGTGATTTGAAGATAGTCGCACAGTAGCCTATATATTAATTTATTTCCTATAAGCCATGAGGTTGATTTGGTTTGGAAAATTCCACGTTTGCAGAAGAAAAGGGATCAGAGCCATCTTCGGACTTAAAGGTGTCCAAGCGACAATAATCCTTTAATCTGGGCAGTCGGCAGCACTGCAGAGAGAGGTCCCTATACAGTGTATACACACACACACACACACACACACACACACACACACACACACACACACACACACACACACAGTAAACACAGCCCTGAGGGCGTCTTACTGGTGTTTTCGCACCGGCTAGGGCGTAAAATGTGTGCTAATTAGTAAGGCCAGACGGGGCCTCAGGCCAACCCAGGTAGGGCCGGGCCTTAATTTTCGGTCCTGTTGAGAACTCTAGTTTTCGCTGGCTGCCAGGCGCGGCTGCGCTAAGGGCGTTGGGGCGGGCCCGTCTAGAGTTTGAATGGACAGGTACTGTATAAGTCAAAAGGGAGACATCGAAGAGGAATAACGGTTGGGGAGGGATCAACATATGGAATGTCAGGTCAGCTCCATATATGGAGATCTAAGGGTTTGATGAGGTAACGTCAGATCAACATGGTGTCCGTGAGGTCAGATGTAGAGTTTCTGGCTGGCTCCATTATATGCAGATCTTGATGAGGTCAGTGTCGTGATCTTCATATATGGAGATCCAGGTGATGATAGTCAGCTCCACATATGGAGATCCAGGTGATGATAGTCAGCTCCACATATGGAGATCCATGTGTTGTACCAACTTGGTTCATTTGCAAGTGTGACTCGCGTCACACGGCAACCACACTGGTTATCATGAGACTGTCACGATATGGCCATATATTGACATTCCCACATACTGTATGGACTTAATATTGATGACATCAGGGATCTCCATATATGGGTATTCCCAGCCGATGCCCTAATATAATCCCTGTTATGCCCATATATGGATTTATTTTTTAATTGACGTTTTCAGGCCTGAAATAACAGAGCTTCTTAATACGGCACAGTTGAAAAGCAGGAGTTTAACTATTAATCTGGTGTCAGTGAGGTCAGATGTAGATTTGCTGGCCGGCTCCATATATGCAGATCTAGGTGATCTCCATGTATGGCTATCCAGGGTTTGATGAGGTCAGTCTTGTGATCTTCATATATGGAGATGGCCATATATGGACCATGTCACGAGGCGTGACGGACTGACTGACATGAGGCATGACGGACTGACTGACTCTAACATCACCCGCACCTCACCCGCACATTCTACCTTGCATTGCTCCATTTTATCCCAGCAGGCTTTTGTCCCCTGTGAAATCACCCAGCTACAGTGAAAGCTCAACAGTTGATTGTCAAAGGCTTTCTGTGGGACCGCTGTACTTTTCTCTCTCCTTTCTTCCAGTGCTTGCCCATTGAATCACCTTCCTTCTTGGATTTGCAGGCTTTGTTGTTAACCAGCATGTAGAATGGGATCAGTAGGGATTTACTGCATCGGGACACAGTAACATTTTGCACATGAACCCTATAGGGTCCCTAGTCTGTGGCGAACTTTAGGCTAAAATGTTCAGCGCTACAAGCTCACAATGTGTCACAACTTGGCGCGTACAGAGTCGTGGGGGACCCCGGTCAACTATGCCAGTAGGGTTTATGTGGTACAATACAAGGTCTGCTAAAAGGATTTATCCAAGGAAGCCTATTGGCTTGTCTCCATTGGGGTTCTTTTGTACTCAATTCATCAAAATATACAATACTATGCAAAAACATCATATGAACGAGTAGAAAAGTAAACTATGTACAGTAAACGGCTCGGGGGAGGGGAGTTCAGAAAGTGCTCTTTTCAGTGGCGTGCACAGACATTTAGAGGGGCAGGTGCTCAAGTGAAAAAAGGGCACCTTGTGCAGCGCGTGGAACTGGCCGGTTGCCTTTTTATTGGGAGATTTATAGATTTTGGGGCATAAATAATATATTAGAAGCTATTTTTATTTTAGCTATTTTAGCTTATTTTTTTCAAAAGGGCACATTACTGTCCAGGGCGCAAGGGCAGGTGGTGCTCTAGCACCCCGTAGTGTCTATCTGTGCACGCCACTGGCTCTTTTAGCGCCAGAGCGCCATCTGGTGGAGGGCTCAGAGCGCCGCACATGCATTTTCTTTAGTTTGAAAGCCGAATTGGCCGGGAAACTGCCAGTCTGGAAGTAAAAATCTGCGATTGTCATTTAATCCCAATGAGTTAAGAGAGTAGGGATTCACACTTCTTTATGGCTGTCGGTAGGGCATTCCACTTTTTTTGTGGCATGGCAGCAGAACGAAGCACTGCTGTATTAAACGGTCAAAAAAGACACTGTTTGAAGTACAAGTTGAAAGAAATTAAACACATAGGAGGATTAGACGGATTTAAATGTAGGTCACATTCACACCTGTAGTTTGGTAGACTTGGTTCTATTGGGGGGGTGAAGTTGCATCATTCTTGATTTTTTTTATTTGCTGCATTTGCGTTCACACTGTGCCATGTCAACCGCAGCAGGGATGTGTTCAATTCATAAACTATCACAGTGAAATCTATGGTGTTAAAATTATACTTTGATGTAATAGTTAGGACGTAAAGTGAGGGCAACGTGGATGCAGGGGGTGTTAATTGCAGTAAAACATCCTGGTGTGAATGCGAGCTTAAATTGAGAATTATTCTGATTATTAATCCTTGACTTTTTTCACCGGAGGAAGGCCAGCTGTGGTCAAAACCTTTTTTGCTATTTTGCACCGTAAAAAAAGAATTTGGGCTCAATTAACGGCTTGAAATATACGCTCAACACTAGAAAGTTTGGGTGTTATAAATTATAAATACCACCAACTCTCTGAATATGCTAATAATTGTCACTTTAACTGCATGTGCTGGTGTTTCTGAATTGGAAATTATTTTGCAGTGAGGCTTATTTGCATAGAGAGGGGCAAGTTTTGCACCAAAGTTATGTTTGTCATAAAGCATATTTTGGTTCCCAAACTTTTTAGCCTGTGACCCAAAAGAGAAATGTGATGTTTACTCGGGACCCAAAGTAGTGAAAATAGCAGATCTACAAGCTCATCGTGTAGATCGGCTATTTTCACTACTTCTTAAACATTTGTTTTCTAATTTATGGAATTTATTGGATTTTTATTTTATTTCTTCATGAAATTACTGAAAAGAATAAGTGTATGTGTTTTTAATTCATGAAATCCTTTGCTGAAATAATTTTGTTGAAATAATAATTAATTTAAAAACAAAATGTAGGAAACAAAAAATAAAGGGACCCATGAAATTGTGTCCGTGACCCACAAATAGGTCCCGACCCGATGCTTGGGAACCAGAGCACTAGAGGAAAGACCAATATGGCATGAGTGTTTTGGACATGGCCTGTACCTTATTAGGTTGGCATATATCCCAGTAAAGGAGACTGTGTCCTCAAATGACTCCTTGGATGGCTGCGTTTAAATATCAGGCTACAAGGCATGCAGATTGTTATGCCTTGGCATGTTTTAGTATGATCATAAATGCAAAGAAAACCAGTCCATGAAAGAGAAGAAAGCAGACGAAGCTGAGTAAACCGATAAGAGGATTTTTTTTTTAGATCACCATGGGTCCTTTAGAGAAGAAGAGACACTTGGCAAACTCCTTGAGTGAGACCTCGACTGAGTGCATTTGACGATAGCAATTGGATAATGACTGTTTCCTGGCTACGGTCTTCAACTCGACCTATCAGAGGTACAATGTGCAGTAGAGGTCTAGCCGTTGACACGGTATCAAGTTTAGATAAGGGCCTTTTAATTTCTTTCCCTGTGGTGGTTTTCAGTAATATTCAGTGTCACATATGGTTTATCTGAAAGGTCTGGCCTTGGGAGAAGCACAGAGTTTTGAGATTTTACCGTTATCATCCTAACACGGCTTGTATAAAAGAGTTACTGGATCCTGTCATTATGACGTTGCCATCTGTATTGACTTGTGCTGCAATAGAACTGGACTTGGCTGGCGATGATAGCTGTTTAAAACAGGCAGTGCTATAATCAGCCATCGATCCAGGGATAGTGCAGCCCCGGGGGTTGGTTCAGCCAGCCAGGCCCTTCGATTTTGATAAAACAATGATGTATGGTGGCTGAGCGGACCAGCAAACGAGAAGAGATAATTGTTCTGTTGGTGTTGTTCACTCCTTTACCACACCAGGCCCCGGGTGAAGGTCGTTCCTTATTGAGTGTTTGGCAGCACTGTGGTGCCCGTATCCATGCTGTGCTAGTATTGATTAAAGCTGTGGCTTCCATAAAGTGTATTTTACAACCTTAAAATAATGGCTCATAAATATGCGACTGAAGTTTTATGTGAATGTATTTGTAGGTATCGGTTCACCAAGAGGAATGAACTTTGCCAGAGACGGCATATCTAAATCAGTTCTGTAATGACTCATAACCACAAGGCTGGCAATTGTAGTGAACCGTGGGTCAAGTTGTTAGGAACTTAGTGAGTGTCTCTCAGTAATGAGAGAGAGAGAGAGAGAGAGAGAGAGAGAGAGTGAGTTGTGTGGGGAAGAATGGAAGAGAGATGAGTTATGCCTCAGAATTAACCGGCTGACGATGACCTCTCTTCCTCTGGAAACGGTTGCGAGGTGAGCCCTCGCGGCGGCAGTGAGTGACACCGCGACTTGCCCATGCATGGCGTCTGTGTGGTCAGTGCGGCGAGCCGTCAGCGCATGCTCCCTGTGACTGATGGTTACGGGGTGCTATAGGTCAATACAGTCTGCTCTCAGATGCTCGGAGTGGTGGTGGTGGGGAGGGGGTGGGGGCTTCTCCCGCCCTCATTAGCAGAAAATTGCAGAGTCCCTCGTGCAACAGACACGCTCATCTGTATGCCGGTGGACACTAATACAGACGTCAATGCAGCTGGCGCTCTATGTACTCTGTCTCGCCGTGCTCAGATTGACCTCCGTAACAACAAAATACAAAGCATATCACACAGCTGTTTGTGTGGGGGCAACGGAATTTTGCACACAAATAAAATGGCCAGTCATTGAAAGTATAGGTTGTGCATAGCGTATATAGCTCAAAATATTCCATAATGCGACTCAATATTCATAACGCCGACCTGAGCCAACCCCACCTGACAGACTTATCTTAAATTTGGCAAATAGTGTGAGCAGCAATTATTAGTGGAAGTTCAGGAACACATATATAGAATATACCAGGTTTGCACTTTTGCACACTAATGTGTCCTCTCAGCCAAAGCAGAAGCAGAGGCAAACTGCTCTGCAATAAATGACATTTAATGGCTTCAGATGAGCTTTTGGTGCGAGGCCAGCCTCAGAGCATTTAGCATTGGCGGTATGGTCCATACCAAAAAGCCATCAGCAACACTGAACGTGGAGTGTTGCACTGTGAGTCTCCCTTTCTCACATGAAACGTGACTTCTCTCCCCTGGCTGTGCATACAGGTACATTATGTACCTTTTTGTTTTCTGAACACGTCTCATTCAACCAGGGATTAACTCCAAATGTAACTAATTTTCGCACATAATTAAACCACGCACTCGCACGTGTGCAATAAAATACCAGCATTTATACGTGTGTCTCTCCTTGAATCTCAAATTCCAAACACTGCATTACAATGTTGTTTTTGACAGTTCATTTTGATTTGGTTCTGGTCATAGTCTTTTGAATAAACTTAAATTTAGTTTTAGGCACATTTAAGTCGACAACATATCATAAGATTTTACTTGACTACATCTACAGTTGATTTAGTTGACTAAAATATTTTGGCAGTGCCTTGATGGCGTCGTATTGTCTGAGTTTAGACTTGGTTGCATGTGGAAATTAGCTGATCTAGATCTGCTATTTTCAACATGCAACCAAGCATAACATGTAGGCTACTTAGTTCTACTGGATCTCTTCTCCAATAGTCCCTCCCTAACATTTCTGTTTTTTATTTGTTGACAAAATTGTCTATACTGTATATTTAGTTTAAGTCATCATTCATACAGTAGCTTAGTTTACACAGCTATGTGTGTCCCTGGGTCTGTCTGTCTGTCTGTCTGTCCAAGCATGAAAATAGCTTGGTTGGTAACTCATTTCTCGACCGGAACCGGGCCAGCCCCCTGGCCGCATTTCTGGGGGTCTGGATGTTCCAGTTCCATTTCTCGACCGTTTCTGAAGCGGGGCGGCTCGCCCGAACTGGGCCGGCACCCTGGCCGCGTTCCTGTGGGTCTGGAACTTCCACGGACCCTCTGGGGACCCCCACACTGAATTGCACCACTCACTTCACACAGGTGTGATTTTTATTTTGTTTTTGATTAGTTTCCCTTAGTTTCCCGAAAAAAGGTAGACGACGAACATTTTTCGCCATACTTTTAGTTGATGACATCAACAGGGTCGATGTGATTTGGTCTGGATTTCTCCTTTACTTTTCATTGTCTTTGATTACAGCTTGTCATCATGATGCTTTCAAGCGTTATTATATACTTGTCTTTCCACAATGGCTCATGATGATCAAGCAATCAATTGAGTGCTGCTGTGTGCGTAATGCAGTACATTCACTGGGCGCTCTAGTCTCGAATGCCCTGATTACAGTCAGCCACAGCTGTGGCGGGTGTTGTCAGAGCAGTGGTCTTATATTTACCTTATTTTAGGAGCTCCTGGATTGAGCTCTCGCAGAGGGCAGGGGCAGCCAGTGTTGATTCTGACAGCACATTTTGATGTAGTTTTAGTCATAGTCTAAGATTTAATTTAGTTTTAGTAAAATTTTTGTCATCTGAAATGTTTTAGTGTGACTAAATATCATAAGATTTTAGTCGACTAAATGTACAGTGGATTTTGTTCGACTAAAATGTATTTTGCCAGGCCTGGATGGCGTCGTAATGCCTGAGTTGATCTACAAGCTCACAACGCGTCGCTTATGATTATGTGCCAAATGAAAACGGTCACCACTGCCGCAAAGTGGCTAAAGTGGCCCGTAGAGCGGCCGGATGGGAACAGCGAGGTTCCCAGTTCGATCCCGGGCTCCTCCAGGGTTAGTGTCGAAGTGTCCTTGAGGAAGACTCTGAACCCCGGTATCCTAATTGCTCCCGATGTGCAGGTTGGTTCCTTGCATGGTTTTCTCCTCCATGAATGTTGAGTGTGAACTGTGAATGGGTGAACGTAATGTACAATCTATGTAAAGCGCTTGGGATAAAAGCGCTATATAAATGCACCATTTACCATTTAACCCATTTTGGACTGAGACTTTCAGTGGCACTGTAGTTGGCACCAATTTAGTTTACTGTGATTAATTCCTGAACCATTCCACATCTGCCTTTATCAGAAGCATTTCTGTGATATCATGTTTTGGGTGTAATCGGGATGATTATAGTTTAGTTGCAACAGAGGTGGAAGTCACAGTCCTCTGACGAGGAAGTCTGGGCTGCCGGGGCAGTGCAGCGGTAATGTATTTCTCTAATCGATGGCGAGAGTGCAGCGACCCTCCAAACCCTGACAGCCGGTGATCAGTTGGAGTGAGACAGAGGTGTTTTATTACGAGGATATCGATGGTCTATCTAAATTCACTGCGTACTGTGGGTTGGCCATATCTCTGCAAAAGTGCAGTCAGGCGCGGATATACTGTTGTATCACAAGAAAGCATGCCTCCGTTTCTGTCCACCATATTACAACAGATGGCTGAACACCGTATATAACAGTGCAACTGAAATCGTTAACGTGATTCATTTATTTGCCTAACTTCAACTCGGTGTCCTCGGTTCACCTCTTGCTCTCCTCGGCCGTTGCCCCGTGGAGATGGGGAAGCGGGAGGTTATTTTTGGTCACAGTGGCATATCTAGGGTTTGATGTTGCCGCGGGGGGGAAAGAGCATCTGTGGTCTTTCTTTTTTTTTATCGTCGGTGGGGATATGTTTTATTATCCCTGCTTCTGGTCAGACTGAATTAAATGCACTTTTGAAAAATGTGGACTAAGACTGATATATTTTATATTGATGTTTTGCTACTTTCACAGTTTTATAGAGGGTATGCGCGTGACATCATCATCAAACCAGGAAGTTATGCAGGAATGCCTGCCTACTGAGTGGCAAAAAACTACTTTCTGGCCTTGACAGCCCATACATCCACATAGAAAAGTCATATCTGATTGCATTAAACAACATTAAACGATGTTAAACTCACTTTGCCTGTTGCTTTGCCACTCGATGTGCCATTCACTTTAAGCATGCGCATACTCTCTATTAAGCAATTTATTATCTACAAGCTCACAACTCATTGAACCCATTGACAATGAAGTATATAGGGCAATGTATTCTTCTTTTTGAGGGCCGGTATCCCCTCCAATGCCTGGCTTTTGAAATTATGTCATATGGCAGCCAAGTCTATGGACTTTTAATTACTTTACTTTAGAGCCCTTTTAACAAAAATCGGATCGCAGCCAACTGAGCCAAGTCTATGGACTTTTAATGTGTGTTGTGTGTTTAGGGCACTACTAGATGAGACGTCATGTGGCCAATATAAATGCATCGTATGACTGATTTTGCTTCATACAACACAGTTACACACTGCATTCATGTCTCGTAGCGTATATAGTGTTTTATACAATAACACACTGCATTCATGTCTCGTAGCGTATATAGTGTTTTATACAATAACACACTGCATTCATGTCTCGTAGCGTATATAGTGTTTTATACAATAACACACTGCATTCATGTCTCGTAGCGTATATAGTGTTTTATACAATAACACACTGCATTCATGTCTCGTAGCGTATATATAGTGTTTTATACAATAACACACTGCATTCATGTCTCGTAGCGTATATATAGTGTTTTATACAATAACACACTGCATTCATGTCTCGTAGCATATATATAGTGTTTTATACAATAACACACTGCATTCATGTCTCGTAGCGTATATAGTGTTTTATACAATAACACACTGCATTCATGTCTCGTAGCGTATATATAGTGTTTTATACAATAACACACTGCATTCATGTCTCGTAGCGTATATATAGTGTTTTATACAATAACACACTGCATTCATGTCTCGTAGCGTATATAGTGTTTTATACAATAACACACTGCATTCATGTCTCGTAACGTATATAGTGTTTTATACAATAACACACTGCATTCATGTCTCGTAGCGTATATAGTGTTTTATACAATAACACACTGCATTCATGTCTCGTAACGTATGGCAGTGAATCTGCAATGAATGAAAGTGACTCATGCCACATATGTGCAGGCTTCTAAGTGATAAACAGTATCCAACTCAATCAACTTTAACGACCGTCTTGACTACAGTGATTAGTATTATTGCTATCACCTGTCGGCTGTCGTGTAACTTTCTCAATGTGTTCAACAACACAGCCATGCAAAATAACACTGACAGAGCTATGAGGTGGTGAAAGCTTGCAGAGCATAGCAACGGTTGCTATAAACTATTTGCATTGGACAATCGCTTTTGGGGTTGGGTTTAGCGAAGGGCTAATTCATAGTCTTACCATTTCCCCTCTGTGATTAATAAAGAAAGCTCTGATCCATAATCTGTGGCGGTGTTCCAGTGTCCTCCATCAGCCTAATGTCTTTTTTACATCTGGAACGTGATCAATTGTTCAGTAGAGCAATATTAATCGGTCTATAAAATGTCCTGCCATGCTTTATTATTTAGTTCTGTTACATCGATGCTTATACAGTACTTTGTGAAACTAAGTTCTCATTTACACGAGAACAATCATCGAGTTTCACTTTCACAAAAGTTCAGTTTGCAATCTATCACGTGTGGGAATCACACAAGCTCGCAATGTCTTGTCAGCTTGTAGATCTGCACTTGTTGACGGCCGACAGTCATACTATGGAGTAGTACTAGTAATGCTTTTGTTATGGTGCGAAATGGAGTGTTGATCTATGCAAATGATCATCCAATATACGTGTGGGATTCATCGTTAATACACCAGTGTATGCAACGTGCACAAATCAAGGCTGTACTACACATCCCCTTCCATGAACCTGACGTTTGTCTTTACTAGGATCCTGAGCATTTGAGTGACCCCCATCCTTTCCCTGCTATCACCTATTCATTCATTCATTCATTCATTCATTCATTCATTCATTCAATTCATTTTTCTATGCATCTGTTCGACTCTCAACCTCCACTGGGAGACTAGAACAATCACACATGACAAAGACATACTCGCTATTGAAAAGGAACGTAGCACAGTCTTGATTTATAACGTCCCTGTAGTGCGAGACTGAAAAGCCATTAATGAGAACATACCATGCTGGAAACACAGTAATAACCCATTAGAGATGAATGAGGTTTCTTTGGGGGGAGGGGGGAGAAACGTATGGATGCGGTTAAACTCCAGTCGTCTGGGCCGCAGACTGTCAGCTTGCGAGACAAATCTTGTGAGAGCAGTTTCGCCAACGTTGTCACACTTGGCTGGCCACACACCGGCCGCTCTCACAGATTAATTGTCAGCCGTAAATTAACTTCCCTTCCATCCAAATGAAACAGAGCAACCAGAGATATAGGGCTCTTTTCTGACATACTGGGAGGGAGCTTGAACATCGGTAACTGTCAAGTAGCCTTGAACCGTCGGATGGGCCATGAAAAACTGTTCCATCAGGGAGGGTGTGCTTCTCCAGGTTTTCCACTTTTTCCTTGGTATTAAATATTTTTAAGGGATTACAAAAAAATTACCTAAGAAGGGCAGATGTCGAGATGGGACTAATGGAAACCAAAGTTTGATCTGTTGATTGTCATATCTCTTCACACACACATGAAAATGATTGAAACGCATTGCCAAACATTACAAACCATTGAGAACAATGTTATTTTAGAGAAAGTAACCCCAACCAGACAAACATAATAACCCTTAAATAAGGGATGCTAAGGACACTCCTTTATTAGCTGGCTCACAGTCTCACAGACTATACTGTACGTTTTAATATTCAAACAAGAGTTCATTATTATTAATGGAACTGAGCTTCTTGTGGAAGTAAATCATAATAATGGGATCCCTCTCATTACCTTATGCTGAATAGATGAGGGCCATAAAATTCATTGGGAGATGAGGTTCCTTCCTGCCCTTAATAGATTTCGTAGTCTTGGTAGGAATTGACTGCTTTCAGTGGCATGTTTCCAGTCTTCTCTCTTCTACATGTCCCCCAAACATGACATCATATCACAAGATCAGTGTGGATCAGTTACACAGGTGACTGAATTAAAATAGGACCTTTAGCAAGACAAGACATTACATCCCATAGACGCAGATGTAATTCACTACATCTAATCTACGTACCTACTATGACTTTCGCCATGTGCTCACGATTTAACACAATATTTGACACACAGACGAAGTCTCTGGATTCGTGCTCGCAACCGCCTTTGCCAACACAGGATCTCTCGGGTTTGTTTAAAGGAGCATTCAGTGATTTGGGTGATTTGGAAAACCCCCCGGTCCGCCCCGGTAACAAGATGTGCACATGCACACGCACTACAGTGGGGGGAAGTGCAACAGGCCAACAGCACGCACACCAAAGCCCGCCTCTGCTCGATCATGATTGGCGGAAGGCCCCTCTCACCCTGATTGGATGAAGACTTGGCCACCTAGCCAAAGACGAAACCTAAGGTTTCTTGACCCCAAAGGGGCTCACTGGGGACAGGGAGGAACTCCTTATATGGTCAGCACACTCTATAGTAGGGAGGATTATCACAACAAAACAAAGAAAGTAGTGATATTTGAATTAAGTGAAATCACTGAATATACCTTTTAATGTCAATGAATCCGGAATTAATAGTATTTTGCATTTTGTTATGTACCTGGCCTAGGGGGTGCCAAGATACACAACAAAAAACAGGGGAGACGCAGTTTACCAAAAATAAGTAATCAAACGATAAATCAGGAATAAACAGATGAAGTGTGGAGGTCAGTATTCAGTGGTGTAGTGAGTGTATGCATGAGTGAAATGTATGTGGGTGCGTGTTGTATGTATTAACAGAAATGTTGAAAAGTGTGCATTGCATTAACAGCTCTTCAGAAGGACAAGCCACAAATGCCTCTAGCGTAACCATCCTGGCTATGTGCGCTCAGAAAGTCCACCAGCTGGTTAAAACAAAAAAATTACAAGTGCCCCTCTAGACTATTTTTAATCCCCAAGCTAAACTCCACCCGTCTTCATGCCGGTTTGCGGAAGGTATTTATGCACTGAAGGCCACCGCAAAGGCCTAGCTGATACCGAAAGGCAGGGAGGGCAACCAGAAACTGGCGACACGCATGCACCTCTCAGCTGTGCCCCCGAGACGACCGTGCGTACGCACAGCCGCTACACCCGCACCTTTCACCTAAACCACCCCCCGGCCTAGACCCAGCGAGCTACTGTCTATCCCCAGAAGCTAAACGCACCTAACAGGGACACTCATAACAATACAAAAGACAAAACCAGCCAGGCAAACCAGATAGGAAAAAAAACTCCCCACTAGCACAAACTTAATCAAATTCTAATTGCAAATTAACCAAATGTCTTAACAAATTCGAATAATCAAACAAATCAACTGCATCTCCCAAAGTCCGAGCACACAAGCGTGTACGCTGAAGTAAACATCGCTTTGTACTCACCGGACTGTAGTGTTGACCACAGGTTCCCAAATGATTTCACTCAATTCACAAAACCACGGTGCAGCTGAGCCATTAATCAAGGCTAATTTGCCAATTGACTACCGCAGCGCAGAACAAAAGAGGCAGAAGGGCGAGTCACTTGACTCTCCAAACTTACTGCACAATTATCAAAATTCAAACAGACAGAGCCCCCATTTTGGGGGCTCTGTCCGATAATAATTATCTTGTCCGGACAAGATAATAATTATCTTGGACAAGATAATATCTTGTCCGGACAAGATAGAATATATTTTGAATGCATGGCCATTCAGGGGCTCCGTACATATAGCAGGTTTATAGCAGGGTTTTTTTTCTGGCTCTCTTGTCGACTGGACATCATACAGTATGAACGGATTGTAAATTGAAGTGCTCTCTCGTGCTCTGTCCATTACGCTTACTCTTTCTGTATTTTTCACGTCATTTCTGTATCTCTCTCTCTCTCAATCACTCTCTTTCTCACACTTAAGGTATATGTCAAATGCAGTCTCCATTTCCTGGCTGACGTGCAGCAGAAATTGAATATATGTTTGAGCAAAACTGTTTAAAATCTACTCTTGCCATTTCTTATTGCCTTCAGCTCAGCAGTTCCCAGCTGGTGACAGTTAGGGAGGAATGGAGTGGCAGGCCACTAGCATCGTAATAGTGTGTTGCGGCTGACTCCAACTCCTATTTCATTTGGTTTCGTCAGACTCCCTGCGGCCGAACTGTGAGGAGCAGTGTTATGAAACGCTTAACACCGCCATCATGTTACAGAGATAGCAGCCAGTTAAATGTAATAAGAAATAAAGAGGGACACCAGGCTTGACCCATTTAGACCGGCTGCTGCAGCCACTTTACGTTCCCTCGTAGCATTGTTATCTTTGAAGCCGAGAATGTGTACTGTGCACGTCTCCTTGTAGCTTTGTAGTCTTTGTAGTATAGACTAGGGATGCACCGAATGGGAAATTCTTGGCCGAAACCGAATACCGAATATAGGAAACAGTTGGCCAAAAAACAAATAAACCGGTCTAAATAAATGGCTTAATATAAACTTTCTCAAATGTGTTCCCTTGATTTATGTGTAAATTTGTTTTCTGGAGCTCATCTCCAATCCGATCCAGGGTCGGAGGTGGGGCTGAGGAGGAGGTATACATTGACGGTGGGGGATCACTAAGATCTTTTGTCGCCATGTTTTCATCGTTTGTCATATGCATGTCACGCTATAGCACATCATCGCACACTTAGGGGAGGGCTTTTGGGGCGCAGATGGATGAAGTGTATTATTTATGAGAGGAATATGAGATGCCAGCGGAGGAATGACATGTCATCGTCAAGGGGCGATGACTCATACTATAGCGACCGAGTGACCATTACTACCAGGGCTGCATTGACGCAAAGCACATTTCAGTGAAAGCTGACAATAAAGTTGTATCGTATCGTATTGCCAGTTGATGCCTTGCCTGCAATCAAAATGAAACCCCGGACAACAATGCAAGCTGATTCTGTACTGAATGAATGCAGCGCTGCACAGTGACTTTTAGTTCAAAACTAGCTGTACAAGAACCTGTCGTCATTTGAAGATTTGGGAAGATTGAATTGCATCCCCTGTTGGTTGTTGATCCAACCTCATACCGTGCTTGTAAAAGTGCCACAAGCAATGTATTTCTAGACTCTTAAACTAAATGTATCGATTTCTTTGTATTAGCCACCACAGCTATTGTCAGCAAAATATGAAAGGATGTGAAATACATGAAATATGAATGAAAGTAAATTGGAGCGTAGCCTTGCTAGCTCTACTAAAAGATCAGTTCCATCTCAATGACAGCCAAATATGCTTGCGCAGACCTTCAAAACAAACTGGGGCAACAAGAAAACACAGGCAGCAGAAACACAAAATTGGAGTTGGAATGAGATGCATGCAGTGCATAAACCTAAAAGCCTATTACAGGGATATTTTAATTAATGCTCTCCACCTACAAGGAGGGTAGGTCCTAGCCTGGCTAATAAGCCAGACCGAATCAGCCGTTGGCAAAAAAAAAATTGCCTGCCGGCACACGACAGTGTGATTTGAGTCTGGCTTATTAGCCAGGCTAGGTAGGTCCAAGAAGTATACTTTTATTTGAAAACTTTTTTTTTTTTTGTGGCTTTTGCCTTTTTATATTTTGTATGGAGGGACAGACAGTAGGCTGACAGGAAATGGGGAGAGAGATGGGGGAAGATATGCAGTAAAGGCCACGGCACACTGCCAGACTGGATTACCAGCCAAGGTGCCTGGACCACTGAGCCATGGCCCAGGCCTATTTGTTACTAGTTACTTAGATTTGTATTCAAAACATTCGAAAACTTGAAATTGGACATTACGCATAATGAGTACTTTTGCTTTTGTTACTTTGAGTACATTGAGTAAATTTTTCATGACTCTCCGCATCACCACCCTGTCATAAAGCAGTGTCTATGTGCCATGGAACTACCCCTTGGTACAATTAAGCCCTTTCCCTTTGCACTGCAGATGCGCTCGATAAACCCAAGCCAAACAAACAAGTGTTACGAGATATAATAATGTGTGTGTGTGTGTGTGCGCGTGTACGTGTGTGTGCGCGTGCGTGCGTGCGGACAGTCGAAAGTAGAATACGGAGGCGGTCTAAGATCAGTGTTGTGCGCAGGCTTTGTGGACAGCCCTAATGGCACAGGCTATTGATTGTGTGTGCTGTAATATGTCAACGTGATCCCATCCAGCGGCAGGAGCAGGCCCAGGGCAGCCCTGGAAGGTCATCTCCAGCCATCTGCTGCACCCACTGCTTGTTTACAGTGCCACCGCTAAATTCCGACTATCTCATCTCGCAAGGCAAAAGAGAGCTTACATTGATCCAAAATGAGAAATTAGACTGAGGCGTACCGGGCTGCAGACCCAGATCTGAAAAGCCAGGGACTCCCATAAGAGAAGGTGTTTGATTAGTGCCGGCAAGTGCAGACGTCTATTAGCCTGACACTCAGTCTGAATTTTCATTTAATTTCACTTCATTATTCAGACTGAAAGGCCTCCCCACGGCAGCAGTTTCTGGAATGGGTGTTGTCAAAGCGGCAGTCTTCGGCGATTGGTTCATACCAACCAATCAGAATAGTAGGAAAGCAGATGACGTTGTTGTCAATCATGTGGCTATGGCTAACCCGGTTGCTAACCAAACAAACAGTCAACGAGTGCTACTAGCATGTAAACAAAAGCGGTAAAATATGTCAGATAAAACCGGTCGTTTCTGTAAAGAAACTATTAATCATAGGGCGATTTTGATAGCCAGATTGATACAGTCGCGAGTTACCGCAGTGGGGGCAGCCATGTTTGTTGTTTGACGCTGTCGAGTGACGGGGCTGATGGCCAATCAGCTGCTGCGATCAGAGTGTGTGTGTGTGTGTGTGTGTGTGTGTGTGTGTGTGTGTGTGTGTGTGTGTGTGTGTGTGTGTGTGTGTGTGTGTGTGTGTGTGTGTGTGTGTGTGTGTGTGTGTGTGCGTGTGTGTGCAGATCTACAAGCTCATTGCGCGGCACCGAGTGCCGCGCTACAAGCTTGTAGGTCTGCTATTTTTGAAAAATCATAAATGTGGTGCAAATCTTTGAATATATATTATTTCAACGTTTTTAAGTTAAATCTTTGCTTCTGGGGGGGTCCCTGGAACAACATATTTTCAAATGGGGGTCGGCGGCCAATTACATATATTTCTGGTGGTCCTTGACGTGAAAATGTTTGAGAACTACCGACATATAAACATGGGTTTTTCTGAAAACCGTCAGAATTTAGAAAACGTTTATAGAAAAGTGGTAAAACTGTTCCTAATTCCGCTGGGAATGCCTATGTGGTTCCCAAACCTTTTAGCCAGTGACCCAAAAGAGAAAATTTAACTAGTGAAAATAGCAGATCTATACGCTCACAACGCGTCGCTTGTAGATTTTTCACTACTACTTCTTACACATTTGTTTTCTAATTTATGGACTTTCTTTGAATTTTGTTTTCAATTCATGAAATATTTTTGAAATAATAATTAAAACCAAAATGTAGGAAACGAAAAAAAATAAAGGGACCCATAAAAATGTGTCCGCGACCCACAATTGGGTCCAGACAGCCACCGTTTGGGAACCAGTATACCCTGCCTATATAGAACCCCGATTCAAGGTCCCCTGGGGCGGTCCCTGGACTGAACGAGAGAACATGGCGAGGCCAGGTATCGTACAGAGAGGCAGACAGCAGGCAGACACAGATGCTCTATAAATAAAAAGAGAGATGTGATTCACCATACCAGAGCTGCATGTTTACAGTGCGGGGATATATAAAAGCCTTAGCAAGCGAAGACTGTGTGGGTGCATGTCAATAGCATATTGATTGCCTGCCTGGACAGGCTTTTCCATAGAGATACATTATGTTTTATGTAACTGTCTGTCTTTGGCTTGCTTGGGTGGTATACAGCCCTGCTCCAATTGTGGCAGGCATGCAGGCTCGTTGTCTGTTATACACTAACACTATACCAAGTTATCCAAGCCAAGCTTGTAGAGCAGTAGTGTCTCTTGACTGTTAATATAGTTTGTCTGGCAGGCTGACTGTTTGCCTTTATATCCCTGTCCTGCTGTCTTAGTTCTGTCTAATGTTTCTGTCGGTCCGTCCGTCTCTCTCTCTCTCTCTCTCTCTCTCTCTCTCTCTCTCATTATCCCCCGTGTATCTCCCAAGCACTTTGGCTCTTAAGTGCTCTCTCTCTCTCCCTCTTTCTCTTCCCCTCCACCTCGCATCTCCTCCCTCCTCTCCTGCTGTCTTTCTGCGAGCGCTGCGCCCTGCCAAGCGGGGCCGTCCCTGGAGTGACCTTGGGGTAATGAGCTCCTGATCACGAGTCAGGAAACCAAGCTTTCAGCACGCCCCCCTCGGCAACACGCACGCACGCACGCACGCACGCACGCACGCACGCACGCACGCACACACACACACACACACACACACAATATACTACACACACAGCTATCATATGCCCAGCCCTGTGCAAAGGGACAAGAGAAACAGAGTGTGGTACAAAGAGAAATAGTGTTGGAAAGACAGACAGGGTAACAGACAGTGCAGAGGTGCAGATGAGAAGAGAGTAAAGAGAGAAAAGAAAAACTTACGGCAAGTGAGAAACACAACTACCAGACCTCCAATTTTAAAGTAAGTCAATTTCTCCTTTCTGCATGCACTCCAGTGTTTGGTAGTCAGGGCAGAGAGATGGTGTGCTGTATAACTGTGAAGGGTAGATTTCAGCACCGGGGAGAGCGGATGGGGACCAAAAAGTTTGGCAACTCAACACAAAAAAGAAAGTATTCTGGGCAGATAGACTTTGGTGTAACAGATGGCATTTGAGAATAATGTCGTTGTTGTTGTTGTATCAAGTGTGTGCGTGTGTTGTGAAATGTATTTGTGTTTTATGAAACTGTTGCTTTATTGGAGCAGACCTCTTTGTTCCTTATTATCATTTTCATCTCTCACACTATAGCCAAAGCTCTGTGGCCAGAGCTGCTCGAGAAACTCACTTTAAGTTGTCTCTGGAGGAACGTTGGTGATCAAAACAATTCTATGCGTTTCGTTCACTCTCGTAGTTACCGCTTCAGTGAAATATTGAAAAAAGGCTTTTGTGGCGGGCGGCTGCAGCCCAATTGTCTCTTTGTTGGCTTTCCAATTTATTTAAATTGTGGTTTTCCCTGAGGCTGTTCATATGAGTTAATAAAAATAGGAAAACATAAAAGAGTATTAAACCCACTGAAAATCAAACACACAAAGCTGGCTTGTTGTCATATTATTTCCATTGTGTGTAACATGTATATAGACTTGAGGAGTGCCAATAACACGTTTGTCATAGGATGTGGACTGGTATGGTGAAAACATTATAGGGCTCTTTTCCTCTGTGATTCGACTTCAAACACCCATACAACATACAACATTTCCCTCATTATTGCAAATCAGTCAAACATGCATGCATGCAAAGTATTCCTGTGTGTCACTGTGAAATGTGTGCATTCGCGCTTGGCCGAAGTGGGCCAGCTTTTCCCAGGATATCGCAATTTGGGTCAGGCCTGACTGGAATGACAAACCCAAGAAGCCGCATTGTATCGCCACTATGTGGTCCGGTGGACCTTATGCTAGCGTTGCCATGGCTATCTCCAGTCCCGGTATAGCAACCCGAGTCACACCAAACAGTGTTCCTCTCTGTGCTATGGGCATTCCTGTTGCAGACAAAAGCCTTTCCCGGGCTCATTCTCAACTCAAAATGAGGTGGTCTGCTTCATTTCTTTAGAATCAACACATGGTGTGTTCCTAATGAAAGGTCTTGGGGAGATTAAACACGAGGTGGAGATGAGCTTGAGAAACCAGCCTTGGTCCGCAGGAAGTCCGAGCACAATGTGGATTTAGCTGGACGAGCGCCAGGAGGGCCGGGAACTCATAAAGTCCGCTCCATTTCTTAAATGGCGCATGTCATTTTCCTCCGAGAATGCCATTAGGGCCCCCGTTTTTTTTAAGCTGTTTTTTAATGCATTTTTAGCCTTTTCTCCTTGTTTAAGTGCTCGCCCCCCACGCACTTCACCACGTGATCTCGCCCTATATGTCAAGACCGTGCACAAAGGCCGTGTGTTTTCTTTCTGCACCCACCAATGCTTCCGCGAGACCACTCTTCATTGGAGGAGCGGGAGACATAGAATGGCACTGTGAGGGCCTTGAGAAGGGCGCTCCAGGGGGGGAGTGACACTCCTGTGAATGGAGCCAATTCTGGTCTATAGGCGAGAGACAGAGGGAGAGAGAGACAGAGAGAGAGAGAGAGAGAACAGGGGGGGGGGGGAGGACATGCACAAAGATCCTCACATTGAGTGGCTGGTTTATTCTAGTGGGGTGCGCGTTGACCCCTCACATGTGAGATGAACAGAGTGCATCTTGACGGGGTCCAGAGGGCCTCCGGAGGAAAGGAGGACAGGATAAAGGGAAATGATGGCAGAAAGGAGTCAAGAGGCGTGCCGGAGAGGAGAGAGAGACGACCTGTCAAAGAACGCTCCTCTCCGTTGCCTCCTCTTCGGTCGTCGTATAGTTGGGGTTGCAATTGGTGTTGACTGGGAAGCTAATGATGGAGTCCTCCCTCAGCCTCCTCGCCGGCTTTTGACGGGGTTAAGTCGTCCTCACAATCACAGTGGCTGGGAGTGGCAGTGTCCTGACACAGGGAGAGAGAGAGAGAGAGAGAAGAGAGAGAGAGAGAGAGAGAGAGAGAGAGAGAGCGTGCCTTATGTTTTATTCAGGCCAATCGCAGTCTGCGGGGTGATGAGAGCTGACAGTGACGCACGTGGATGACAGAGTCCGGGCGACGCACAGTTATGTGCAGAAAATCAGAGTATTCTTATTGACCCACCAAGCAAGCGGCTATGTCATTACTTTCAATGCTCGACAACCAAGGCAGTCTAGAGGAAGCTTTAAGCTGCTCATGAGAGAATGTTCCTCTTGTGAGGGGTCGCTCCCTTTGTCTGAAGGACCCTATTGACGGGGCTGGTAATGCCTTTTGTGGTGGCATTCACATGTGTATTCACAAGGTGTGTGTGTGCGTGCGTGTGTGCGTGCGTGCGTGCAACAACTAACAGCAACTTCACACTCTGGTAGATTGCCCTTCATCTCATCACCAGCACAGGCGTGGCAGTGGTTCAGGGGTAGAGTGGCCACTGGCCAGTAGAACGGCCGGATGGGAACCGTGACGATCCCGGGCTCCCCCAGAGTTAGTGTCGAAGTGTCCTTGAGCAAGACGCTGAACCCCTAATTGCTCCTGATGGGCAGGTTGGTGCCTTGCATGGTTTCTTCCGCCATCGGTGTATGAATGTGTGTGTGTGAATGGGTGAATGTAATGCACAAGCTTATGTAAAGCGTGTTGGATAAATGCGCTACATAAATGCACCGCTTACCATTTAGTTCTCCAGTTGAACAAAAAGCAACATCTACTCTAATAGTGATGTTAAAGTGTCTGGTCAGGCCTATCTCTCACTGCCCTTCGATTGGCTTAACATGTTGCTTGATCTCAGAGAGCTAATGGTAACCAGAGGCCTTCTATTGCAATCAATCAGCTCATTAGACTTCCACATACACACACGCACGCACGCGCACACAGTATGCATATATTCAGTGCCCTGGCTTGACTTGTGGGTGACTGTAGGGCAGGAGGGCAAAGGTCATTAGGGGGTGGAGCCTAAAGGCCTATTTTTGTGACCAATGATTTATTGATTTGCAAGGCTGTAATTCATTTGAGAGTTTTAGTTTCACTATATAATAACACGAAGCACAGCTGAAGCGTCCGTACGTCGAGAGAGAACCGATTTACTATGTGTCAGTCCTTGAACAAGGAGCTTGCATAGTTGCATGTGCCTTTAAGCGAAGCGAGTTTTGGACAGGGAGAGCGCAGTTGTGTGTTTAGTATGAGTCAGTCAGGGACTACGTCTCCCCAGGGTGACCACCACCTCCCAACAACCTCTCTCTCTCTCTCTCTCTCTCTCTCTGAGCTTGTGTGTGCTGGCTTCAGTTAGCGCACCACAGGGGAGCGGGGACTGTTTGTATCTATCTAATGAACTGAGGGATGATGCTGTCTCACGCACCATGTCACGAGAGAGAGAGGGGAAGCAAGTTCGACAGACAGATGAGGGAAGGAAAACAACATTATCTTAACACTTATTTGCCATTCGGACGAGAACAGATTGAACACATCTGCATGGGGGATTGGGGGCATCCATATTCCATGCTTTGGGCTATAGGCGCATCTGCCTGTAGACCCACTGTATATTAATGCAGAGTCAGTCATAATACCTTTTTAGTTTCTTGTTTGATGCAACAATGCTAATTGGCACAGAACCTGACCCTGGAGGAACTGTGAAAATAACATTCTGCAAAATACACAGCAGCGCCTAAACACTCTGATGCATTGGCTCAATCAAAGGAAATCTCATTTTATTTTACAGCCACTCTTCGGGCTTGCAGTGCAGCGGAGTGAGATTTCGATTGGACCACGCAGAGTTATTAGCGGTATTATGACCACGTCTTGAGAGAAAATTAGATACTTGTAGGGCACAGACTGTGAATAGCTTATGGGAGAAGAGGAGCCGGGGAAAATAGCAGAAAACAGGATTCATTAGAGAGCAGTGGGGTTTTCAAGCTTTTTTCATATCAAGTTCCATTATTTATTCGGGCCATTTGAGCCACGGACCCACATTTGATGAGATTTAGCCTCTCGGACCCAATACTAAAGAATTATATTTTGTTATCGTTGGATAAGATGTTGTCCACAATTCCATGCCGTATTGATGTTGGTACCATAGGAGAGATAATAAAAATAACAATTCTTCTTAGTACATTCTCTGATTGTGTAGAATTCTTGTAAATAAACAATGAAGTAATGCAGATGCTTAGCAATAATCTAACTCTTGGAGTGGAGCGTAAAATGAAACCAAATGGACCATTTTATTGGGTTCATTTTACGCTCTCAAGAGTTAAAGATCCAATGATAAGGGTCGATGAGATGAGATGTCCTTTATTATCCCCGTAGGTAAATTGGTCCAATTTGGCTATACCAACTGTCCATCATTTAGCTGGGGACCACCTTGAAACCCCCCCAAGGACCACTGGTGGTCCCCAAGACCACTGGTGGAAGACCAGTGGTCTTGAGGAATGGTGGCGGCTTGCCTGTGTTAGGCTTTCTCCCCTGCTTTTGTTGTTGTTGTTGTGACATGGTGGCCACTGACGCTGAATGGAAAGTTAAATTGATCGCGAGCATCATTGTGGCTCGCTGCCTCGCTCTGCCACTTAAGCGCCTGTGTTCCAATTTCAGCACTAATAGGATCGCTAATGATAATGCTGAAATGGGATTGAATAATTCTGTAATGATAAGCCTCTGTGTACTTGTGTAGCCCACACTGACCCTTTTGTTTTATTTTTTTTTCAAAGTGCAGTATAAGCATGGTTATGGAATTGTATATAGATTATGAATAATTGCAATTATATTCTTCTGTCCTTCTGAACTGCCATAATGATGTATTTTGCTGTAGCCAGACTATGTATGGGAACAACAACCACAATATCAATGAATTAATCACATCACGTTCTATTTTTTAAATGCCTTTTCCTTTTAGCGAAAGGTTTATATTGCTGGGGGGGGGGGTTAGGTGTGTGTGTGTGTGTGTGTGTGTGTGTGTGTGTGTGTGTGTGTGTGTGTGTGTGTGTGTGTGTGTGTGTGTGTGTGTGTGTGTGTGTGTGTGTGTGTGTGTGTGTGTGTGTGTGTGTGTGTGTGTGTGTGTGCGCGTGTGCGTGTGCGTGTGCGCGTGTGCGTCATTTCAAACAGAGAGATGCCAAAATGTCAGCACCTTTATAATTGGGCAGCTCCAATACGGGTGGCATCAGACCTGCAAACACTGAATGTGTGTTCACACAGGGGGCGAAGATGTTTTTTTTGTTTTTTTTGTGCAGTGCGATTACATACACTACAAAGGCAGTGCAAAGAGAACGTGAGGATGACCACATGCCTCTTCCTCATCTTCGCTCAACAACTCAACTCGACAACAGCTCACCAAACTTGTCCAGTGTTGTTTTTGGCAGCAAATTTAGATTTTAGTGTATAAGTCATAGTCTCGTGAGTAGTTTTCATTTAGTTTTTAGTCACATTTTAGTCACCTGGAATGTTGTAGTGTTAGTCTAGTTTTAGTCGACGAAATATAACATTTTATTAGACTAAATCTACAGTTGATTCAGTCGACTAAAATGTATTTTGGCAGGCCTTGATGGTGTCGTAATGGCTGATTTTACACTTGCTGAAAATAGCCGATCTACAAACTCACGTTGTGAGCTTGTAGATCTGCTATTTTCAGCATGCAACCAAGAGTAAAATGACTTGTCTTTTACTTATACTGGATCTCTTGTCCACTAGTCCCTTCCTAACATTTTAGTGTAGTTATTATTTGTTATTATTTGTTCTCTGGAGTCCTGCCTCAAACCAGACCAGAGGTAGAAAACTGCCGTTCCCTGATGTCATTGCTATGGACACATGCATCAGTAAGCAGGAACTGGGGATGGCAATGAAGAACCGGGAAGTCTGGCATGGCATTGTGAAATCCATGATCTCGACAGCGGTCGAAAAAATGATGATGATGATTTGTTGACGAAATTGTCAAAAACATTTTAGTCTCAGTTTTAGTCATCATAGCTTAGTTTTCATTTAGTTTCAATTTAGTTTCCGTCAGTGAAAAAAGGTAGTCGACGCAATTTTTCCGTCATAGTATTAGTCGACAGAATCAACACTGCCTGGGACTGAAGTGTGGGACTTTAGTACAGGAAATCTATGGAAAATACAGGATCAACCTCTAACTAATTGCAAAAAAACCAAACTCAGCTGATTTTGCATCTTCAATATATCCTGAATAACAGAAAAAAAGTTGGCCATACTGTACAGGCCATTTTCAACACTTTCCCCTCAGACAATTCCAGGCAACTTTTTTTCTGTTATTCAGGATATATTGAAGATGCAAAATCAGTTGAGTTTGTTTTTTTTGCAATTAGTTAGAGGTCAAATTACATTAATACTGGACTACTTCCACGACGGGTACAATGCAGTGACGGTGGGTGGTGGTATCATGACATGGTTGATGGCAGCCAGCGAGAAATAAAATCTGGCAGACAAAGACTTAAATATCTCAAGACACCCGCCAAACAAACACAATATTCAGCCAAAAAATGTTTTTTTTTTTTGCAAATAACATGCAGTGCAAGCCACATTTATTTTTGTCATTTGTTTAAACCTGGAACCATGCATACAAATCAAAGAATCTCACAGCATACAGTAGGCCTAAACCAGTGTTGTTTTTGGCATAAAATTTCTATTTTAGTTTTAGTCATAGTCTCTTGAATAGTTTTCACTTAGTTTTAGTCACATTTTAGTCACCTGGAATGTGTTAGTGTTAGTTTAGTTTTAGTCGACTAAATGTCATGAGATTTTAGTCGACTAAATCTACAGTTGATTTAGTCGACTAAAATGTGTTTTGGCAGGCCTTGATGCCGTCATAATGGCTGTGATTTTACATTTGCTGAAAATAGCCGATCTACAAGCTCACAACGCGTCGCGCTGCGACGCGTTGTGAGCTTGTAGATCGGCTATTTTCAGCATGCAACCAAGTGTAAAATTACTTATACTGGATCTCTTGTCCACTAGTCCCTTCCTAACATTTTAGTCTAGTTTTTATTTGTTGACACAATTGTCAGTATATTTAGTCTTAGTTTTAGTCATCACACCTTAGTTTTCATTTAGTTTCCATTTCGTTTTTGTCAGTGGAAAAAGGTAGTCGACGAATAATTTTCGTCTTAGTTTTAGTCGACGAAAACAACACTGGCCTAAACCCGGACTGGAGAATGCACAACGCAAATGCATAGCACACAAGCTTAGAGGAAATGCATGAAACACATGCTATATACATGTATGCTGTGGCGGTAACAGGCTGCTCGAAATACCTCGAGGCAATTATCTCCAACACTTAGTGCCAAAATAAATAGTTTATATTATAAACCCTTCTTATACCGAAGGCGGGTGTCTAATCCTTGCTCAAAATCTCACTGGGTTT
This sequence comes from Electrona antarctica, assembly GCF_951216825.1. Taxonomy (NCBI): domain Eukaryota; kingdom Metazoa; phylum Chordata; class Actinopteri; order Myctophiformes; family Myctophidae; genus Electrona; species Electrona antarctica. The sequence continues at coordinate 23,438,886 of NC_136804.1, read as the reverse complement.
AATTCCCCCTAATTCTGGCGATGGTTTGATTTTTTTTAAAACTTAAATACTTAAGACGGATAGAGAGTGACTTAGAAAGATATGGGCCCACTCTGAGGTTGCACAGACCGAAGTGTGTCCACCCACCAATATGTGAATATTACGGGATCAGTGAGCTGTCAGAAAGAGGAAAGTGCGTGTGTGTGTGTGTGCGTGCGCGCGTGTTTTAAAGAACAAAAACAAAAATCTTTGACTGTGTTTTGGAACATTAATCAGAACATGAAGCGAGATAAGAAAGCTTGAGAAAAATGAATGGCAAGCGAGGGAGAAGCAGAGAGAGAGAGAGAGAGAGCGTGCAGAGTGAACAAGTGCATGTCCAGTGAGAGAGAGAGCGCCATTAGTTACGTGTGTGCATTAGTATTCCATCCACACGGAGAGCGTGTTTCTGTGAACCAGCCGCTCCGTCTAACCCATTCTGGACGGGAACAATGGGTGTTTTAAGCATTATGTTATACTTTAGCTATTGAAAAATAGCAGATGTACAACCGCATAGCAACCTCAAGCTATACGAGCTTGTCGATCTACTATTTTAGAACATATATTCTTTCACAGCGAACAATTTTAACTCAAGTCTTTGCTTCTGGGGCGGTCCCTGGAACAACGTAGTTTCAGATGGGTGTCCGCAGCCAAATACAGATAATTCCGGGGGTCCTTGACATGAAACAAGCCCAAAATGACAGTCATATTTTACCAGCTGCACACAATTCTAAATAGTGGGTTGTTGCTGGCTGCAATGCTATCCCATTGGCTGAAAGAGGCAAAAGTGTCTGGTTGCCTAGAGAAGAGGCAGCCAATCGGAAAGATAGGTGACTACGGCAGCCAATGAGATGATAAGTTGCCACTACCATAAGTTGCCACTACCAACCTGATAGATTGTAGACCAGCCTGCTTCGCAGCTGGTAAAAAGTTGAGCACCACTGACATAGAAACATAGGTTTTTCAGAAAACTGTTAGGATTTAGAAGCCATTTTCTTTAAACCGACCACAGGTCTAAATGGGCTAAACAAACAACCCGGCAGCAGAGGGGGAGGCATCATTATAACTAACCTCTTCTTCTTCTCAGTCAGTTCACATTCTAAGACACAGACACTAGGCCAGGGCTTAGACCTTGGCCCCGTGTCTCTGTAGGAGTTTAGTGAAGTTAGCGAGGTTATAGCTGCAGAGAACATCTCGCATGCTGTTCAGTACAGGACTAGTACACAGTACGCACACAGCAGTCCCCTAAGAGGGTAAGTATAGAAAACAGCACAGTCTGGAAAACAAGATGGGCTGCTGTGTTCGTCTGTCTGTTTGTTTGTTTGTGGATTTGAGTACATACTGTACGTGTGTGTGTGTGTGTGTGCTTGTGTGTGTGTGTGCGTGCGTGTGCACGTGCTTGTGTGATGGTTTGGATTGATATCATCTCAAAACATTTCTGTCATGTAGTTCAATCCATACTGTATTCAGTGTATTGTGTGTACAGTATGTGCTGACAGATTTGTACCCCTGAGACTATCCATTATTCCTGCCTCCCCCCCACCAGTAACCTCATGGGGATCGCCCATTCCACTCCAGCATGAGCTGAACACTGATGTAGTTGCACAAACTTCCCGGCACAAGAAGTTCTACAATATATTGAGTGACAGGAAAGATGATCTTAGCCAATTCAAAGCCTCGCCATTTGGACAGTGATGTAATGTAAACATTCCATGTGAGTCGTGGTGTGAGCCTCTTATCTCTAAAGATAGGATAAGCGCTGTGTGCTGGGCTGGCGATGTGAGGAGACGAGCACACTGGCGGAGTGTATACTGTCCCTTTCACTCACTAGAGGACAAACGGCCCTGACCGTGCCAGCGCGTTTTTTCGCGACGCAGACATCGGGGACTGTGTGTGCATTCATTCGACTATACATGGCCGGTTAAGACACACCCCATATAAACGTAGACGCCCTTTCCGGCTCTGGAGCGTATGTGCTCAAGGGAGACTTTCCCGAGATTCCTTGCGAAGCCCTGCGCATGTTCGGGTCTGTAAGTTCCGGAAAAGATGTGCTGTGATTGGCCAGTAATCACTTGAGTGGCAGCGTGACGTAACGTGCCTTCCACACTTCCGCCGTACTTCCTCCCAGTGTAAATTCTTCCGCCCCTCCTTCAACACACATCGCTCCAACGAACTGCAGCGGCCAATGAGGCATCTATTTTTGAGTGGTGTAAACCACTCCTACAACTGGCTTTTTTGTGCAGAAAAAATGAGCATGGTTGCTATGTTCACCCTGTTGTAATGACGTAATGAAATCACACCCGGGTGAACAGGGTGAACATAGCAACCATGCAAATTTTTTCTGCACAAACAAAGCCAGGTAATGAAATCACACCCGGGTGTGATTTCATTACGTCAGACATGATTTCATTACGTCAGACAGACCTTACACCACTCAGTTCACATGGGTGTGATTTTTTTAATATCTATGATAGGGCTAGTAATGGGTCGGACTAATGAGCGGTCGGAACAATGACACCTTACCACTGCAGTCCAAAGTGGTGGGGGTGATCATAGGAACCATAGGAGTGAACTACAGTGCAGAGGGGCGCCGCTCAAAATATGGTGACGTCAGTTTTCTCTGCTGTTTTCTACCAGGGAGGGGAGGGGCGGAGGGGGAAGGGGCGGGATCGGTGAACCAATATTCTCCAGCGTTTGCTCCATGCACGACCCGTGCTAATCTTCACCACCTGTCCACAGGAGACTTTTCAAAAAATATGGTAACACTTTAGTTAAAAAATCACACCCGTGTGAACTGAGTGGTGCAACTCCCCTCTATTGGTTCTCTGTATCGTTCCAATTTGTATCGTTCCAATTTCTTCTCTGTATCGTTCCAATTTCTTCTCTGTATTGTTCCAATTTCAGTTCCTATTAGTTCTCTGTATCGTTCCAATTTCTTCTCTGTATCGTTCCAATTTGTATCGTTACAATTTCTTCTCTGTATCGTTCCAATTTGTATCGTTCCAATTTCTTCTCTGTATCGTTCCAATTTGTATCGTTCCAATTTCTTCTATGTATCGTTCCAATTTGTATCGTTCTAATTTCTTCTCTGTATCGTTCCAATTTCAGTTCCTATTGGTTCTAACACTATCTCTCTCTCTGTTTCTGGCACAACAGCGCCACTTTTGGTGCTCATTGGTACTGGTCACATAGTCACACACAAACACGGACACGAACATTGCTGTTCGTTGGAGTGGTTGCACCACTCAAAAAAAAAACCAATCAAGTACAAAAAAATAATATATACTAATAATATATTAATATATTATTAACTAAATTACAATACCCATTACATTCACCTACAAAACTAAAGTAAAGATAATCACTCAAGTAACCAGTCAGACACTATCCATGTGAGCACAGTTTATTTGATTTCAAACATAGTTTGAGTCCTCTCTAGAACATCTCGTTACCATCCGTCTGGTTTTAGAGCCATAGGCAAGGAGTTCCAAAGCTTTGCCTCCTTTACTGAGAAGGCAGACTGTCCGAATGAGTTGTTACACCTGGGAACAATACAGTTCGTGAGGCTCGTGTAGTTGCTCTACCAGAGCTCGGAAGTCTATCAACCAGTCCAGAGAACAAAGGTGAAACATCACCATGTAAACATTTAAAAATGTATTGGATAGTAGAAAAAACGGTTTTGTTTCCATTTTTTAAATACCACGTATTTGGTGAGTTGAAAGGGCATGGTGAGTGGCGTGGGTGTTAGTTCTGTGTATAGGAGGAGCAGGTAGGTGGTGCCAGACTAGCCTGTCTAATAAGCCAGACCGAATCAGCCGTTGGCAAAAAAAAATTGCCTGCCGGCGGATTACGGTCTGGAGAGGCTCAATTGTACGCCCATTTCCTACACCAGAGAACTGGTGTGGCCACCAAAGCCCGCCCGTATGCAATATGGGCGGGCTTTGGTACAGCGACGTTCAAAGCTTGAGACCTTTGACTGACAGTAGCTCTAACCAATTGCGTCAAAGAGAAAATGTTTGAACCCGCCCCCCGGGAAACAAGATCCATACATCTCCAGACTCAAATACCACACGACAGTGTTATTTGAGTCTGGCTTATTAGCCAGGCTAGTGCCAGACTCCTCGCTCTCTGCAACGCCCCGGGCGTCGGGGCATAGCAGTTGACACACCCCCCTCCACCCCAGTGTTCACATTTAACCTTAAATTTAGTTATTTTTATGCATAACTCTGAACAACTGAATTGTTTTAGCAGATTATTCTGATTTAATCGCAGTCGATGCCCATCCATCTTCTACATGTGACATGAGTTATTGCAACCATTCATTTCATTTAATCTCGACGTGGCATCGCTATTTTGGGAATGTCATTATGGGCGAACATTTTCAAACATTTTCTTTTTTCGCCACCAAACAAATTGTGAAAATAGTTGATCAACGTGTCGCTCAGTAACTTATTTCATTCTTTTTTTTAAAAATGGGGCTCTATGGTAACTTATTGTTTTTGCCACCCTCTATTTCTTTCTGAAATTACGCCTCTGCCATGGTGGCCATTACCACAACAGCAACAGAAAAACTCTCAGAAGAGTTCAGCTGACAAAGAAAGGCTGTGGTATATGTGAAGTGTTCTCCTTTATGCACATATAATCGGATGTAGAGATGTATTGTTTTGCGTGGGTGTTAAATTAGCTGCACTTGTGATTTTGTAAATAAAGCTGATGCAAATCTCGTTCTGATGAATGTGAAGAATAATAGCAGTGAGCACAGTCTTTTTTGTTGGTGGATGGAAAATACCTTGTTTCTCTTCTTGTGGTGCGGTTGCATCACGTTACACAGACCAAATGACTGTTGTGGAAAATGACTATAATCATCAGCATCATTCATCCTTTTCCCTCGTCGAACGTGATTATTTGAATCATTCATATTCCTTATTACTATCACCACCAGTCCAGAGTAGCTAATTTGCTGGTGAAAATGAAAGTTCTAACGCCTTTTAGATTGTGTGGCTCCCTTTGATGAGTTTGGAATGTTCTTCCAATTATTCCTTAATGTACCTCAGTGGGGTGACAGGTTTGCACTAGTGTTGATTTCATCGACTAAAAGTATGACGAAAAATGTTCGTCATCTACATTTTTTTCACCAAGGAAAGCAAAATAAAAACTAAGCAACGATGACTAAAACTAAGACTAAATATATTGAAACTAGACTAAATGTTAGTGAGGGTCTAGTGGAGAACCAGGAGAAGAGATCCAGTAGAACTACAAGACAAGTAATTGTATGCTTGGTTGCATGCTGAAATTAGCAGATCTGCTGTAAATCGGCTATTTCCAGAGTGCAACCAAGTGTGTAATCAGGCATTACGATGCCACCAAGGCCCACCGCAATACATTCAATTGACAGATTAGACTAACACTAAAACATTTCAGATAAAAATATGACTAAAACTACATTTTATTTTATTCAAAAGACTAAAACTAAATAAAAATTAGCTGTAAAAATCAACACTACTGGTTGACAGCAAAACCAGTCCCCTTGCAGGGCTGCCTTCTTGTCAGAAGAGTGGTAGAGTAGTACACCCATGCCTGGATCCTGGGTAGGACATGAAATTTACACATTACAGCCTAACCCTGAGGATTATACCTACTACAGCACTGATGAACATGGCTGTGACATGTGTCCATAGAAGTATACCCTCCACATGTAGAACTCTGATGAACATGGCTGTAACATGTGTCCATACCCTCCACATGTAGAACTCTGATGAACATGGCTGTAACATTGGTCCATACATACCCTGAATGTGACTGCAGGCAAACAAGCACTGGGCAGCTTTATTGTGGAATAAATTAGGTAGTGTCGTTGCTGTGTATTGAATTCCCATCAGCCTCATCTCCAGTTGCGTCAGAGGACCTCAGGCAGTGTATCTCTCTATGGTGCTTAACGTGCCTGCTCAGTGGCTACTCGGCACTTAAAACGCACGCACACATCACATGCATGCACGCACACGCGCGCGTGCGCTCACACCCACCCTGGGAAATGGATGTCAATTACATGACCAGTCGTATTTGTTTATTCATTTACTTTTTCTAATCAAGAACATTGCGTCTATTTGCAAGTAGCTGCGGGGCCACACAAGCTCAACCGACTTTTGCGAGAGAACAGGTGTGCAATTAACTTTCAGCCAGCTGGTTTCGAGAATGTCTCTGCGCATGGCCATTTTGTTTGTCATCACACTTGAGCTTCAAAGTAGTTCTAGAGAGTGTCAGCTACTTCCTAACTATTATCACAGGGCCACTGTCACGGTGCGTTTTAACAGCGGGCAGTAGCCTGGCGTATTTTCTGGAAGTGCGTAATTTGCCTTTGGGACCCGGCAACTACTGGCGATAGCAGGTGAAGAGGCGATAGTTAAAAAGTGGGCGGAGGAACGTCGTTCAAAAACATATATACTATAAAATATTCTATATTTTGGACGACATCATCCGGCGATAGCCGATCAAATTCATGTGTCGCTTTGTTTACCGGTTTACCCTCCCATGCGGAACCATACCACCAAAATGTGGTTCCTAGTTCCACTTCGAAGTGTTGACTGGACCACAGCAGCGTCATTTTACATGCGCTTCAAAGCGAGCACATACGGTAATGACAGCAGGAAGCCCACTAGGATATTTGTATCGCTGTTCGCCCGCTGTTAAAACGTAGGGTCAAGCTCAAACTGATGGCAGGCTCTGTGATGGAGTGTTGTCTTGTAGCCTGCCTGGCATACTTTCTCTGTTGATATTCTCCAATGACAATACAATATTAAGTGTTTGCTGTGGATGATTGTCCTGTTCTTGATGGAATAGGGTCGTCCCATCTTCTTCAATAAATATCCCCTTCCTCATCCTCAAGTCTCTGCAATGAGACGGTGGCTGTGATGTGGAACAGAGCCTAGTCTGCTCCACAGATGAGTAATAGAGTGACACTGTTGCAAATTGAAGAAAGGGTTTTACTGTCAACCCATAAGGGCTTCAGGCCATTGTCTGGCCGCCCAACAACAAAAGCAGCTTTACTTATCCTACTTAATTTGGAACAGTCGGAACAGACCTTTGAAGGTTGAAACACTGTATTACAAAACTGAAGCTAAACAATTTGTCAGTTTATACATACAGTAAGTACTAAGTATATATATATATATATATACTTACTGTATGTATAAACTGACAAATTGTTTATATATATATATATTATATATATATATATATATATATATATATATATATATATATATATATATATATATATATATATAGAGAGAGAGAGAGAGAGAGAGATTCAAGACTTTATTGCCATGTCAACAGAGTTGATTGGAATTTGTTTCAGTGCACTAAAAACAGACATACAAAAAGACACATATTTACATCACATATTCAGACAGTAGAACAATATACAAAAGTACAAACATCATATGAGGGGGACCAATAAATAAGAAGAATGCAAAACGTTACAATTCATGTTGAATAAATAAAAAGCAATCCATCGCAGTTCATCATTTCACAAAGCAGCTTCACGCTGTAAAGTGCGAGTGAAAAGAGGGTCAGCATTCAGGAGGCACACAGCCTCGGGATAAGTGCTATTCTTAAAGCGGGAGGTATTGCACTTTAGAGACCGCAGTCTTCTGCCCTCTTACCTGAGGGCAGGGGTGCGAAATGAGAGCAGGCAGGGTGGGAAGGGTCGGCAATCACCTTCTGCATCCTGCGCTTAGAGAGTATGGTGTATATAGGAGACGGATGGGAGGTCGAGGCCAATGCTTTTCGACGCTGTGCGTACCACCCTTTCCAGCTGTTTCCTCTCTAAGACTATTGTGTTTCCACTGTGACTGAGAAGACGAGGACACTCTCCACAGTGGCTCTGTAGAAGAGAAGTGAACCAACGCCTCCCCAGTCACACCGAACTTCTTTAGGAGGCGTAGGAAGTGAAGCCTCTGGTGGGCTTTACTCAAGATGTTACTAGTGTTAACTTCCCATTTCAGGGAGCAGCATATGGTGGTGCCAAGGAATTTATGTTGGCTTTTCTTCATTAGAGAACTCCTATCTGAGAGTAAAACGGCATCCTTTAACAAAAAAAAAAAGCAACTTCTTGAATGAATGGATGGAGATAAAGTTTACTGATTACTTGACCAAAATAAAATGCAGTGTTCATTCACTGACGAGCAGCAAATATCAGCTTGGCTGGTATTTCCAGGGTTATTTTGCTGAACACGTCTCGTCTATATACAGGTGTTTGTACCGAGCACTGGTCGAGTCGTTGTTGAGTGGGTGAAATAAGCTTTCTCTCCCTCTCCGGGTTATTGTGTGGGTTAAGTAGAATCCCCCTCCCCCTCTCTCTATCCATATCTCCTCTCTGATGCCACACACAACAGAAACCACTGCCGAACAATACGGCTAATGTCCGACAACGTCCATATTCAACACATCAATACTGTGACAGTCACATCAGACATAGCCACATACTGTATGGGCATATTTTGTCCAGACTGACAGTCTGACTGACAGACTGTCTGTCTGTCTGTCTGTCTGTCTGTCTGTCTGTCTGTCTGTCTGTCTGTCTGTCTGTCTGTCTGTCTGTCTGTCTGACTGACTGTCTGTCTGTCTGTCTGTCTGTCTGTCTGTCTGACTGACTGACTGACTGACTGACTGACTGACTGACTGACTGACTGACTGACTGACTGACTGACTGACTGACTGACTGACTGACTGACTGACTGACTGACTGACTGACTGACAGACAAACAACTTGAACTTTATATAGAAGATTTAAGGCATGCAGGAGACGAGATACGGTAGATCTGAAATGAAGGACTCAAATATGAACACCTCCTTTGTTTTGACACCCCAGCTTCTCAGAGACACGAGAGGAGCTCAAGACATGTCTGAGAGGAGGTTGCAGTTATGCTTTATTTTATGCCTGTACCACTGAATGAATGTTGATGGGGGCGGACTTTTAACAGCCCTGGCAAGACTTTGTTCTTCCGCTGTTTTCATGTTTGATCCGCGACAGCCCATGGGGGAAGCTGTGTCGGTCCAGCACTCTCTCCATGTGATCCGACTACCAGTCAATATTTTAGAAGAATTGGAGCTGCGATGAGCAGAGGTGAATCAGAGCCTGTCCGAAAAAGTTCACAGGGAAACATCATGTAGTGTGCACTCCATTTTGGAGAGTTCTAGACCAGTGTCTTTTCATTGCAAGGAATGTACATGTATTTGGCCCACAGACCCCCATCCGAAAATGTTTTGTGCCAGGGACATGCAGAAGAGATGATTTTTTAGAATACCGGTAGCCAACGTATACAATTTGGATAAAGGGGTTAACATTTTTGTGATGTTGCTGGGAACCCCATATGAAAACAACATTTAACTTAATTTAATTATACAAGCAAACAAGAAATAAACAAATTGGCCCTTCTACATGCTCGCATCGGTTGCATAATTGCAGATACAGATGGCATCAAAAAAGGCAAATAATGGACACTATATCTGCCGAACCGACATACTCATCTGGCTGTAATATCTTGCACCCGTAAAAGTGTAAGTGATTTGAGACAAACCCACTCCTCCCAATTGTGTTTCCCTGGGCGTCTGGCCGGCAGTAACTCATTTCCACCAGCAGAGGCCAGTGTGTAGTCGATGAGGTCATCCAATAACACCAACTGCCAAGGCACTGTCTGCAAGTGGGGGGGGATCCCCTTCTTGCAGTGACTTCATTGAAGTGTGTGTGTGTGTGTGTGTGTGTGTGGGGGGGGGGGGTTACAACCTGTCGAAGTTGTAAGATTGCTAGGAAGAAATCAATTAAGTGCCGGGGCATGAGCAAAAGAAGACGAGGACAAATGATGATGGCAGTGACGTTTGATGCTGAGTCAAGGCTATCTGTGTCATTGTTGTTAGCGGGATAAAAACCGAGTGTCTGGGGGGAAAAGCCCCGTTCAATACTGCAGTGAAAGGATACTGATGGCGAGGTCACCGTTTACTGGTATTTTCCACAAAGGTCAGAGCCTGTGTATTTGCATAGGCCATGGGAGCCCTCTGCTGTCTGCTAAGGCTGTTCTATATGAGAGAGAGAGAGAGAGAGACTACTACTTTGTCCACAGAATTATGAGAGAGAGAGACCACTACTTTGTCCACAGAATTATGAAGACAACTGGACCGATATTCAGCAGGGGTGGAATGTAACCAAATACATTTACTTAAGTGCTGTACAATTTTTAGGTATTTTTACTTTACTTGAGTAATAATTCCAATTTCCAGTAGGCCTATACTTTTACTTCAACTCCACTACATCTCACAGTGTGTGTGTGTGTGTGTGTGTGTGTGTGTGTGCGTGTGTGTGTGCGTGTGCGTGTGTGCGCGCGTGTCTGTGTGTTTCTATGTGCAGGGCGTTGCTGAAAATGAGCACAAAAAAAACAGGCAAACTTTGTAGATTTTGATTATCATTACAAAACATATTACAAAACAATGAGTCGCGGTGCGACGCATTGTGAGGTTGTAGATCTGTTATTTTCAAATGTTTTTTTATGCATTCTTTTGAAAACTTGAAATTGGACATTCTATATAATGAATTACTTTTGGTACTTCATATGGTTATCTTTCAACTAGTTTGTTGTTTTGTTATTTGTGTATATGACGCTGTAGCTGTTTATTATTCTGCAAGTGAAAGGCATTTCTAACAAACATTAGAAAGTAGAAACATAATACATACATTTTCACATTACAAACATGCAAATTAAATTAATCTTCCGCCGACACCGCCATCTGGTGGCTGAATCGATACTCTGACTCTGATTGTCACGGTTGCCGTAGTTCACTTCAATGTTAACCGTCTTATTTTGAAAGAGCTGTTTCTCTCAGAAACGGAGAATCAAAGTGGAAAAATCGCTATATAACAAGTTCCGCGAATGTTATTTAATTCAATCAAAACATACATTTTGTAGCCGGCGATCATATCGTTTATAGAAATGAGCCGCAAATCAAGCTTGTTTTGATCCAGGGGGCACAGTGACACAGTCGGTAGTGCTGTCGCCTCACAGCTAGAAGGTCCTGGGTTCGATTCCCACTGGGGACGCTGTGGGCGCTGGGGGCGTGTTCTCTCCTCCGCGTCATCAGTGCCCATACCTGAGGCGGGGTTGGCGAAAGGGTCTTTCTGTGTGGAGTTTGCATGTTCTCCCCGTGTCCCCTAGGGTAGAGTACCCTCACCAAAAACATGCAGTAATCCTGGTCTCTAAACTACCTCCCCCTTACCAGCCGGGGCGCCTGATGGAGGGGAAAGGAACTGGTTGGAATAACGTGTTCCTTCCATGCACTACGTCCGGCCAGGGAAACTCCCCCCTGTCAGGTGAAAATAAGCAGCTTGGACTCCTCATGCATAGAAGGAAGCATGAGGTCAGTCCGCTGCCCCCCTAGGTTGCCAGAGGAAGTGTAGCGCCCAGGATTACATTAGACAATTGACACTGGGTGTCAATTATCTGGGACGGATAGGTAGAAAAATGGGTTGAAAAATCATGGGATAAAAATTATGAGGAAAAAAAAGCTTGCTTTGATCCAAAATGCGAATCTGGATTCTAAAAACTCAGATCCCATAGACGGCATAAGCCAGCGGACATTTCATTTCCGTTTTATTTTTCTGTTTTTTTCACCGCACCGCGCTCGTAACGAGTGTTACGAGCGCGTACAGAACAGTGTTGTCAAGCGTCAATCAATTTATATTTAAAAATATGCCCAAAGGCAGGCAATCGCGGCGCCGAGAGCCCAAGTAGGTAAAGGCGTCAAAATACGATCTCGGCGGCAACAGAGCATCATGACTCCCAGAGAAAACACCTGCTGATATGAGATGTATTTTACCAGATGAACTGTAAGGATCGAGCAAATCCCTGAGCAATGTAACGGTGAAATTGAGTTCCATGATTAAAATCTCTCCAATATAGGTAGTCACCCCAGCACAGAGTAAACATCAATCAATCTACTTTTCAGACTTGGAGATTGAAATCAAGTATATCTCACCAATACACACACACACACACACACACACACACACACACACACACACACACACACACACACACACACACACACACACACCTGCTTCCAGTGTACTACAGGTACATCTGTTGCCAATTAATGGGTCATCGGCATGGTCCTGAGGAGCAAAATTGTTGAAAATGACTACCTTGTACCAAAACACACATGTTAGTAAATAAAATAACTAGTGCTGATTGCCTTGTACCGAAGCACACAGGTTAGTGAAAAAAAGGCCTAAAGGCCACTCGGTTGCAATCATCCCTGAAATTGGACGGATATCAAGGTAATGCCAGGACTGGAAGGGCTGAGGCGACAGGCTGTTATTGTTATTTTAAAATCAATATGGCTTTTTAGGCCTCCACATTCCTGTGACTGTACTGCGACTGTACTGAGTGAAAGGTGGCAGAGGTTAGGTCTGTGGTCTATGCATCTCAGAGATATGGAGCTGTAACTATTTCTTCTTCCAGTGTGATCAGAAGTTAGCCTCAGCTAAGGGGAAGGGGACTTTGCCATGCTTTGCTTTTATGAGACTTGCGTAATCTCCAGTTAAGCTTTGTTCCCAGCCAAGGCTATAGAGACTATACAAATTTCACGCCCCCAAATGAGAGGGCGCCCCCACTTCTGGTCCGTTAGAACGGTGTACTGCAACTGTCAATGCATTCCCTATGAGAGGCATCATAAATACTGTCATTTCAGTGGTTGATTACTGAGGCTGTAGCGATTTTTTTTTGTGTTCTAATAAAGTGTCCTATATGTTTGATTTGTCCTTTTTAATGTCACATACCTGCCATCTCAATATACAGCCCACAATGTACGATCAGTGTGTCAAAAGTGTTAGCATCGTAAATATCAAGTTAAAGTGGTTGCATATGGTATATAAGTCATGGTCGCATCCCTTGACAGTTTCAATACCCAGATACATTTTGTGTTTCGTTTTATAGGCTATTTATTTGTGGAAAGTTATCCAAACAGCATCTTGCAATACTAATTATAATACTAACCTGGAGAATACACTAGGTAGTTGAAAATGTCTGGATATGTCACTGCTCCTTGGGTCATTTCCCCAGCTACATTCAGCCAAGCTAATACAACAAAGGTAAAACAAACACATTTTAATTTCTCATCGGAGCTTTGCCGGTAGGTAGAACATAACAGAGCAGGGAGGAGACGGGGCTTATTTTGACGGGGCTTATATAATATAAGCCCCTTCAAAATAAGCCCCGTCTCCTCCCTGCTCTGTTAACATTATGGGTAACCCAGAGTGGTACCAGTAAGACGACTAAGGGCGAGAAGCGACCTCGGCGAGGTCAACATGTCTTGAGTGTACAGGGTTTGATGAGGTCAGATCAACATATGGAATGACAGAACAGGTCAGCTCCATATATGGAGATCTAAGGGTGGTAGCGGGGACATTCTCTTGATTGTACAGGGTTTGATGAGGACCCAGGTAGTGCCGGGCCTTAATTTTCAGGCCTGTTGAGAACTCTAGTTTTCGCCGGCTGCCGGGCGCAGCTGTACTAATAACTTTGGGTCAGGCCCGTCTAGAGTTTGAATGGACAGGTATCAGTCAAAAGGGAGACATCGAAGAGAAAGGATGGATGGGGAAGGATCAACATATGGAATGTCAGAAGAGATTATGACATATATCCATATGGAGATCCAAGGGTTCGAAGTTTGAGGTCAGATGTAGAGTTGCTGGCCAATATTGATGATATCAGGGATCTCCATATACAGAAATGAAATAATGTGTGGAATTATTATTAATGGAATTATTCTTGTTCTCCAAACTTACACTTATTGACTCACTAGTCGACTAGTGTGAGGTTCTGTGAGCATTTCTGAATGATCTGCATTTCTGTAGCGCCTTTATGGAAAGCGCTTTCCATTCACCGGTTCACACATTCACACGACACCGACGGTGGAGGTAATCTGCACGGAACCAACGAGCTCATCAGCAGGCAGTTAGATTAGAATATCAAAAGAATTGATGGAGGCTGTTTGTTTTTGCTCAAGAGAGTAATCACAGAGGTAAATCATACAGTAAATGGCGAGGGTAAAGACACATTTGAGGGTAAAGACACATTTCCATATGCTGTACATCGCACACACTTTCAAGCATATACACCGGTGATAATGGGGGGGAAAGGTTTGGGGACCTCTTTTAAACATGCAGCACCTTAATTTTTGTGCAGTCATTTGCATAATGTTCATATTCAAAATAAATGCTTCATTTCACTAATTAGATACACATTTAACAGTGAACAGGATTTCCCCTGGCTACATGTGCTTTCTCGTGCATGCTATCCTTGTACACACGGTAAATGTGGGACACAGAAATAGGATCCTTGTTGTTTGATAGTTGAGCTTGGAGGCTTCTGAGGAAATTGGACATATATTTACATTGCGTTATGCCTTTATTCATGTTCAAGGGCCACGTTGTAGACAGGTCTGTATTATGGGAGTCCATACATACTGTTTATAACGATATATAACTCACCTGTGTAGTTGGCTGTATGCAGGGGCTTGTCTCAGCTCGGGAATCGGGTCCAACTCAGATGTTGGAAGATATTGGCAGTATACCATTTTTTTGTGTGTGTGTGCGTGCGTGCGTGCGTGCGTGCGTGCTTGCGTGCGTGCGTGCGTGCGTGCGTGCGTGCGTGCGCGCGCGCGCGCGCCTTGAGAGATTACAGGCAACTACAAGCTTTATCTCTCCAGCAGCTGTACAGCTGAATCCCAGACCGCAGCTTCCCCTCAACCTTGCAGTGGAATGATCTAAGAGAGCCACTAGGGGCGCTGTGTGTGAAGATGTTGACATGCATGCAGCTGGTGCATCGGTAACCACTGTAGCCATGGTTAGGTTAAAGCTTGTAGTTACACGGCCAAGTGAGCCTTCTCAGGGGTGCTGGAAGATGTCTATAGCAAGGGGGGGGGGGGGGATGTTCTGGGGAAGAGGGACATGCACGCAACATTTTGGGTTTGGGTTTTTTCGGGGGCGTAATATGGCATGCAAATAAGTTATTCTACTACTCTCTATCTACTTTACTCCCCAAAGTTAAATACATTAGTTGTAATAGATATATTTGTGTATATATATATATATATCGGCTACTTTTAAGTAAATATATACATTTTTTTTAAAGTCCCCCCACACCACATCAGCACTCCCCTTCCAGCGCCACTGCTTCTGACTGGTGTAATGTATAGAGTTAAGAGACTTCAGACATAACTGAACAGTGGTAGCCTGGCTCCAGCCCCTGAATCGCTAGCCACGCCCATTAAAAAAATATATTCAGGCGATTCAGGGTCTGGTGACGCTCTCGAAGGAGGTCTGAGACTCGGTTGGAAATCTGACCGACGAATCAGCGTCGTTTCAACTCGATGACGTCAAAACAACAGCGCCGTCCAGACACAAACAAACATGGCTGCGCCAGTAGCATAGCAACTTATGCTACTCTTTTGGTGTCACATTTAGCTTCATACTGGGTGAAAGTCTCATTCAAAAAATTATTTTTTCGCTCGAAAATGTTAGTTACAATTACATTGAGTTGACGTGTTTTTTTTTTTTGGTAACTGTTGCATAATCGCATAACCGCTGACATGCCCTCAACCACGGCTAAGTTCAGCCTGCTGCGGTCGGAGCCTTGTCATCTGCTTTGCTACTATTGTGATTGGTTAAGGGTGAACCAATCGCCGAAGACTGCCTCTTTGTCAACGCCCATCTCAGAAACGGCTGTAGTAGGGAGGGCGTTCAGACTGAATAATGGAGTGAAACGAAATGAAAATTCAGGCTGAGTGTCAGGCTAGAACAGTGGTGGAATTAAGTAACTAAATACATTTACTTAAGTACTGTCCTTGAGTACAGTTTTGATTTATTTACTTGAGTATTTCCAATTTTAAATAGTTTTACTTCTACTCTCTACTACATCTCAGAGGCAAATGTTGTACTTGTACTTCACCACAATTATGTGAAACATTATTACAAAACACACTAACCACTTCACTATATATATATTTGTTGGCTCTTTGAAAATAGCAGATATACAAGCTTACAATGTGTCGCATCGCAACCCATTTCTTGTGCCTTTCTAATATGCCTGCTGGAATCTCAGCTTGTGGGATTTTATCATTTTCAGATTAAGTGTTCATTGATTTGTATTAACAGTAAGCATGTATGGTTTATGTGTCCTTGTAGAAACATACTGTATACATTATTGAGTCCGTTTCCAAATTAAAAATGTGACTGTAAAATGAGTGGTAGTCAGTTGAGTCATATAAATCGTCTGAACTGAGTGGTGCTGTTGGGGTGTAGGGCTATTGGTTCAGTCAGGACAACTCGATGAATGGAAGGAATGGAAGGAATATATTTATTGAATATAAAATGAGCAATACATTTATTATGAATTGGATCTGCTTTTTAGGTACTCAGATCAAGCGCATCAGTCCCAACCATAGGGACTCCGAATCCCCCCGTACCTAAACAGCAGATCCAAAACGACAGGTGGTAGCTGGGGTGGAGGAGGGCAAGCAGCAAAAGTTTAATGCAGACAGCAGCGCAGCAGTATCAGTGTGCAGCAGCAAGCAAGCAGAGCAGTGCAAACTTCCAGTTTAAATAGCCGGTATGAAGATGGAATGAGCGTGTGATTGGATGAAGTGAATCATGTGAATGATAACGTGATGCAGATGCTGAGGCGGCCCAATTAACGGCCGGCAGCAACTGAACTCGGTCTGCGCATGTCTCGATTGTCTGAGTATTGGCTGTCAGACTATTGGTTGTCTGACTATTGGCTATGAGACCATTGGCCTCTCATCATGCACCTGTGCATGTGCTACACCGTAGTCTGTACTGCACTGTGCTCTGTGCTGGTGTTACACTTAACACTGAAAACTCAGCTTCCCATCAAGCACCTGTGCACACTGCACAGTGTGTAGCTCAACAGTGCCACTTTGTCACCTGTTGGTACTCTAAACAGACATAGGGACAGACAGACAGACAGACAGGCACACATTGCTGTTCCTTGGAGTGGCTGCACCACTCAAAAACAGCACCCTCGCTGCTGTTTGTTCCATTTGAATTCCCCTCTGGGGAGCGCCGCCCAATAGAAGTGGATAATGGGACGTTGGCCTGGTTGGTCCGCCCTCAGCCCTCCTCTTCCGGTGGGGCGTTTATTTTTCCATTCCACTAATCCCCAATGTACACACGTTCTGAATGCCCTTGCCGACAGATTCAGTAGCGCAGCTCGGCATCCCTTCTTGAGAGATTGGTGTTTCCCCAATACTTGTGCGGGCGAATGGGCCAATGGGAATCACCAATCCAAAGGCTAACAGAATCCCCCTGTTCTTCCTTGTCATTTTTTGTTCACTCTACAGAGTGAACCAAAAAATGGCTTGCCTGAAAAATGCCTTGCATGGCTGAAAAAGATTCTAACACCTACATGTATGGAAACACCTCCATGTTAAACACTGTACACACTGTGAAACTGTACCGTGTTTAATACACCAGGAATTCTTCATATTAGTCGTCGGTCTTATTCATCATGATTGACATGCATCATCGCCACGGCCGTATTTACTTTAATCCTCAGTACTTTTCTCATTTTCACAGAGATTGGAGCTTCTCGGGGCCGCCTTTGATAAGCTGTCGATTCATATATCCACCGCAGAAATCTGACCGACTCCCCGCTCCGTTTACAGTACAAATACAGCTACACATCAAAGGCGGCGGAGCACACCCGGTGGCACACACGGTAGTGCGGAGAAATACAAAGTCTCTGGCCACCACTTTCACCACTTAATAAGCAGTGGTGAAAGGGACAGACAGAGGCGGAGGAGGAGAGTGCGGAGAAGAGAGAGGCGAGAGGATCGCTTAATCAAAAGGCAACAAAACGCTGCCCACGCTGTGTAAAGGCTTTCCCTACCGTACTATAATGAACACGTGTCTCGAGGTGCTTTCACTGAGGGTTTGGAGAGAGAGAGAGAGACGAGAGAGACGAGAGAGAGAGAGAGAGACGAGAGAGACGAGAGAGAGAGAGAGACGAGAGAGACGAGAGAGAGAGAGAGAGACGAGAGAGAGAGAGAGAGAGAGAGACGAGAGAGAGAGAGAGACGAGAGAGAGAGAGAGACGAGAGAGAGAGAGAGAGACGAGAGAGACGAGAGAGAGAGAGAGAGAGAGAGAGAGAGAGAGAGACGAGAGAGACGAGAGAGACGAGAGAGACGAGAGAGACGAGAGAGAGACGAGAGAGACGAGAGAGCAGGGGGAGGAAAAGCCACATACTGTATTGTATGTGTTGACCATTCACTCAATTAAACAGATCTAGATTGGTGCTTTTAGTGTGTGGGTCGGTCAAAGTGCCTGAAAAGGGTGGGTTAGAGTGCATCGTGTGTGTGTGTGTGTGTGTGTGTGTGTGTGTGTGTGTGTGTGTGTGTGTGTGTGTGTGTGTGTGTGTGTGTGTGTGTGTGTGTGTGTGTGTGTGTGTGTGTGTGTGTGTGTGTGTGTGTGTGTGTGTGTGTGTGTGTGTGTGTGTGTGTGTGTGTGTGTGTGTGTGCGCGCGCGCCAGTATGGTGTGTGCGCGCGCGCCAGTATGGTGTGTGCGCACGCGCGCCAGTATGGTGTGCGCGCGCACCATACTGGTACTCCAATGGAGATTAGAGGCTTTGAATGAAAAGATGAGGCATGGTTGGTGTTATATTGATACGATCTTAAATGACCAAACTCCACCGCTGACTATGAATAGCTGCTTGAGGACGAGCGCCACACGCTTGGATCTGTATTTTATTTATTTTTTAGCTTCCGTCTGAAGGAGAAATGTGGTGGAAAGTAACTAAGTACTGTACTTATAAGTAGTTTTTATGTATTTGTACTTTACTTGTATATTTCACTACCCTCGTGCCGAGTAAACCAACTAATACTTGGTTGACTGCATGGGGCTCCGTACTTCTCTGTACCCAAAACAGCAGGTCTACAAGCGGCAAAAAGACAATTTTTGGGGGTTTTTTCCCAAAAAAAGGGATGCTAGGGTTCAAGTTATTAAATGAACACTCAGATTTGTTTAGATTTTTTTTTTAAAGATATTTTTGGGGTGTTTTGCCTTTATTGATATATTTTACAGTAGTTAGACAGGAAAAGGGGAGAGAGATGGAGGAAGACATGCAGCAAAGGTCGTCGGGATCGGGACTCGAACCCGCGACACGCTGTCGGATTACTAGCCTAGGTGCCTGGATCGCTCTGCTGGCCCAGGCCAACACTCAGATTTGACGGTGTGTGTCACCACCTGGACCTCAGTGTGTGTGTGAAAAAAAGTTATGGGAAGCTGAATAGACTGTGATTGTACTCACTAGCCTGGATACCAAACCAATCTGCCAGAGCTAAAAAAAATAGAATAATAATAGCTCTGGCAGGCGCGTAGCGTGAATCAAATGATTGACTGGGCAAATTAGCATCGCGGGTGGGGTGGGTGGGGGTAGCGCATCTCCGGCCAATAGGTGTATATATATATATATATTGTGCATTATTAGTCCTGCGCATCCTTTCAGTTTCATTTCAGGGAGAGTGACACTCACACACACACACACACACACACACACACACACACACACACACACAATTAACGACTGAAGCATTTCCAGCTGGTGTTGTTCATTACTTAGCTTGCACTGCACAGTGTTCCTGGTTAACATAGCCTTCTGACACGTGTGGATTACTGGATTTTAGTTTGGTTTTTGAATGAGTGTTTGAGGAGCGGATTATAATGTGTTTAAAATAATGGATTAATTTGTGCATAATTTGACGTCTTCAATTGAAGCTATTCTGATGCACTCTCTGCGAGGCATTGTTTGTCATCGTTATGCTTGTGTTTTCATCATTAAATAAGCCTGTCGTAGAGGCCAATCGCAGATATTCAAATGTAGCTCCATTCAGAGCCTACTACACACGCACGCACGCACACACACACACACACACACACACACACACACACACACACACACACACACACACACACACACACACACACACACACCAATCTAATCTCTGTCATAGCCTTTTACATGGGTGAATATTAATCCCATTAGCTGTGTATTATTTTACAAAGAGAGGATGTGAGCGTCTTGGCTTTCATAGGAATTAGTCTCTCAGACCAGACTATCTCTCCCACAATCTTCCAATTATTCCACAGAGAGTCTGTAATTCCAGCCAGTAAACATTGAGCACAGCTAGGAAGCTGTCATCTGCTCTTCAAGAGCATTCGACCAATGACGACGAAGTGTACTGTACTGTCATTAAGCAAAGACATTCAAATGTAGCTCCATTTGTGCGCGTATACGCACACACACGCACGCACGCACGCACGCACGCACGCACGCATGCATGCATGCATGCATGCACGCACGCACGCGCGGCAGTCACAACACATGCTGTTTTTGTTTATGAGTGGAGTTCCCAGGAGGGTCCTCCAGGGCTGTTCTGGGTGATAGCAGGGACCCTCTCTACGCTCCCTCTCTCCCACTGGCTGACCTTTACAATACACAAGTCAGAAAATGTGTGGCATTTTCCCCTCGAACACGTGAATGAATGATGGCCTGTCTCAATTAAGCCATCCTAACAGCCCCGAGAGAAACGACCGGGTTTTCTTTAAGGTGATCGAGGCCATTATCAAATCTCCTTAATGCAAATATCCTTAACTGCCGGAATTCAAAATGTATACTTGAATAAAAGTACAAAAGTATTGGCATCAAAATGTACTTAAAGTACAAAAAATTGATGCTAAATGCTAAAACGGTTAAGGTTAAATCTAACCTTTTTCCTAACCTTAACCTCAGTAAAACTATGTCTAAACTGTAAAACCTATAACCTTATTCCTATACCTTAACCTCAGTAAAACTATGTCTAAACTGTAAAACCTATAACCTTATTCCTATACCTTAACCTCAGTAAAACTATGTCTAAACTGTAAAACCTATAACCTTATTCCTATACCTTAACCTCAGTAAAACTATGTCTAAACTGTAAAACCTATAACCTTATTCCTATACCTTAACCTCAGTAAAACAGTGCCAAAACCTACAGTAACCCTTGCTATACCTAAACTTAAAATTATGCCTATAAAACCCTAAACTTATTTCTAACCTTATTCTCAGTAAAACAAGAATAGAAGAACCGCCCCACCGAGTGGTCGGCGTGAGGTCGGTGGAAAATAATGAGGGCGCCCGTGTTTTAAGGCGAGCATTCCGGTTACCACTGACTGTCGTATTTTACAGTTATTTTTCTCCATACTTTCTATGATTGTCCACGTATTTATCAGTTTCCCTCTAGTGGAGTCCTTTTGCTTGTAAACTGTTTGCATTTTCAATCGTCTGTAAATCCAAAGTCTTGTTTTGTGGGGCTTATCGTTTTGGCTAAACACTCTTTCTGTGCGCTCGGCGGTCGATGCGGTTGTTGTCTCTTCATCTGCGCTGGAATCTCTCAAAGGATTAGCTCAACAAGGAGCAGATAGCGGGGCAAATACTCTCGGCACACTACAGTAGATCTGCTCAACATGCTGCATGTGTAGGTGAGGCATTCTCTACCACCCTGGACCACACAACTGAAACAGCAACAACACTGTGAATCCACGGTGGAGTGGAGTATTTCAGGCTAACTTTTCCCCAGGACACACAACTCTAGCCTAGTCTCTTTTGGTACCCACAGTAAAAAAAACATTGATCCTGCTGCAAATTGACTCCACATAACACACACACACACACACACACACACACACAATGTACATCTCGTGAGTGAAGTCTCGCTCACCTACAGACCTACATTTTTGCCAGTTTTAGTTGGAATGTGTACAGTATAATGAATCATGCTGCACAAAACATTAGATAATGTGCATGGCATACAAAATGCATGCCATGTATGTACAACTATGCATTCCATTGATAAAACAACCAATCGTGATATTATGCTTATTTCTTTTGACAGTCTTACACGTATGTGAGAGAGTGAACGGGCTCGTTGGCTATGAGAGCTAATGATGCTTTCAACAGTGCTAGGGCTGATTGTATTTAAAAAAATATATTTAATTCATTTGCAGATAAGTGATAGTAAGAGCTGCTCTGCTATATTTGTTTTTTTTAATCATTATCACACCACAGGGATTGTTGTTATTGCTTATTTTCCATGTGTGATAATGAAGTAAAGATGAAGAAATATAATTCAGGGGTGTGCGTACGGTGCGGGCGTGTGTGTGTGCGTGTGCATGTGCGCGCGCACGTGCGGATCGCTAACAACCCAACGTGTTTTTGTTCTTCTTACTGTCACATAATTGATTCGTTTAACCGCTCGCTCCTTTGTTTCCAGCACATCTGTCTCCCTCTCTCACCACCACCCCACATGCCTCCCTCTCTCACCACCCCACATGAAAAGCGAGAGGGTGATCTGATAGCATAAATAGACCCTACTTTTATTTATGCCCTCAGCGCGGGATTACGTCAGACAGCGCTGTAGTGAGAGACCGAGAGAGAAGACGGGAGAGCAAATTACGTGCAGCATTAAGTCTCGGTCGGCGCAGGGGGTGGGGTTGAGGAGGGGTCATTAAAGGTCCATCGATCTGAGGCCACTATTGGCTTTCCTCCTCCACTCCTCTCTTCACATCTCACCGCAGCGTACGGATCAATGCGTGAAATGGAGGGCTTGATATAGGGCTAATTCTCTCTGCCTCAGTCATCATGGACCGCATTCACCACCGGATGCATTGTTTAATAATAATGTTCTCCTGTTCTCATCTCAAATATAGATGATTTTTAGGCGCACACAAGCAAGCGTGGTTATTAGTACATTCCCACTACGGCCATGCACTTCACGGGGACCTCCCTACCGCTCACCGCAGAACGAAAAGGATTATGACAAAGGACAAACACCACCGCACCACCCCACAAACCCCGTTTGTGCTGGGTCAGGCAAGGTCACCTGCGTTGTCGCAGAAAGAGAGACTATCAGAGCCATGCACAAACATGTCTTCTAAACAATCCTTTTGCTCACAATAGAGCAGTGGAAGGATCAAAAAGCGACGTCGCTATGAATAGAGCAGCCACACGGACCACCATTTGATGAGATTTAGCGCCTCAGACCCAAAACTGAAGAATATTGTAGTTGGATAAGGTCCACATTTCCATGCTGTTTTGATGTGGTACCATAGGAGAGAGGAAGAAGAAACATCTGCACACTTGTTTCTAGAGCTCCACAAGAGACTTACTTTATTGAATTGACAAACAAATCTGCAACGTTTCGACCCTTTCATTCAATTCATCATCATCAGGCAAATGTTTTACATCATTTAGATGGGGGCCACCTGGAATCCCTTCAAGTACCACTGTTGGTCCCCGGACCACTGGTTGAGAACCACAGCAATAGAGCATACACGGTGGCATTCCTTTTTGAGTGGCACTCTAGCCCCTCTGACGCCTGGCTTTGTGTGTCCCCGTGTCCCGCCCATGACGTCATGTGTGTGGCCAAGCCTATATGGAATCTTTACAGAATTTCTTCTGTACAAACTTTGAGGTCGATGGCAAATGACGTACGTGGTGTTCATCACGATAAAAGGCGCCCCCAATTTACACAAGTGTGATTTTTCATCAAATCGCTGAGGTATTCGTATATAGAACTTTTATGGCATCGATCATTTTGTCGGGGATACCATATAATTTAAGAATTTAGTACTAGAAGTACTTCTATATTGCATTATTGATACTTTTACTTAAGTAAAACATTTTGAGTACTTTTTCCCAGGATATAGATAGAGGGATGAGATCATGCAGTGACATTCTTGGCTGACTTGCTGCTGTCTGTGATGTAAAAAACCAACCCACTGCTTTAAACAAACGAAGGAGGCTTGACTCTGAGTCATGAGAATGTGTGGAAGAGTTGTGGTTATGGTGCCTGCAGGGGCGGGGATTTAGCAAGAGACAGGAAACACTGCATGGTTATATTCACTGCTTCCCACTCAGGAGGTGTGGATTTATGAGGAAATAAATACGAGAGGAATAAGTGCTGCTAGCAAGGAAAGCAGGCATCCCTATATGTGAAACCTGTGTCTAATAACCATGTGTAAAATGACTCTAGGTACAGACATGGAAACGAGGAGGCACGGCACAGTCGGTAGTGCTGTCGCCTCACAGCTAGAAGGTCCTTGGTTCGATTCCCACTGTGGGCGTATTCTCTCCTCCACGTTATCAGTGCCTATACCCTAGTTGGGGTTGGCGAAAGGGCCTTAATTCTGTGGAGTTTGCATGTTTTCCCCATGTCCCATAGGGTAGGTACCCTCACAAAAAACATGCAGTAATCCTGGTCTCTAAACTGCCTTCCCCAGGCCAGCCGGGGCGCCTGATGGAGGGGAAAGGAACTGGTTGGAATAAAGTGTTTCTTCCACGTGCTATGTCCGGGTGGGGAAACCCTGTTAGGTGAAAAGAAGCAGCTTGGACTCCTCATGCATTGAAGGAAGCATGAGGTCAGTAACAAGCGCTGTGTAAAGTGACCTGGTGATCATATTTTATTTCACCCGGAAAATACATTTTGTTACCACGATCATCGGTTCTTTAGTTATGGGTTGAATAAAGCTTGTTTTGACCAAAAACGCAATCTGGGAAAAGAAAGTTTAAATCTAAATTTACATTGAGGCGGACGGAGACGGACTTTTCACTTCTGGTTTTATCGGTCTCCTTCTCCTAGCAACCTAGATCTATTCATATGTTGGCGAAAAGCGCGATCTAGGGGCACTGTGGCACAGTTGGTAGTGCTGTCGCCTCACAGCTAGAAGGAGCAACTTGGACACTCAGGCATGAAGGAAGCATGAGTTCAAGTCCGTTGCTCTCCCCATGTCCCCCATATAATGAGGACTAGGCTGGCGGAGGGTGTGTAGAGCCCAGGATCACATTAGATAATTGACAAATGGGTTACAAAATCGTGGGATAAAAATTATAGCAAAAAAGAAAAGCGCGATCTAATCCTTAAATCATCTTTATACTCTGGAATGCAATTGAATGACGAGGATACTCGTTAATGGCAGTGAACTGTTGGATTTTAAATGCTGAGTATACAAAATCTACATAGCAACTAGTTTTCAAAATAATTGTAGTGGATTAAAAGTACAACATTTGTCTCTGAAATGCAGTGGAATATGTCCGAATTTTAGTGTTGGAGTAGAAGTAAAAGCATAGCAAATTGGAAATAGTCCAGTAAAAATACCTCACGTCAATGTGTTAACAGCCAGTGCAGTGCTCATTACCTCACGTCAATGTGTTAACAGCCAGTGCAGTGCTCATTACCTCACGTCAATGTGTTAACAGCCAGTGCAGTGCTCATTACCTCACGTCAATGTGTTAACAGCCAGTGCAGTGCTCATTACCTCACGTCAATGTGTTAACAGCCAGTGCAGTGCTCATTACCTCACGTCAATGTGTTAACAGCCAGTGCAGTGCTCATTCACGTCAATGTGTTAACAGCCAGTGCAGTGCTCATTCACGTCAATGTGTTAACAGCCAGTGCAGTGCTCATTCAATGTGTTAACAGCCAGTGCAGTGCTCATTCACGTCAATGTGTTAACAGCCAGTGCAGTGCTCATTCACGTCAATGTGTTAACAGCCAGTGCAGTGCTCATTCAATGTGTTAACAGCCAGTGCAGTGCTCATTCAATGTGTTAACAGCCAGTGCTCATTCAAAGGCAGCCATCTACCTCGCCAGCCTTTATGCTCGTATACTGCACAAAGAATGCACTGCTTAACCCATTTAGGACTGACACCAGATTCTACTAAATGTCTTCTAAATCACGACAGTTTTCTGAAAACTATTTCTATATCAGTGGTTTTCAAACTATTTCATGTCAAGGACCCCAAAAATTATATGTAATTGGCCACTGACCCCCAAATGCAAATATTTGAGTTAAAAATGTTCGCTCTGAAAGAATATATATTCAAAGATTTGCGCCACACAGATCTTTCGAAAATAGCTTGTAGATCTGCTATTTTTCAATAGCTAAAGCTAAAGTATAACATAATGCTTAAAACACCAAAAGGGGTTCTCGTCCTGAATAGGTTAAGGTGTGATCGAATTACTGAAGGAAAAGCTGATGTACCCTACATTTACCGAAGCAGCAATGCCAGCCCTTAGAAAAAAAGATTGTCATCTCTGTGTTCAATTGAATTTCCTCACTTCCCTCTTCTTTGCTTGGATCTCGTTATATCTACTCCTTTATTATAATTCAATTGGGATTGTAAGATTGCCTTAGACTTGACACCACCACCTTGGCATAAAAAAGGGGGTTGGGGATTTGTGGGGTATATCTGTAGCCTATTTAATACTAAAAGAAAAGAAAAGAAGAGAGATTCCGTTAGCTGCCTGCCAGAATTATAAAGAAGTTTGAAAAGTGATGATGAGCTTTTGAAGAGTTCACATATACCGGCAGGCCTAAAGCTCCTAACGTTCCTTTTGCAAATTTAATTTTTTTAATTTTTTTCTAAAGAGTGCTAAGTTATGTTAAACCATGAATAAAATACACTTAATAACAACCAATAAGGAAACGCAGGGTTTGAATGCCCCCCCTACACAGTATTCCGCATTAAGGCATTGAGCGTCGCCTACTGTACATCACAAGTCGCTCTGGGGGCAAATCAGCCTATAGTAAAATTATAAAACAAAATAAAGTTAGATGCACAAGTTCATGGTGAGGGGGCTCTTAGCCCGTCCATGATTCATTAAATACGGCAAACGGAAATGATTGCACTGCCAGGCTGTACTTCAGTAATTTGAGCACAGAGGAGCATTTCTCTGGCATCATGACACTTGTAATTGCCTCCAGCTCCATGCTCTCTCTCTCCTCCTCAGTGCCTATTGTGTGCTTTATAGGAATTTCACCGGGCAGAGAGAGGCAACGGAGAGAACCCAGTTGGTAAATGGTAACTAAATGATGCATTTATATAGCGCTTGTATCCAAAGCGCTTTACATAGATTGTGCCCATCCACACACACACACACACACACATGCATACACCGACAGAGGAAACCACAAGACACCAACCTGCACATCGGGAGCAATTAGGGTTTCAGAGTCTTGCTCAAGAACACTTACACTAACTCTGGGGGAGCCCAGGAGGGATCGAACTGGGAACCTTGTGGTTCCCATCTGGCCACTTTCTTGTACTGCCTGTATTATTTTTGTATTTAGCGAATGCAAAGTCCTTAAGCCAAGCGGTTGCCTCCCATGGTCTGCTGTATGGAGGGTGACTAATCCTCCTTCCAGTCTTTGGAGAGGGCAAACTTCAATGATGTGCTCCATAGTTTGCTCCTCACCACACGCACACAGTGGGCTTGGGCTACTGCCCCATTTGTGAAGGCTGGCCAAGCAGGGGCCATGTCCAGTCTTGAACCTATTGAGCGTAGACCACTGTCTCCTTGGGAAGGTGGTGCCAGGGACCTGTTGGTTGGGGTCTGACACCAGGTGTTTGTTTGGGACCTCATAGAGACACACGGGGACTACAAATTTCACGCCACCAAATGAGACAGCGTCCTCACTTCTGGTCCGTTGGCACGGTGTACTGCAGGCCAGCCCATAGAAGTCCATTGAAATTCAACTGTAGTTAGCCTACTTTTAAAATAATATGAAATTAACTGAAGACTAATATGTTTCCAAATGTATGAAGTGTCTTTGTCAACATATATTGTTGTTTTCTCAATAGAGGATGTATTTCACATTTAATTTACCACTTGAATGAGTTACCCATAATGTTAACGGAGCAGAGGGGAGACGGCAGACAGAGAACCTGTCGCTTTTAAGGGACGTCACTGCCTTTACGAGGCTACGAGCGCCGACTTTGAAGAGTGGAATTCTCAATATACATCCCGATCCCGACTGACTTTGTTAATTATTCATGTCTATATTTTGAACATGTCACGGGCTTACTATATATATGGAGCTCCGACGGTGTGTTTTATCGCTGTCAACTTGTTGTATAATTAACTCTACTGAATAGTTGCATGGGAAAATAACCCAGCTAAATGGAGGAGTGACATCCTGACATTTTCAACTACCTAGTGAATTCTCCAGATGAGTATTAATAATAGTCTTGCAAGATGCTGTTTAGATCATTTTCAACAAATACAAGCATATAAAACGAAATACAACAAATATATCTGGGTATTGAAAACCTGGGATGGAACCGTGACGTATATACAGTACCGTGCGACCACTTTGACTTGAGATTTACAATGCTAGCACTTTTCACAAACTGATGGAGTATATTATAGTACATTGTAGGATGTATATTGAGATGGCAGGTATGTGACATTGAAAAGGACAAAGCAAACATATGGGACACTTTATTAGAACACAAAAAAAAATCACTACAGCCTCAGTAATGAACCAGTGAAAGTAGGGTATTTTATGATGCCTCTCATAGGGATTGCATTGGAAGCTGCAGTACACCGTTGAAACGGACCAGAAGTGGGGACGCTGTCTCATTTGGGTGCGTGAAATTTGTAGTCCCTGTGTGTCTCTATTGGACACCCATTGCCATTCCCTTTTCCAAGCTGATTGGATGGTGAAGTCAGCTGATTCTTCCAAATTGGTCATCTAGCACTAGCGCGTCGGAGCGGTCTGGCTGACCGATTTTGAAATTTTGAAGTGGATTTTCTTTGCCCATGAAGTCCTGAAAAAGTTCCTCTTGCATGACTTTTTCTAAATGTTCAAACCATCTCTGTTTTTTTTCTTCATCTGAAACGTTTTGGAAATATGATTTTAGACATAATTCTACTACAAAGTCTGCTCTTTTTCGGTCCGTGGGACCGCTCTTAGAGCCCTCACCCTTTCTCCCCCGCAAGCAGTGAAGTTCACACGTCCCTCCCGGCCCGGAGACGGGCATTGTTCAAGCTAATGTGTCATTTGCATTCCAACTACTTCCACATGTATAGGCAACATAAACTAAAGTTTGTTTTAGATGTTATATTTGTTATATGCGGTTTGCAGAAATAACAATGTCTGACTTTATTTTTCTCGAAACGGAAAAAAATATATGGTGAAATATGGTGTGTTGACTGACTGGCGTATTGTTTCCACCAAACGCATAGCTCAATAGATATAAATACATGTTGACTATACACGCCATCTTTATAGCATAATTATGTAAGGTGGTGATGATAAAAATGAATCAATTATCCTGGAATAATAAAGTTTATAGCATGGTCTGTTTGACCCGACCGACATTTCCTTTCCTTGGAGCGAGAATGCTTGCCGATGCGCGATTCCAAATAAAAATGAAATCAGTCCAACCCGATAGACGTCCCGAACTTCTAAATGTTTTGTCAGTCAGAAGAACAGTTCTGTCCGTCCTTCTTTGTCTGTAAACTTTTCTGCACGCGACCAGTGGAACTGATTTGCACGCCGTGATATATGTTCATGGATCCAAGTAACTGACGGTGAGGTATGCGGAAGTGCATTTTAGATAACGCTGTAGCACTATTTGTGGCGGTGATGCGTCACATGACTTGATCTATCCTATGGTGTATATATAAACCGTGCTGCTGCTACGGACCTCTCTGCTGGCACAATCAATACAATATATATAAATTACATCGATCATAGGCGGCGGGTATGTAAGGCTAGGCCAGGCTTAGCCTTCCCAAAAATTATGCTGGGTATTTTTTAAATATATATAGGCTAATATATGTGCGCAGCATTATATAGAAGGCTAGCCGCTCCCAAACTCCCAACTCCTTTGTCTGTAAACTTTTCTGATTTGCACGCACGCACGGCTCTTTCCTTTTTTTGGCACAATCAATCAAATATATATTAATTACATCGATGTTTCCCCCTCTATATAAAAATGACAATATATAACTAATGTCGTATTTTGTCTGACTCTGAGCAATGTGCCTGGCTCTGGCATAACGTGTGGTAGCCTATTTTATTGGCTCAATACAAATTCGGGCAGTGTTTGCTGCGCAAGGGTATTCAATATAGCGCTCACACCGTCACTATAATTATAGTTTGGTAAACTGAAATAAAAAATAACTTGAGTTGTCCTGTCGAGTTGAAACTGCTGCCTTGAATTAGTTGGAATGTAACATTTAGAGGACAATGGCAAGCCGTCAACGGGTGCAGAGAGAGGTGTGAAGATCATTAGACGAGTGGGGGAGAGAATGGCCAATCAAATAGCACGAAAAACATGAATAGCACATCCTAGTGCTAGATGGGAGTTGAGCAGTGGGTGGGTTGAATATGTCTGCATGGATTGGTAGGTGGGGAGAGTCTTTGACCTTTTGAAGCATCCTTTGAGAGACTGCTGCTCGCCGGATGTACTGCCTGTGATATGGCATAACAATTTGAATGTCTTTAATATCCTTCCTTACCCAAGTCATTTATGAAAACCGTAAACAAACAAACAAAAAATGTTAAGGATGAGTAATAAGTAGGCTAGTGGTGTGAGAGGGCCACGGGCAGCATGAAGTGCCTCTGTGACTGTGAATATAACTGCTTCAGTGGAGTGTGCTGGCCTGAGTCCTGACTCATTTGAGAGACATGTTATTCTATGAGAGATGGAGTGAGAGAGAGAGCTGGTGAGAAACTACTTGTTCAAGAGTTTTGGAAAGAAAGGAAAGGCGGGATTCTGTTCTGTACTTGTTGGCCTCTGAGGGGTCAAGAGTCGGTTTCCTGAAGAGCGGAGTGACTCTGACTTTGACAGAAGATTGGACACAGTCTGAATGAGAATAATAGGTCAGAGGCAATAGTCTGGAAAACAGATTTTCAAAGTGGGGTGACATGGGGGCAACTGGAAAGGAAGACGAAAAGAAATAGGGTCAAATATAATTTGAAATTATAATTTAAATTCAAATTAATTAATTTCAAAGGATTATAGTATGTTCCAGTTTAAAATAAAATATACATTGTTAGAAATCATATAAATATGAGGTCTTTGACATGACCTCCTTTTAATCGCTACCAATAACCATCTGCCTTGCGCTCGCTGCTTAGTCATGTTTATTTTCCCGCCATGCTCTGATTTTCTCAGAGCCAAACAGAGAGCTCAGTCCTCACCTTTCTGCAGTACCCGTGGAAAGCCTGCTCCATTCTATGTTTTAAACATTGCCATTAGTTTGCCTCTCTCTCTCTCTCTCTCTTCAGAATGCATGAACCTATGCTAAAGGTGTTGTCTCTGTCTCTCTCTCTCTCTCTCTCTCTCCCTCTCTCCTTCAGAATGCATGAACCTATGCTAAAGGTGTTCTTTCTCTCTCTCTCTCTCTCTCTCTCTCTCTCTCTCTCTCTCTCTCTCTCTCTCTCTCTCAATTCAATTCAATTCAATTCAATTCAATTCAATTCAATTCAATTCAATTCAAAGGAGCTTTATTGGCATGAGAAAACGTACGTTTACATTGCCAAAGCAGAAGTGGAACAAGACAATCAAAACAGAACAATGTATTTACAAATACATATTGGATATAAATAGGAATTAAATAAAGGTGTACTGTAAACAGAGCTGTGTTATATTAGCACTTTGGGTAATACTATCTTGTGAAACTATAAAAAGCATTTTCTGTCAGAGATAGTTGCAATATACATCCATATAGAATACGTTAGCTTTATACTTTTGATAAACGGTGTACACATATGGTTTGTATTCCTTAAGGTGCTTGTATTCCATTTGACATCCTTCTTCTCTCTCTCTCTCTCTCTCTCCCTCTTCAGAATGCACAAACCTATATGCTAAAGGTGTTGTGTCTCTCTCTCTCACTTCAGAATGCATGAACCTATGCTAAAGGTGTTGTCTCTCTCTCTCTCCTTCAGAATGCATGAACCTATGCTAAAGGTGTTGTCTCTCTCTCTCTCTCTCCTTCAGAATGCACGGACACCAGCAGTGGACACGAGTGGCCGTCATGGCTCTCTTGGTGCTGGCGGTGACCGCAGCCGAAGTGGGTAAGGGCGAGAAACAAGGTAGGAACCCCTGCACCGTTTCACTGGTGTCCAGAGGTGGACAAACGTACTCAAATGTTTTTACTTTAAGTAAAAGTTTGCAATGTATAGAAATACTCTGTTATGGCCGGGGCGGCTGGCGGCTACGTCTGGGCACGTAATTTACTCGAGTAAAAGTACCCATTTTGCAGTAAATTACTACTACAAATACAGTACTATTAACATTGAGTGACTGCAGTTTCTTCCAGCGGTGAAATGTCCCTTTAAGTTGAAGTTTAGTTCACATTGGCAACTTGGTAAACTCACTGCATCCTATTGAAATGTATGACTTGTGCAGATGCATGGTAATTTGATGCAAATTTGCGGACTTCTCGCATATATACACATTAAACAGTTTAAAGTTTAAATTTCAGATGCGTCTCCAGATTTGTGTATAATTGAATAGTTTGACCTTTTTCCTGCCTTGACGACCCCAGTTGTATCCATGCTAATTAACTCATTTTGGGCGGGAACCCCTTTTGGTGTTAGCATTATGTTATACTTTAGCTATTGAAAAATAGCAGATCTACAAGCTCATAGCGCGCCACTCGGTGGCGCGCTATGAGCTTGTAGGTCTGCTATTTTTGAAAAATCGTGAAAATGTGGTGCAAATCACATAATATATATTTCAGATCGAACATTTTTAACTAAAATATTGGCTTCTGGGGGGTCCCTGGAACTACATATTTTGAGATGGGGGTCCGTGGCCCAATAGAGATAATTCTGGGGGTCCTTGACATGAAAAAGGTTGAGCACCGCTGACATAGAAACATGGTGTTTTCAGAAAAATTTTAGGATTTAGAAGGATTTTTTTTAATCGACCTCAGTCCAGAATGGGTTAATAAGGCACCGGGGTACAATAATTCATCAGCATTTCTAATCTGTGTGATCCCGGCAGGCAAGAAGGAGCGTAAGTCGGACTGTGGAGAGTGGCAGTGGAGCGTGTGCGTGGCCAACGAGGGGGACTGCGGCCTGGGCACCAGGGAGGGCACGCGCACGGGAACCGACTGCAAGCAGACCATCAAGACCCAGCGCTGCAAGATACCATGCAACTGGAAGAAGAAGTTTGGAGGTGAGTGTTGTAATCTCTAAGTACTGGACCCTCGTCTGGTTCTGACAGACAGGTAGTGTGTGCAGGCTGGGTGGTGTGTGACAATCCAGTTGAAGTATTCCTTTGGTACGGCGACTGCGGCGGCGGGCCCGGGAGAACAAATTAACGGACACAAGACAGTATCACGCTAAGGTTCACCAAGTTTATTACACAAACAGGAAACATATATAGTGCTGGATCATAATGACGTGACAATAAGATATGAGACAGAAGAACGTGCCTACTGCAGCAAGGCTGACCTTGCTGCTGCCGAGATGTCTCTCGTAGCCTATCTATAAAGTATGCTACAGTACAGGCAGTACACAATACATATCAAGTACACTGTATCTCAAGTTGGAGTACACAGACATGGGCAAATCATAACAGTG
Source organism: Electrona antarctica (assembly GCF_951216825.1). Classification (NCBI taxonomy): domain Eukaryota; kingdom Metazoa; phylum Chordata; class Actinopteri; order Myctophiformes; family Myctophidae; genus Electrona; species Electrona antarctica. The sequence continues at coordinate 23,405,380 of NC_136804.1, read as the reverse complement.
AGGAGTAGCTGGTTTTCAACGGAACACCAATGAGCACGGCAGGCCTGGACCGGCCACTTGACGTACAGGGCAGTAGTATAACAGTGCTTGTATTTGGGCTTGTTTGTTTGTTTGTGTGTGCCTTGAGGGAGCGGGGGGGCGGTAGAGTATCTGCTATCTGCGGGCCGGTTGTAGCGGGCCGGTCTGGGCCAAATGTCAGGGCCGAATTTTTTACCCAGTCCAGCCCTGGAGCACGGCCATTGGATGGAGTATATATTAGGTTCTTAACCGTGGTTGTCAACAAATGGGCCGACGATGTTTAAAGGTCGAATTTCATCAGTATGATGATGATGATGATCATGATGATAATGACTTTATTGTCCCCAATGAGAAATTCCCTGTGCGCTATAATAGGCTGTCAGTAGGCAAAACATACTGTACATTACAAAACACAACATAACACAATACAATAATACAACATGGAATAGTACAAGACAAGACACAACTCTTAAGTCTCAACGCAACTATACACAATAATACAATTCAATTTCAATTCAAAGGGCTTTATTGGCACGAGAAAACATACGTTTACATTGCCAAAGCACAATACAACAATACAGCAATACAATCAAAACAAAGATTATGTACATTTGAAAGTCAGAATCTTCAATAGATCAATTTCTATGTACCAAGATCACTGGATGCAGGTATAGTGCAGGAATATACACAATGATTAGTCTTTAGGGTGGTTGTGTTCCGTTTGATATCCTTCTCCTATCACAGCAACTCACGAATCTTGCTGCTGTGTTTGCACATTGTTGTACTTCGCCCAGCAGATATGGGAGTTTTTTGTCATTGGTCATGTTTTCAAAATCTCCGTGTGTGGTTGTAATCTGTGGGAAGTATGTGTCTCTGATGTCTTGGTACAAAGGACAGATGGTTAGGAAGTGTAGCTCGGTTTCCACTTAATTTTGTGTGCAGTGGGTGCATAGTCTGTCTTCTCTCGGGATACAGGTCTGCCTATGACGGCCTTACCGGTACATAACGCAACATTCATAATACTAGAGCGGTGCCCGTTGGAGCCTCTACAGTGGTGCCCGGGCCGCTGGGCACTGGCCTACTTGGAACGATGCAAGTTGAAATGCGTGCAGATATTATGTCTGTGTCCCTTTTATGCCCATATATAGAGTTCTTTCTCAGGCATGCCCAAATATGGAGGCTATGCAGACGTCATAATGATGTCAGAACAGGCCAGCTCCATATATGGACCATGCACTGAAGCAGAATCCAACCTCTTTTTATTTCCAGGTATGTGTACACATACAAGGAATTATACTTGTTATTAAGTGTAATAAATAATAAACATATTATAAATAAATATGTAAATAATGCATTTGTGATACCTGCATTCTATAATGTCTGCTGTCACCTTTTCCCCCAGAATCAAGTTTTAATGAATCCAAAGTAAAAGATAATTATTTTGAAATGAAGTAATCAGAAGCTATTATAAACACCCACGTAGCCCCATGCCTTTTCATAAACACAAGCAATCCCAAAACAATTATTGTCATCGTTTTGTAAAGCTATACTGTAGCTGCATATTGCCTCTGATTAGTGATTAGCACTGTTTAGCAGACCCTGGATGTGGTCCTAAGAGTTTTCCTGTAATTAAGGCTAGTGATAGGAGCTCGGAGAACAAGATGACAATAATCTCCTAGTGGCAGCACTGTGATTCTTTTTAATCATTTATTATTTATTCTATTTAAGAATATAAAAATATGTATTGTTTTTTCCTTATTACTGTGGGAGAGTGTAATCATCCAATCCACTAAGCAACTCAAATCAAGGGTTGAATACCAACCATTTGCCATTTTGGCAATTCTTTTGGGGGTGCAACCCACACGTTTAGCAGTGTTGCTCATTCCACAAACGCCTGGTCCTTACAAGCTGTACCTCGTTGTAAAGGTACCTAATCAACGATTAAAATGATACAATACCAATTGAGTACCACAGACGAAAAACAGTCTAAGTCCAAATTTCAGACTGACCCCTCCACGAAAAGGCCTCGTTGTCCTGAACCCTTATCTATCATTTATATATTATGGATCAATAGTGTGGACTTAGACTGTTATTCGTCTGTGGTACTCAATTGGTATTATTAAAGTGAGAAATAATTGACCAAAGTTAAGTTTCCGAACCTTTTGTGCTGAGTTCATATCACATCATTGACACATTATTTTACAGTACCATGGTTATACCTTTTGATAGTTGATAGAAAATAATAATCCTGCTAGTGTTTGAGTAACGGGAACGGTTCGAATCAATCAGACCCAGTCTGAAGCCGCCCTGAGTTAGAGGTGGTTTTTGAGGCAACACGGGAGCGCTCTCAAGAGACAAATTATAGGAACACGGTTCCCGAGCTGAATCTTTTTAGGATGCTCCCTAGTGGATTCCTGACAACGGTCCTGTCACACCCGCTCTCCACTCCACTCTCTCTCCTCTCACCATCTCTTCTCTCCTCACCTCCCTCTCCCTCTCCTCCCCTCCCCCCCTCTGATGATGAGTATACCCTGGGATCTCGGAGGCAGGTGACAGGGGCAGATGGGCTTTCATGGGAGGCGAAGCCGACACATGAGCAACGAGTGTCATAGCCATAAGGGAGCCGGCAGCTCCAAAATAATGGAGGGAGATAGGGGAGACGCACATCCGCAGATATGGAGGGACGTCGGGTCATCCGCGCACGCAGGCACACACAAGCACATGCTGTATATGTTGTTGTTTTCAGCAGTGTTGATTTCATCAACTAAAAACTATGATGAAAAATGTCACCCGTGTGAAGTGAGTGGTGCAAGTCCGTGTGGGGGTCCCCGGGGGATCCCCGGAAGTTCCAGACCCACAGGACCACGGCCAGGGTGCCGGCCCGGTTCCGGCGAGCCGCCCCACGTCCGAAGCGGTAGAGAAATGAGAGATTTACGTTATGTGGGCGTCTCAGGGGGTCCCGGGGAGTCCCCAGGGGGGTCCCCGGAACATCCAGACCCCCAGGAACGTGCCCAGGGGGCTGGCGAGCCGCCCCACATCCGAAACGAAAATGACAGAGTTAACGTGTGGGGGTCCCTCTACTGTACCCTCTACTGTACTGTACTGTCACTGTACTGTACTGGCACACCCGAAATCATCATATATACAGTTAATATGTGCGTGTGTGTTTGTGTGCGTGTTAGGTTGCGCACAAAACAACCATGCTATTTTCGTGCTCATACCCAGGCACCCAGTCACACACATAGCTCCGTAAGGACCACTCAAAAAAACTAGACTATAATGTTAGTTAGGGACCAGTGGAGAAGAGATCCAGTAGAACTAAAAGACAAGTCATTTTATGTTTGGTTGCGCTCCGGATCTACACGCTTCTACGAGCTTGTAGATCCGCTGTTTTCTCCATGCAACCAAGTGTAAAATCTGTCATTACGACGCCATCAAGGCCCACCAAAATACATTTTAGTCAACAAAATCAACTGTAGATAAAATCGTATGATTTTAGTCGACTAAAACTAGACTGAAACTAAAACTTTTTCAGATGACTAAAATAGAGCACCGAAGTCTGACGTCAATATCGGTAGAGGGCGCTAATGCACGATTCATACTCCTATTTTAGAGCCGAATAAAGGTCTGTTCGGCTCTGTAGAGCCTACAATGTGACGTCATTTGAGGTTCGGGGGCGGGGACCGTCCTAAAGTCGGCTCTTCGGTGCTACTGAAAATTTCTGACGAGCCAAAATCATTTCGGCACTACAGCGGTAAAATAGGAGTATGAATCGGCCCTTAGTCCACTGGTTCATGTACTTTATATTTGCATTGTAATCCCCATAGGGGGATTTTAGATCGCCTCATAGAACTGTGTTTGAAAAATAAACAAATCATCCAGTTTCACTCATATGGATATGTAGAATCAACTAACGCTATTGTTAATATTACTGCTGCTGAATTAGTTACATTTTCGCCAGAAACAGCCGAGACAGTTTATTTTTGGACCACAATTCTTATATGAGACGATTTTAAGATGAGCCCATGTTATTCTCCATAGAGAAATGACTTCCGTGAACCAGGGGATGAGCGAGTGACGTCAGGACTTCGGCGCTCTATATAACTCAAAGTAAATTACATTTCAGTTAAAAGAAATGTGCTGTCAAAATCAAGACTGTTCTATAGTCTACTCCAGCCTCCTTTGCTGCCCTGCATCTGCTGGGGATGAGTTCACATGAGGCAACATGTTAAATAATGTATGCCTGAATATGAAATGCAGTATAGGTTGCAGATGATTTTTTTTTTTTGCTGCACTGCCGAAACGATAATAAGATGGCCGGGACAGACAGCAGTAAACGTGCTTTGATGTATCTACTCTGTATAACTGTGTTGATTCAACTCCGAGTGTATACGAATGAAACCACTGGGATCCTCGGTTCCATCCAAAATTAACCTCTTCTGAGGATTTTATTCAGTACATGGTTTGAGGCATGAAGCGACGGCATGAGCACCTAAGCTCACTAATGTTTTGGTCAATGGGAAGAAAAACTAATGAGGGAATCTGAAAAGCCGGGGTGGGGGTTTTGTGCAGCGAAACATTCATTATACCTGCTTTGGCCGATCTTGGGCAGTTTGAAAGTAGATGAAAGCCGAGCAAATTAAAACTTTGTCTTCAAGCGGCCAATTCGAATTGGATGACTCACAACTGAGCTGACTAATCCCCCAGGCTCACAGCGTTTGATTCTACTGATGTGATTACGGGCGGTCGAATGTTTTTAGAAACTTATCCAAGCTGAATTATGTCATTTTCGCCTAATTTGCTGCTTGATCAGTTGCATTTATAGTCACGCACAATGGCCCCTTCAATGGTAAGAGAACAGAGATTCACAGAATCAGAGCTACACCTTCTAACCACTTGCCCACTCATATCAAGACATCAGAGACACATACTGTACTTCCCACAGATTACACACACCCAAAGTGAGTGTGAAACTTAGAGTGGCTACCTTTAAACACATCTTAAATCTGAGGGTTTTTTTGTATACTATTTAAATACTCTTGAGAAAAATGATTCTATTTGCCCCAAAGTGACTGCAAAAGATTGCTTTCTAAAATGTACTGTATATAACGACACAATGTGACATAGCTGTTTACATATTGCTGTACCCCCTCCAACTGTATATACTTTCCCCATTTTCAACTGTTTTTATTATATTGGGGCGACAGTGGCCATGGAGAACCACAAGGTTCCCAGTTCGATCCCGGGCTCCCCTAGAGTTAGTGTTGAAGTCTCCTTGAGCAAGACTCTGAACCCCTAATTGCTCCCGATGTGCAGGTTGGTGTCTTGCATGGTTTCCTCTGCCATCGGTGTATGAATAGAGCACCGAAGTCTGACGTCACTTTCAGTAGAGGGCGCCAATACACAGGTTCATGTATTTTTTTATTTGCAGTGAAATCTCCATAGGGCGATTTTAGGTCGCTTCATATAAGAACTGTGTTTGAAAAATAAACCGACCACCCCGGCCTTTCTGTCAGGGGAGTGGCTGTGCGTCGTTAATGATGTCCATTCATATTTGATACAGCCAGTTTCTGGAGAAAATGGAATTAATGTGGCCGCAAAAGCCTTGAAACTACATATGAAGGCAATGTCGCTGCTAATATACGTCACGCCCAGCTGTCAACACATTGCGTTCCTGAGATTCCTCGTTGACGTAAGCTCCTCTGGTGGTGACTCGACTCGTACTAACCACGAAACATTAAATATCAATAAAATAAAAATAAACGTAATTAACATTCAGTTTCTGTTGTGCGACGGGCAGATGCAGCCACCCGCCTACCCGGAAATGTAGTCTCTGGGTTGTCTCTCGTTTCTAACGCTTATTTTGTTACTCTTTGGGTATATTTGTACATTTCCACCTTCAGTCGATGCTTCATATCCATATGAGTGAAAAGGCCGGGGTGATCAGTTTATTTTTCAAACACAGTTCTTACATGAGGCGATCTAAAATCCCCCTATGAAGATTACAATGCAAATAAAAAGTAGACGAACCTGTGAATTTACGCCCTCTACTGACAGTGACGTCAGGACTTCGGTGCTCTATTGATATCAAAATGTACTTTAAGTTACAAAAGTAGAAAGTAGTCGTCATGCAGAATGTCCCATTTCAAGTTTTCAAATGTATGAACATCTTTTGAAAATTGCCTCGCATCGCGACGCATTGTGATCTTGTAGATCGGCTATTTTCAATTGGACGAAATAGGGCTGAAGTGGAATGAAGTATGTGAAGTATGTTACAAAGTATTAAACTAAAGTTTTCAAATTAATGTAGTGGAGTAAATTTAGTAAAAGTACAAAGTACACATTTGCCTCTGAGATGTAGTGGAGTAAAAGTACTAGAAATTGGAATTACTCAAGTAAAGTACAAATACCTCAATATTGTACAGTAATTGAGTAAATGTACTTAGCTACTTTACACCACTGCCAATGAAGCCCCTTTGAATGGAATTGAATTGAATTGATTCTGATCAGATGGTGATTGTGTTCATTCATTGTGATATTTTGTGCGTTGCAGGCGAATGCAAGTATGACTTCCAGGCGTGGGGAGAGTGTGACCTGGCGACGGGCAAGAAGAACCGCACGGGCGTTCTGAAACGAGCGCTGATGGACGCAACCTGTGCCAACACCGTCACCGCCACCAAACCCTGCGGGAAGGTCCCCAAGACCAAGCTCCAAGGTAGGCTTATATACCCAAATGCTGCGGGAAGGTCCCCATGACCAAGCTCCAAGGTAGGCTCATATACCCAAATGCTGCGGGAAGGTCCCCATGACCAAGCTCCAAGGTAGGCTTATATACCCAAATGCTGCGGGAAGGTCCCCAAGACCAAGCTCCGAGGTCTAGGCTTATAAACCCCAAACCCTGTGGAAAGGAAAGGTCCCCAAGACCAAGCTCCAATACCCCCCGACGCTCTATAATCGGAATAAAAACCGTTAGGAGGAGGCGCGCTCTACTCAGGGGCAGTTTTGGAGTAGTCTCTGTAGCTGCAGGCTGCAGATTCTTGAAGATACGATGAAAAAAAGGGAATATCCACACTCTCTGGAGTATAGTTTCTTATAAACTTCTTTATTTTACCAGACAGTGGCCTTGTGGTTAGAGTGTCCGCCCTGAAACTGGGAGGTCGGGGTTCGATCCCCAGCTGGGTCATACTAAAGACTGTCAAAATGGGACCCATCCCTGCTTGGCACTCAGCTTCAAAAAGGGTTGAATTGGGGGTCAAATCAACTAATCAAATGATTCCCGAGCGCAGTACGGCTGCAGCTCACCGCTCCTTGGCTGCGGCTCACCGCTCTAAGAGATGGGTCAAATGCGGAGAACAAATCTCACTGCAGTAACGTGTGTGACAAATCGTACGACTTTGACTTTTGACTTAAAATAAATACCAAGCTCCAAGGTATACACTTACATACACTGTATAGTCAGCCACCAAACCCTGTGGAAAGGTCCCCAAGAACAAGCTCCAAGGTACACTTATTTCTTTCACTGCCGAAGATATCGTGTCTTTCTAATTCAGGACGGGAACCCCTTTGGGTGTTTTACCTTCATGAGGGGAATCCTTTTGGGGTTCCTGTTGCTACTGTATGTACAGTATATATTAGAATTTTGGAATTCATATTTGAAAGTTTTCTGAAAACGGAGTATTTTGAAGGCATTTTCAGAATCGGCCTTAGTCCTAAATGGGTTAAATCCGTTGATATGGCGTCTTTGATCAATTTATATCAATATGAAACGGTTTTGCTGAAAACCAACTTTTAGCTCTGTCTCGGTTCGGTTGCTAGGCAACGCCTGACTCACCCCCCAGCACCAGGAAACGTGCGCGCACATCCCATAGACTCCCATTTAAAATAAGATCTTCTTTGGCTGTATCTTGGGGGCAAAAAAATGCCACTGTCCGTGGTGATGATCATCCATCATGATTTGATTTTTCACCGCATCGCGATTTAAATATTAACGTCCTCTTCTCTCAGTCTGTGAGGCCGGGAAATCGGATGTAAATAAGTAGTAATCCAGTAATTTCCGTGGCAGAAGCTAAGTACCTCTAATGGCCACTAGGCGGCAGTGAAAGTGCATCAGTGGTGGAAGAAATGCAGACATTTTGTATTTTAGTAAAAGTATCAATACTGCAATGCCATGTAGAAATTCTCTTACAAGTGAAACTCTGGAATTCAAAATTTACTTGAGTAAAAAGTGCAAAAAGTATTAAAATGTATTTAAAGTACCAAAATAGACCATACCCATTATGCAGAAGGTTCCATTTCGAGTTTTCAAATGTATACAAATCTTTTGAAAATAGACCTCTATGCTCACAACAGTCGCATCTGCGATGTGATGTGAGCTTGTATATCAGCTGTTCTCTGCGTGCAGTACTGTTGCGCTTTGAAGTATAAATGTCTCCTAGGGTGCATCTCACTAGCCAACACACAAGACAGATTGAATGGACTGAAACCAGCGCTCCCCAAAACAACAGGTTTGGAGATCTGTTGGGAATTGATTACATGAAACAGTCACCCGTGCGCCCGGTCCCAATGTTTGTAAACAATGTTGGTCTATATGTTTTGTAATAATGATCTAAATCTAATCGGAAATGTAGAAAAGACTGCATTCCCGGCCTGCACACAGCATACGTCACACCCATCCATCACTTGTTGTCTTGACGGAGTGTGAAGTATTTTATTAGATTTAGTTGATTTCAGACCCGGAAGTGTAGTATAAGACTTTTACGTCAGAATTAATTAAATGTTCTCCAGATATGAATGAACATCATTAAACAGTGGTGTTCAACCCAGAGGCGTATATCTACAATAAGGCGAGGGCAGGCGTCCGCCTGTCCAAATCCATTTCTGGCCTGGCCAAAATCCATACAATGAGAAAAAAAGAGAACAAAAACAAGACATGAAAACTATTAGTGGACAGCTGATTGGCCGTCGCGGTAGAGCGCGACCCTCAATCACCCATTGGAATGTAAATGCAAGCCTTTCAGCCTTTGTATACTACTCGTCTGGCAGGTATATCTCTTTGAAAACCTTTAGTGCTACGATTGTGCGCAGGGAGACGACAATTAACACATCTTGCTTGTCCAAAATGTAATTCCTGGAAACGCCACTGGTTCAACCCGTTTCATATCAAGGTCCATTATTTATTCAGCATTTGAGAAAATTGAGCCACTGACCTCAGGTTACCACTGACCACCATCTGATGAGATTTAGCATCGCAGACCCAAAACTTAAGAATGTTTTGTTGTCGTTGGATAAGATTTTACAGGCAAACGTTGATCAAAATAAAGATTCTTCTACATTCTCTCTAAATGTGTAGACTTCTTGTAAATTAAGTAGGCCTAATGTAGATTTGTAACTATAATTTAACTATTGAGAGCGTAAAATGTTACGCTCTCACCCCCCTTATAGATATTTATCTATAAGGGTCCATTTGGTTACCAACTCGCCATCATTTAGCTGGGGACCACCTGGAATCCCCTCAAGGCCCACTGGTGGTCCCCGGACCACTGTCATAAACGATGCAGAGCCACCAGAACATAGTTCTTATATGAGGCGATCTAAGATCCCCCCTATGGGGATTTCAACACAAATAAAAACATTTTTAAATTCAATTTAAAATAACTAACCAGGGATAACAGCGCCCTCTAGCGGCAGTGACGTCAGACTTCAGTCGTCTTCATAACATTGAAACACACCCAACAAGGTCATGTAAGATGTGGTGGTCTAGTGTTTATTGCAGCAACACGGTTACAGGGAATGTTAACTTAGTTGGCTTAATTAATTGTAGCTCTTGGGGATATGAAATCTCGGAAGCCAATAATCTAATGCAGGGCATGTTTGTGAGCTTCTATACTTGAAATGCTAGACTAGATTTTGAAGACATTATATTTTAATACATATTGCTGCATTTGCTGAGATAAAGAGACAGCAGGCTGTGAAAGCCTTTTTAAATTTACCAGGGCTGTGAACATTATGGAAATCTGAACTACTAGATTTCCATAAGAAAGACAAAGAACAGCGAGGGAACATAATTTGCCCAGTTGGATTAAATATGACATAGACATTATGAAATTAAATGAGCCATTGGGTGTCCCTGACGTTATAAATTGCATGACAGCAACAATACATTAAGTCATTCTTCTCAGTTAATCTTTGCTATACCCTTATTGTCCTTGGATTGTCCCGTGACATTGGCTCCTATACGGTATGAAGGCCTACTTTACAGTAACTTAGGACTGTTGTACAGGAAAGAGTAGAATGCATTGATATATATATATATATATATATATATATATATATATATATAAATGTATCCTTTAAATTATTTAACCAATTTAGACTTGAGGATGATTCTACAAATTTCTTTTAAATACTGACAGTCCCATGTTTCTATGTCAGTGGTTGTCAGTGGTTCTCAAACATGTCAAGGAGCCCCAAAAATGATATGGAATTGGCCGCCGACCCCCATCTGAAAATCTGTAGTTCCAGAGACCCCCCCCCCCAGAAGCAAATATTTGAGTTAAACGTATTTGCCAACCCTGTCTCGCCTTCATATTGTATCCCCTATAGGCTGCAGTGGAAATAATCCTACATGGCTCCTCGGGTTAACTCACTATTCAGCAGTAAATGCAAGTCAAACTCCCTCAGTCATGCCTAACACCCAGAATTCAGTGGGTTGTTGTTCTGGCTTTTCTCTGATAGGTCATGAAAACACCTGAGGTAAGATCTGAATAGGTTGACAGGTTGTAGATATTAAAGAACGAATGGCTCCTCAGTGTGGTGTGCAGCATATAGTATTTGTTTTTGTCTGCTATTTATCTGCAACCACAGTGAGCGCAGTGCTCAAATACGGAGGGAGGGCGAGGTGAATTTACCGGCCCATGGGTCGGCCGGTAAATTCACCTCGCTCCTTCTGCAAATACGACCGTGCTATTCAAATTCAGTTCCAATCCAGACGGATGCCAAACTCCTTAGAAACGAGAGCCTCCCCTTGAGTCTTCCCTCTTGGATATTGAACTGGACAGCCCATCATTAATGCATGGTGACCGGGTGTTTCTTAAGTAGGAGCATTAAGCTACCTTTTTTATTTCTCTGAAGTTAACAGCTGCTACTCAGCGAAGGCGTATGTCGGTTATAACTGAAATGGGAGGCACTTTAGTTAACATCTAATATAGTAACAAGAATGACACGTGTATCATTAACTGCCAGGTGAAACAATCGCTCTCCGTGGTGTATCTGTCCCCCCGTTTTTTTTCTCCCCCTATTATGTTTTGTTATTATTTTTTTTTACGTGTATGTTTCTCTGTGACAACCTCACGGCCGTTGTTTGCGTTCGTTTCCAACGTGCTTTTGTTGGTTCAGCTCCAGTTAGCTCATAACATTAACAACAGTGAGACCCGATGAGGCGAGGTTAGCCTGGCTCCAAACAGTCTTTGTCTAGAGACGGACGTAGTTTAGAATCATGCATTGCAGAGTCTGGGTGAACAATTGCCACGTTGCGGCCTTTCAGGGCTTAGGAGGGACTCCCATTGGCTTAGGCGCCGTTTCAGAGTATGCGTTCAGACTTGCGCCAGCCAATCAGGCCTAGGTCCTCAAAGCCAACCTGGCAAAAATACATCCAAATCTAGATTATTAGTTTATGCATCTGTATTCTTATTCTGTATAGATGTGAAGCCTGGCTCCAAACAGTACTACACTAAGAGTATGGGGAAAAATATATATATGGTATACATAAACAGTTGGGCTGCTTGCAGTTGTTGTCTGGTCAGTCTAAAGTGGTTCAGGTTAGTTTTTAGAGTCTTGCTCAACTTTTTTTTATGTGCTTTTTATGTTCTAGTTGAGTGTCAAGGATAACACCCAACAATTCGAATTCACTGACTTTTTCCTCTTGATCTTAGCTCATTATTTTCTCTCCTTTTTTGAAAAGTCTTTTTTTTTTATTAAGAGTTAGGTGATTCATTGGGTTAGGTGAGTCATTGGGACACACACATCCTCCATTTCCATTAATGGACCACTTCACCACTTTTCAACCTACCTTAATATAATTGGTCGGACCAATTATATTAAAAAATGGTGGCATTTTTTCATGAACATTAGTGAGGACCAATTTGGTCCTCACTAATCGACCGGGTCGGCCGGTCGGCCTATGGGTTGGCCGGTAAATTAGTGAGGACCAATTTGGTCCTCACTAATGTTCATGATAAAATCCCATGAGTCTGTGTCTCATGGGAGGGCTGTGGGCAGTTCAGAAACCCGTCCACCAGTGACATCATCGATGGGGAATCCAACTAATCGAAAATGCTGGCTTTCTATTCTAATCTAATCTAAATATATAAAATCATGTTAAAAAATGATTAGTAGAATAAGTAGATCAGCTATTTTCAAATGGCCGAAATGTATATATAGGGCTGCAGTAATGCATGTTTTGTAATAGTAATACAAATCTACAAAGTAACTAGTAACTAAAGTTTTCAAATAAATGTAGTGGAGTAAAAGTACAATATTTGCCTCTGAGGTGTAGTGGAGTAGAAGTAAAAGTGGAAATACTCAAGTAAAGTACCTCAAAACAGTACTTAAGTACAGTACTTGAGTACGTGCACTTAGTTACTTTCCAGCAGTGGAAACGGGGAGAGCGTGACAGTGTCCATGATGATTAAGGGAGACGGTGCAGGAAAGAGAGAGCGGCTAGCACAGAAAGGTGTTATTTCCCACGTCTGTCAGCTAGGGGATAAGCTTTGGGAACAGGAGGAAGGGTTAATGCGGGAAAGAAATAGAGGTTGATGGGGTCCTGTGGTAAGGTGGGAGGGCTGGGGGCTTAGGTCGGTACGGGGTAAGATGGGGTGTTGTGATGGGAATTGTGGATGCCTTGTGTCCCTTGTGTGTGTGTGTGTGTGTGTGTGTGCGTAGTGTGCACACACGTGTGCATACATGAAAAGCAGTGGTGGAAAGTAACTAAGTAACTGGTGTGTGATGTGCATACATGAAAAGCCTAGGGGGAGGCCACGTGAAAGGAAAATGTTCCAAATGCATGAATTCTAAACAGCCACCTGGGGTCTTGGAGATAGCACACACACACACACACCTGCCGCAGGTAGGATGCTGTGAAGGAGCATCTGTCATTTACAGATTCTACAGGAGACAATGCTTATAAGAGGAGCCTGGGGAGCCAGATCCGGGCCCGGGTTCAGAGCAGAGCGCCATGCCTTTGCTGTCTGAAACCCTGATGAAACAAGGGCCCGGCAGACTGAAAGAGAGACGAGGCGAAAGAATAAAGAGTGACAGAGATGAAACATTATGAATACCTGTAGAAGAAACCTCCCCCCCGTCCATCCCTCGGCTGCATGAATGAATGATCTTTCTTGACCCAGCAGCGTACCGTGTTGTTGGGATGTAACTCCCCTGTTTTTGCAGGGCGGAAAAACAAAAGGCTTTGTGGGGAATAAATCTAGCATCTCTGAATTGGTTCAGCGCGGTTATACAGTGCTAGCTTCTTGTCCCCCAAGGAAAGGCGTCGGCTTACTGCGCTATTCTGCTCTCTGAATGCAAAGGGAGAGCATTCAGAGCCAGGCACGCTATTATTGCACTGGGGTAGCTTCTCGACATCTGGGCTGAGAGAAAGGCTGTGTTGGTCTGATTACGAGCCTGTCGGAGACAGCGGGGCAAAGTGTAGGGGGAGAGGGAGAGGAGCGATGTGCCAATGCAGCGGAACGCGCTGTAGCATGGTGCGCTAACACAGAGAACAGGCTCTCTTCCAATCTCTCTCCCCAAGGGAAGGGAGAAGAAATAATATGCTGACGAAAAAACATCAGGCAGGATAATTAAATAAATACATAAAAACATTCCAACAATTGAAAGCAAGCAAATTGAACGGCAATTTCCGCGTTTGCATGCATGCATGGCGGTCTTTCTTGCTCGCATGTCAAAATCTTGCAACTGGGGTGACGAGAGGACGTTTCCAACTTTCCGTTTCGTTTTTGAATGTTTAAAATTGAATTGACAAAGCTTAACTTGTAGCTTTCCATCGCCTGCCTGCATGCCTTTGGTTTGCCATATTTATATTAATGGTGTCGGGTGGAAACCTTGCATGTCTAAACCATCACTGTTACTTTTCAGGGAATGGAGAAATTGCATGTGTTCCAATGGATCCAATGTAGTTATTATTTAGTCACAAGCTCTGGTTAATACTTTCACACAGGGGCAGGGGTAGAGTTGCCGGATGGTAACCGCAAGGTTGCCAGTTCGAACCCAGGCTCCCCCAGAGTTAGTATCGAAGTGTCCTTGAGCAAGACACTGAACCCCTAATTGCTCCTGATGTGCAGGTTGGTGCCTTGCATGGTTTCCTCTGGCATCAGTGTATGAATGTGTGTGTGAATGTAATGTACAATCGCCTTGGATAAAGGCACTATTATAAATGCACCATTTACCATTTACCACTTATATGTTCCAATATGTTCCGAAGATAGCTCACAGTTTTAGCGCTCCTTCAGCAGCCTTGTTGCTTCTAAAATGTAGCACTTTTGCGGCGATAGTTAAGTCTTCACTTTTTCCTCGACACTCTTGTACACTCGACACTCTTGTACGAGTCAAAGAAAAAAAAAGTTGCAATATGGAAATATGAGGTTTCTGCCAGACACTCACAATATGCAATCAGTGTCTGATTGTCTGTATACCTGTATGTATGTTGCTGTAATTGCTTCGTTAATGTGCATATGGGTCGCCAAAGCAATCTCACCTCATTGATATTGCATTTTTCCAGCTTTAAATAACAGTGAGAGATGCACGTCCCATTTTCTATTTACTTCTTTCTTTGACTCGTTTTAGGTGCAGACTATTCAGACTGAAGTTTGCGAGACTCTAAACAACACAATCAACCATAATGATGTGGCATTATCCAGGTGCAGACGTGGCTAGACACACTGATTGATTACAGTGTTGTTTTTGCAGTTTAGTTTTAGTCATTGTCTTTTGAATAGTTTTCATTTAGTTTTAGTCACATTTTAGTCACCTGGAATGTTTTAGTATTAGTCTAGTTTTAGTCGACTAAATGTCATGAGATTTTAAGTCGACTTTCAATCTATGGTTGATTTAGTCAACTAAAATGTATTTTGGCGGGCCTTGATGCCGTCGTAATGGCTGATTTTACACCGATCTACAAGCTCGAGCTTGTAGATCGGCTATTTTCAGCATGCAACCAAGTGTAAAATGACTTATACTGGATGTCCACTAGTCCCTTAATTCCCTTCCTAACATTTTAGTCTAGTTTTTATTTCTTGACGAAATTGTTGATCTATTTAGTCTTAGTTTAGTCATCATAGCTTAGTTTTCGTTTCGTTTCTGTTTAGTTTTTGTCAGTGAAAAAAGGTTAGGACCATTTTTCGTCTTAGTTTTAGTCGACGAAATCAACACTGGTTGATTAGCCAGCCCACTCGCGCCTCTTTCAGTCAGATGCCCACCGAACACGCCGTGTCGTCTCTTGAAATAGCCTGCCAGAGCAGAATGCACTGAGCTACTGAAGACGCTTTGAGATTAATTACCCCTATCTATCTGCTTTAGCTCCCTACCTCCCTTCGTCTCCATCAAGCGCCTAAATAAGAGACAGGGGAGCATATCTCTGCTGTCCGGAGGAAACCTCATAAGTCCAAAATGTTCATTTTTCAGGAAATGAAAAATATACGTTTTTAAGGAAATTAATAAAACCTTATATTTTTTCAACGATGCAATACTGCCTCATCAAAGTTGGTGACTTTAGATATTATGAGAAGGAGAGAGGTGGTGGAGTTATCCGTTTTAGCGGACAGTTTGAGGGTCCAATGGAGTTAAGAGGTTTTTTTCCAATGCATTTTTTACTACTTTCCATTGGTTCAATATTTTCGAAACAACACACAGACGTAAAGGGGTTCAATAGCACTGATTTATGGAATAAAATCAAAAACCTAAAAGATGGAGTTATGAGGTTTCCTCCGGACAGCAACGATTCATGGGAGAGTAGCCATGTATGCTTACAGACGGAACAGGCATTATTGAGGAACAGTGTGATGGAGTACATTTGAAGCATGCATACACAGACACGACCACAGTGGTGGAAAGTAATTTACTTGAAGAGCCACTTCACCCCTTTTGCAATCTCATTTTAATGATGTTTATAGGACACTAGAAACACTTTCCTGGGGGGTTTTATGTGCGTAATTGTGTTTTTTTAGATATTTTAGTCATGATATGGCCAACATTTGTCCTGAAAATGTGGTCTCACTTCCTTACTACTTCCTTACTACTTGTGTACTTTCATTCAAGTGCATTTTGAAATCTGGCCTTTTACTAGTATTTCTACATTGCAGTGTTGATACTTTTACTTAAGTAAAACGTGCGTACTTGAGTACTTCTTCCACCACTGGACACGACTCGGACAGGCCAAGGCAGAGAGGGAGACAAAGGCAGTCGCACGACACACACACACACACACACACACACACACACACAAACACGTACAGACAAATGGACCCACATAATCTGAGGGTCCGTCTGACAGACTGACAGTCCACCAAAACTGATGGATGGTGGCCAGCTGTGCGCGTCCTCCCTTCCTGTTCAATCGAGTGGCGAAGTCACAGAGCAGAAAAACAGCGACTGTGGCTTCTGCCATGATGGCAGCGGAGGCACCATAATCCACTCTGGTAGAAAGATGATAAAGCATTTTTTTTCCTAGCGACTGTTCACACTGAGCCATCAAATCAACCCCCTCTGGCCAGTAGCTGCAGGCTTCACTCATCAAAAGCAGTGCAGGGCGGGCGGGACTGCGGTTTGGTGATTGCCTTCTAAAAGCTCTGTAACCTGCACTCTAGGGGTGCAGAAAACACATGTTCAATTATCATAAGCTCATAAGCATAAGGCGAGGAGGGGAACAAAGCTTGTTATACACTACTGGGATGAGGTTTTGTAAAACATTATTTCTTGCTGGCACAGTCGTTTTCAAGTTTCAAGTACGGCAAAGCGGGTGAATTGTAACCCACGGCACATCGGGGGGCTGGAGGCCGAGCGACCATCGGAGGAATTGAAAGGTTCCCTGGTTGTGATCCCCGCGGCTCCCACCTTGCTTCGTGTCGATGTGTCCTTGAGTAAGACACAGAACCCCTAACTGCTCCCGACGAACGGGTTGGAGTCTTTCGGGTTTGCCTCCGCTGTTGGTGTGGGAAATTGAATGTCATGCACATTGTGGATAAAGGCGCTATTAAATGCATTTACCATTTTCTTGCAGACTCAAAGAAGCAAAAGAAGGAGGGAAAGAAGCGAGATCGCACCCCGATGGACTAATGGTTTTGTCGCCATGCAGGGAGGAAGCAGAAGGACGAGGGAGACGAGGCGCACAGTACCATTGTCTAGTTCCAACATGGCTCCTCTCCGTTACTGTCCTGTAGGTTGACAGTAGGCGCCTACAGTATAGCATCGACAGACCAGCGGGAATACAAGAAAACAACCTGTAGAAATGATGTGTTGTTTTTACTTTTTCCTAGTTCACGATAAGAAGCAACACTTTTGTTGTGACAATAGGTACACGTAATAATAATCAGTTGTATGAATAATGTATATGAAAAATGTGTTTACTAAAATGATCCTTTTACCTATATAGCCATTTTTATTTCTAGGACTGTTTTCATAAAGAGCAAATTGGGGTAGGATTTGTATTGCCATGGCGTCGTAGGCTAACTGCAATTTGGAAAAGTCTTCGGTGCATGTCCCTTTTTAATGAAGCCACTGGTTAAAAGTAACAGAAAGCTCCAAACAACTCCCAAGTTAATTAGAGTGAAAAGTTTCACTCAAGACCCTTTGGAAACTGTTGAGGTTTAGCGGGGTGCATTTTCTTTTCAAGCCGGAACAATGATTAATTTCATGATCAGTTCCATTTTTCTTATAGTATGAGAAACAAGATAGTTCTGTACTCCTTCCAGGAGACTGCATAATGTAGCTACTGTACATGTGTTCAAAACTGTAATATTTTTTTCAAGTGTGTATCTCCCTGTGCTGCTTCACTGTACCTCAGTTTATATCCAGTCTAGGTTTTTACCTCTGTATAAAATGAATGTCCTGCCATTGTAGTCCTCAACTGTAATTAACATTCCCTGTTTTCTATTACCACCCCCAGCCACCCTCCCCTCCCGCCACCCCCCCAACAAATAAAGGTAGAAAAGATGGTCAAGGCATTGCTTATTTACTTCTTGTGTAGCACATAATGCAAATAATCCAACGTTTTCAAACACATCGCATAGATTTTTATTTGTAAGTTCTTTCCAAAAGTATTTATGGCACAATGTATCCACTCATGTAATTCATTTTACAGTGTCATAGCAGGTGGCCAGTGATCGATCTTTATACTGTCTCGTTTCCTCGTCCAGAACAAATAGTCAATCATAATGCATCAAACGAAAAGAAAAGAAAAGGGGAAAAAAGATATCAATAACATTGTCACTGTACATGGGAAGGACGTATCATAGTAGGGGGAGGGGCAAAGACGGGGATTCTGAAGGGGAACATTCAGATAGTAGGCATTAAACACACATATGTACATTTCAACTGTACCGCATCCAAATTACATATAATTTATGTCCTATAGATATTTATATATACACAATGCAAACAATAGACCGTTAAAATACGTTTTCTTTTTTTTCCCTCTCTCTCTCTCTCTCTCTATTGCATGAGGAGCCACAATAAAGCTACTGTGAATCAATACACATTAATGAACCTCTACATACTTAAGCAACTGAAAGATGAACTTGACATTTATTTGCAGCAGGCTATTGATATTTAATTTTAGTTGCACCTGTTCCTTTTCCTGTGAAGTCCAATGTGGGTTCAAACTGACTCAAACCTCCTCCACACGTCGTTTGTTCCACAGCACCCATTGTTCCCGAGATGTTAGATTGCAGGAGTTATAAAGGCTAGTCGGAGAGACGGCTGGCCTCCAGCTTCCTCTCAACGTGAGTCTCTCGTCCCTTGTAGTTAGCGGTAGAAACCGTATCGAAGAAAGAAAAAAAAACCCAATTCTCACCTCAGGGCCACACACTGTATAGCTTTAGCCCCCCCTCCCCCGTCTCCAGATATCCAGGTTTTGCTTTTTCAAAGTTTTTACACGTTTCAGTTTGAAAATTCCACACAATAGTTTGAGAATGTAAAAGTGAAGAGCTTGTAATCCAGTCATAAAATGTACAAGGCAGTGCACCATTTCTTAACAATACATGCCCCTGCCCCCTGGACATACAATATAATTTATATCTTATACTTTCATAATCAGGTTCATCTCGACTCGCAAACACTTTCACAGTCCATAGCTTCGTGTCCACACGTCCTTAATAACTGCATCTCATTACAAATGAGCGTTTCTGGCGCCATCGTTAGACATCTTCTGATTTGCAATATTACATTTTTTATATATTTTTTACAACAACAAAATAAACGGCTTTATAAAACGTGATATAAAATGTACAGGATAATGATCGTATACTATTTACACGCGTGTGAAGGTATTGGGATGATTTGTCCCACTGTGTGTACCTTTATTATCACACAATACTGTGCCTATAAGAGTGTCTTTGGAAGCCTTCTGCTTTTGAAAGACTAGTAAGGAAGGGAATAATAGACGGATAGACAATCACACTGTGTGCCTCCTATCCCTGATGTGTGCTTTGTGTTTAGATGTATTAGCGGCCCATCAGATGCCTTCATGCTGTGGTGGCCTCGTAAAACCATAAAGCAAAGCATACTCACGCTGCTGTCTCTCACACACACTCACACACACACACACACACACATACACACACACACACACACACACACACACTTGATGCCATTATTTTCACAATGGAACATAATGGCAAACAGTGTGTGTGCAGTGTACAGTGTACAGTTTCGCTCTCATCATGAGTAGACAAGCATGTGCATGCATGCACACACACACACACACACACACACACACACACACACACACACGCACACACACATACACACACACTCTCACACACACACACACACACACACAGAACCCAAAGATGCTATGCCTCCAACATAGTAGTTTTCATGAAATTACTTGAAAGGTTTTAAAATTAGACGTTTAAGATTGTTCAGTCCGTTCGTGGTAGGAGCTTAAAAATTATACTTTGTACAACAAGGTTAAAAGATAAAATTAGTGACGAATATTTTGTGCTTTTCAACATGCGTTACACTGAAGCCAGTATACGCTTCATTTGCTGCACCGGCTATACACCCTTCAGCGCAGGTACAACGCAATTCACGTTCTTGTTCTCAATAAGGCACTTCAAATTGCTTCATACAATCTGCCGATATATTTTCCAACAACACAGACAAAGCCATGGAGGCGCGGTTAGCATTAAAGCGACACTTCACCCTTTTTGCATGGACACCCCTTAGAGTATATATGAATAGAGACGGCACCCGGAGGAAACCCTGAGGCGAAATGGACAGGGTGGCTGAATTTGGTATTGCAGTTTGGACCCAAACACATGAACACTATCATTGCGCACGTGAACGCGTGCAATGATAGTCAACGGCCAGCGCGTTCATGTGTTTGGGTCCAATCCATCCCAGAATGCACTCTGTTCCTACCCGAGTGAAATCGCCTCATGCGCTTTTGAGCAACTTAATGCAAGTGGATGGGAGGAGAACTCTGGTGCCGTCTATTCATATATACTCTAAGGGACACCCAGTGTCCATGATGGACACTAGACTCACTTAATTCCTGGACATGTTGTCTCTGTAAGACAGCCCTCCCCCTATCCACAAGGAGGAGCAGTGCACCAAAGCATTATGGGAATTGTAGTCCAGGAAGGAAGTGAGCCCAGTGTCCTGCTAAAATCAAAAATATCTAAAACCACATATTACCCACAAAGACCCCAGGAAAGTGTTCTAAATCTTCTAAATGTCATTAACATATTTTTTGGCAAAAAGGGTGAAATGTCCCTTTCAAAGTAGCATAGTCAACCGGTGTATGTATCATTTTATCGTAACTCACAAACGCCCATGCTACCTTAAAGCCCCTCGAAACACTAACCTTCTCAAATGTATACATTATTACAGCTGTCATTTACCAATGCCACTACATGGCTGCTACAACTGCAAAATTACACCCAACTACAGACATGGCAGATTACCCTCTTTTCAGCGAGAATTCCTAAATCGGTAATCGCAAATATACTTTGCGTGTCCTATGTTCTCCATAAAAGGAGTTTAGCCCTTTGACATAAGCCGTGTGAAGAGGAGCCCAGATGGCTCATATACGGCACATTATGATCTGGTGATTTCCACAGAGACGTTGGGTGTTTATGTGTTGCCAGAGGCGGATGAACCATAGAATATGTGGATGTATCCGAGTCACGTACAGAGCGACACACAGATGCATAGAATGAAAATTCACACACACACACACACACACACACACACGCAACACTGAAAACTGAAACATAACCCACACTACAGGCGAGTACACAGAAGTGTTTATATTAACGCTGTGAGTTTCACAGGGAGACAGTGAAGTTGCCGGAGCGGCCCTTGGCTGAACCGCCTGGAAGGACTGTGACTTCTCCAAATGCACGCACGCACTCAGGCACACACACGCACACACACGCACATACACATACCCATGTCTCCCTTTTGCCACCATGACTACAAAGGCAAGCTTATCAGAGTTGGACAAAGTGGACACCTTGGGGCTTATCTGCCTGCCTCCAAATGTGTGTGCATGACAGCCATTCCCTTTGACACTGTCAATGAGCAGTCAGCACTGTCTCATTCACTCATGAACCCAGTGCCCATCTCTCTCCCTCTCCCTCTCTCTCTCTCTGACGCACGCACGCACACACACACACACACACACACCAGCACAATTCACTCTGCATCACAAAAATGTGGTCCTTTTTGTCATGTGCTCAACTAACAGTCAAGAAGAGCAGGAGAGGGTGAAGCGGTGCGTGAGTTCTGCTGGTGGATGGCGGGAAGGTTGCCTCGCTTCACCGCAAGGCAACCTGCGGTGACGCAGTGGGCCAGGCAACGCGCCATCATTCGTCTTTACGTCAGCCGGCTGTAATAAAAGCCGGACCCCCGCCCCGTTACCACCAGTTGTGTTGGAGGCCACTTAATACCCCCGCCGGTATCACTCACACGACAAGCTCAGCCCGAGATTAATCAGATGTTCCACAAGCCTCTTACCCACAAACTGAGTGAGTGTGACAGATGACACGCAGGCATGGCGCCCACTTATCAACGTGACGGATAGCCTCCGCACTAAACCTGGATGGATGCCTCTGCTTCCTGACCACAGCATGGGGTCAGCCCGCGGGCTACCGCTGCACTGTGGGTGGGGTGTGGCTGGCCAGCTTGTTCAGCAACACTTTTAGGGCCCTATTTCCGTCAGTCCCTTATCTCTAAACTTCTTTGCCATGGGGGGGGGGGGGGGGACTATGCACAAAAAGGAATTTCACCCACCTTTTTACTTGTAAAACTGTGATGTGACAATAAAGATGATTCTATTTTGGAAATCATTTTAAAATTGTTCAACTAGCCGATCTCGACACCTTGTGAGCTTGTAGATTGGCTATTTGAACTATTCAAAAATGCTTTTCAAAATAGTAAAAATCACACCCGTGTGAAGTGAGGGGTGCGCTAATCATCGTACATCATCATCAAGAATGGTGGTCCCTTATTGGCCAAGGGTTCCCACCGACATACACAGCCAATGTGGCTGTTTGTTCAGACAACACAAAGCCCCCCAAAAAAAAATAATAATAAAAAAAACAGTCAAAGAAGGTTAGGGTCTATTTGTATATATATTGTATATTCTGACAGTAAATATACTTGTCCCACTTAGCCCCAGAAGTGATGAATGAATAGAGTCAATGGAGGCAAACACAGTACAGCACATCATCACGTTCACACACAGTACAAACAGTGGTGAAATAACAAAGGAGTTTAGAGTAACAGGCTCAGGCGCAAGGATGAGGGATACAAAGTGGGACATGAAAGGGCCGTGAAAGCACACGTTGAGAGCGTGTAATGTGGCCACATCTTTGATCTCAAACGTAATGTAGGTGTTCCACTTCCATAATCCCATAATCTGATCAGGCTCGTGTGGAGTTTTCATTACAGGTTCCATCTCAGATCTCTCTTTAACGAGAGTGCCTCGAGGATCTGTTCGGTGTAGGCCTATATAATCCTCTGTAACCCCCCCCCCCCACACACACACACACACACACACACACACACACACACACACACACACACACACACACATACACACACCATGGAAGAAAACCTAACAAATGGTGCCCAAGTGGTGAGCATACAATTACATGTTCAGGGGAGAATAGAGATTGTGACCATGCATCACCTTTCCAACCGGGACACGCCCCCCCTCATCTAGACTGAGTGGCGAAACATTGAGCAGCATGGAGTGTTGGAGTTTGGAAGCGCTCGTTGGAAATCACTCAGCGGTCCTGCGTACCAGCTGTTTCTAAAATGCACATAATGCAGGACGCAAGCAGAACGTTGCGGTATTTGAAAATGAGCGCTTCCAAACTCTTGACGCTGAAAAATAATCACCTAGCTGCACGGAATATCTTAAAGTAGCTCATAAGATGTCTACGGTGGACTTTTTTTTTTAACAAAAACTTGATGAGTGAGTTTAATCAATGCCATTTAATACATTCAGATTGTTTGGATGTATGGGCTGTGAAGGCCAGAAAGTAGGTTTTTTTTGCCACTCAGTAGGTGTTCCCACATAACTTACGGGTACGATGTACGATGTCACGCGCATATCTAAACCACCCTCTCTACTGTCTTTCAAGATGAAGATACTCACCGTTCACAATCACTATACTGCATCAATACACCTGCGTTTACAAGCGCCCTCCCCCACTTCCTACTGTCTCATCATGCCCAATTTATACTTTGTTGATTAGCCTATAGTCTTAACGCTTAACCTAGCTACATATACAATGCTTGCTGAATAAAGCTGATCATGTAGATTAATTGGCTATATTTTGAACTATGGTAAGTATAAATCTAGGCCATAGTCTCTTGCGCTCTCCATCCCCACTCACTGCAATCCCACAGGGGGAGATTTAAGCCCCCCACCCCGAGTCTCGTCAATCTGCGGATCCCTCACTTCTCTCTACATTCCATTCACGTCAATAAATCCTTTAAAGCGTCAGAAGAGGAGTGGTGTTCTACTGGTGAATG
>NC_136804.1:22642893-22758389 GCF_951216825.1 Electrona antarctica | reverse complement strand
CTCACTCTGGAGTGTCGGTCAGAACACAAGAATGAGGCAAGATGGAGTCCAACCATTTACTGATTACTTAAGTAGACATGATGAAACACAACTCACCACTGTTCAAGGACGCACAGGGAAAAGGTAAAAAAAACCCAGAATGTCCGTTGTGGTGAGAAAAGTTTAGGATGATAATTGTGTGCGGCCGTGCTACCGCTACATGCCTGCGGGGTGTGCTCATGCACACGCGTTGGGAGGATTCGGTTGAGTAAAATCTTATGGTATTTAGTCGACCAAAACTAACTAACTAAAACATTTCAGATGACTAAGGCCAAAGCAGCACCAATGATTCGCCATGCAACTCCTTGCAACCAAACGATTGTGAGAAGTTGCATGTCGTTGCATGAAACCAGTATCCTCAATGGCCTTGCAAAGAGTTGCATTGGTGTGACATGCCCTTAAAACTGTTTTGTTGCAAGGAGTTGCATTGGTGCAGTTTGGGCCTAAAACATGACAAAAACTAAATGAAATTGTATTCAAAAGACTGACTAAAACTAAATCGAAAATTGGCGTCAAACTCGACAATGGTCCGCGACGCATCGTGCAGTCAAGTATAAATGAGGTATTAGCTCCTGAGTGGCGGGGCGAAAGGATCTCTGGCAGAGGACAGACTGCCCTAGAGGGGCTGCCACTCATAACGATAGATAGTACCTTGAGCTTGGATTGGATTGCTTGACGGTGATGATAGCCAGGGAGAGAGGGCAGCTGAGGCTATGCCAGCTCTTACACAAATTGCCCAGTAGATATTCCAAGGTTGGAGTGTTAATAGCTTGAGTCCATGTGAAATCAGGCCTATCGCCTGGTAATCCGAGTAGATTTGATTGGGGAGATAGAGAGAGGGGGATAGGGTACGTGTGTGTTGGCCTGTCACAATGGTTAAGTGTGTGACAGTGAATTAAATGCCTGGATTTCAAACTGATCATTGAGAAAAATGTATGCATTTAGAACGCATATTTGATATGCACTAGCCTTGACAACCTTACAGGCGTATTCAAAGGCTCAATTTATCTACCTTAGGTAGCATTTTATGTAGACATAGCACTACATAGTATATGCATAGTTTCATTATATAGATATTCCACTCTTAGGTTCTTAGTTTATGTATGATTCATGATGACTAGTTTTATGTATATGCTGTATTACCATGTTTTTGTTCTTGTTTATGCTTACTGTAAATCGCTCTGGATTAATGCCTAAATTGTGTATATAGTATATTTGTTGAGTTTTAAATTTTTGACTAGTAACTCTTGAATAGCCGCTCACATTTCTTTTTTTTTTAAATATTTATTTAATGATAATACAGACATCATCATTTAAAACAATGAATTACAGAATCAAGATTTTCTAAAACTAAAACAAAAGAAGACAAAAAACAGCAAAAACAACACCCCCCACCCACCCCCCACCCCAACCCCAGAAAGGTAAACTACACAGCTCTCATTACTCTGTATTGTACACAACACCACTTGACAACATCAACTCGGATAAATAAATAACAATATAAATAAAACTAAAGCAAAATCAACCCAGAGGAGATATTGAAGGTAGAACCTCAAAGAACCTACCCCATATCTTTTCAAAAGTAGCAGGCTTTCTCCTTACATTGTACAGTATCTTCTCAGGAGTACAGTATGATGAAAGCTCATTCAGCCAGTGTCTCTGTGAAGGTGAGTTTCCAGATTTCCAATTAACCAAGATGATTTTCTTCACAGCTGTACTTGCGAGTAACACAAAATACTCTTTGTTAAAATTTGTGTTGATCAATGTAACGTCACCCAGTAACCAAATTCTTGGATCATGTGGTATTTCAACTTCTATACTATCAGAGACAATAGACATGATGAACTTCCAGTAATCAATCAGAAGTGGGCAGCTCCATAACATATGTAATAGGCAGCCTTCTGTTATCTTACATCTTTGGCACATAGGGGAAATGCTTCTATCAATCTTGTGTAACCTGAGCGGGGTAAAGTAAGTCCTGTGAAAAATGTTAAATTGCATCTGTCTATGTTTGGTGGAAATCAGAACCCTCTGAGCCCTCTCTAAAATGATTTCCCAATCCACATCATCAGTGCAACCGCTCACATTTCTGACTAATGCTTAATTGGATCTGGCAAATAGCCCCCATGCATCAAACAGCTTTCTGTGTCATGTATGTGACACTAGATTGGAGGTCAAAAGGATTACACTTTTCTCAAATTCGATTTTATGGTCTTCTTTCTTTCTTTCTTTCTTTCTTTCTTTCTTTCTTTCTATCAATCTTTCCCTTTGTCTTCCCTTCCGTCCCTCCTTCCTTTGTTCCTTGTTTGTTCTCTCTCTCTACCTCCTGTTCCTCCTTCTCATTCTCACTCACCTGGGCCTTTAGCCATGATATTCTCGGCTCCATGGACCGCCTCACATGTTGACATCCTTGTGTGTGCGTGCGTGCATGCGTGCGTGCGAGCGTGCGTGCGTGTGTGTGTGCACTGTGAACACAGGAAAGCACTCAGTGGGCAGCAGGTTTTACGTCTGTCTTTGACACTCTCTGTCTGACTAACAGACGATCGCCTGGAAGATGGTGGGAGGTACAGAGGTGAAGAGATTGTTTAAGTGGAATAAGTGGACTGTGGAGAGATGGTTTCTCCTTTTCTATTACGCTGCCAATCGCTTGATCTACCTCACTGGCGTTTAAAGTGGGGTTGGACAATTAGAAAGGACTGGAAAATGAAGGTTTTAACCATGCTTTTATCTCAACATAACTCCACTACTGCAATGCACTTTATGTTGGCTCTCTCTTCTCTCCCATCTCTCTCCTTTACTGTCATCTCCTCCATAGTATTAATAAAGTTGACTTGTGAGGTCCTAGCGCGTCCGATCAACGGCGAAGAGCCCTTTCCTCCTGGCATTAACCACACATTACGAGGCCGCTCGGTGGAGGCAGGCCAATTGATTATTTGTGGTGTGTTAATGGAGGCGCAGATGCCAATGGGACTAGCATGCAGTAGCTTAGCATGACAGTGAGCCAGTGGTGTGTTAATGGAGGCGCAGATGCTAATGGGACTAGCATGCAGTAGCTTAGCATGACAGTGAGCCAGTGGTGTGTTAATGGAGGTATATATGCTAATGAAACTAGCATACAGTAGCTTAGCATGACAGTGAGCCAGTGGTGTGTTAATGGAGGTGTAGATGCTTATGGGACTAGCATACAGTAGCTTAGCATGACAGTTAGCCAGTGGTGTGTTAATGGAGGTGTAGATGCTAATTGGACTGCCCAGTGAACATCTGCTAATGGGAACATTAAGTTTTATGAAGGGTGTGATTGGCAATTACTACATCCGTTACTCGTGTGTGTGTGTGTGTGTGTGTGTGTGTGTGTGTGTGTGTGTGTGTGTGTGTGTGTGTGTGTGTGTGTGTGTGTGTGTGTGTGTGTGTGTGTGTGTGTGTGTGTGTGTGTGTGTGTGTGTGTGTGTGTGCGCGTGCGTGCATTCATACACAAACACTTTGGATTATATTCCTTTATTTGATGGAGAGGTAATGCATGCCTGTGTCAGGCGCTATTGCTATTATTTCTGACATGTGTCAGGCTTGAAGAGTTCATTCATGTTACCGTTCGTTTACAATTGACAGAGGAGTTTGGATTATATCTTTTTTTATTTGATTGAGAGGTAATTGAGAGGCGCTGTTAAATAAAAGACCAATCCAATATGCGCTCCTCTCTACTATTTGTATCTTCTGCAGCTATATCGCTGTTTTATTATAAGCCTAATGAATTGTGCGTCACTGCTCGCCTCGCGTTTGATGCCCCACAGGGACATGCAGTTTGATGCCCCACAGGGACATGCAGTTTGATACCCCACAGGGACATGAAGTTTGATGCCCCACAGGGACATGTAGTTTGATGCCCCACAGGGACATGCAGTTTGATGCCCCACAGGGACATAGTTTGATGCCCCACAGGGACATGTAGTTTGATGCCCCACAGGGACATGCAGTTTGATGCCCCACAGGGACATGGATGCCCCACAGGGACATGCAGTTTGATGCCCCACAGGGACATGCAGTTTGATGCCCCACAGGGACATGAAGTTTGATGCCCCACAGGGACATAGTTTGATGCCCCACAGGGACATGTAGTTTGATGCCCCACAGGGACATGTACTGTAGTTTGATGCCCCACAGGGACATAGTTTGATGCCCCACAGGGACATGTAGTTTGATACCCCACAGGGACATGTAGTTTGATGCCCCACAGGGACATGTAGTTTGATACCCCACAGGGACATGTAGTTTGATACCCCACAGGGACATGTACTGCAGTTTGATGCCCCACAGGGACATGTAGTTTGATGCCCCACAGGGACATGTAGTTTGATGCCCCACAGGGACATGTAGTTTGATGCCCCACAGGGACATGTACTGCAGTTTGATGCCCCACAGGGACATGTAGTTTGATGCCCCACAGGGACATGTAGTTTGATGCCCCACAGGGACATGTCGTTTGATGCCCCACAGGGACATGTAGTTTGATGCCCCACAGGGACATGTAGTTCAATGCCCCACAGGGACATGTAGTTTGATACCCCACAGGGACATGTAGTTTGATACCCCACAGGGAGATGTAGTTCAATCCCCCACAGGGACATGTAGTTTGATGCCCCACAGGGACATGTAGTTTGATACCCCACAGGGACATGTAGTTCGATACCCCACAGGGACATGCAGTTAAATCCCCCACAGGGACATGTAGTTTGATGCCCCACAGGGACATGTAGTTCAATCCCCCACAGGGACATGTAGTTTGATGCCCCACAGGGACATGTAGTTTGATGCCCCCCAGGGACATGTAGTTTGATGCCCCACAGGGACATGTAGTTTGATGCCCCCCAGGGACATGTAGTTTGATGCCCCACAGGGACATGTAGTTTGATGCCCCCCAGGGACATGTAGTTTGATACCCCACAGGGACATGTACTGTAGTTTGATACCCCACAGGGACATGCAGTTTGATGCCCCACAGGGACATGCAGTTTGATTCCCCACAGGGACATGCAGTTTGATGCCCCACAGGGACATGTAGTTTGATGCCCCACAGGGACATGTAGTTTGATGCCCCACAGGGACATGTAGTTTGATGCCCCACAGGGACATGCAGTTTGATGCCCCACAGGGACATGTAGTTTGATGCCCCACAGGGACATGCAGTTTGATGCCCCACAGGGACATGTAGTTTGATACCCCACAGGGACATGTAGTTTGATGCCCCACAGGGACATGTAGTTTGATACCCCACAGGGACATGTAGTTCAATCCCCCACAGGGACATGTAGTTTGATACCCCACAGGGACATGTAGTTCAATCCCCCACAGGGACATGTAGTTTGATGCCCCACAGGGACATGCAGTTTGATGCCCCACAGGGACATGTAGTTTGATGCCCCACAGGGACATGTACTGTAGTTTGATGCCCCACAGGGACATGTACTGTAGTTTGATGCCCCACAGGGACATGCAGTTTGATGCCCCACAGGGACATGTAGTTTGATACCCCACAGGGACATGTAGTTTGATGCCCCACAGGGACATGTAGTTTGATGCCCCACAGGGACATGTAGTTTGATACCCCACAGGGACATGTAGTTTGATACCCCACAGGGACATGTAGTTTGATACCCCACAGGGACATGTAGTTTGATGCCCCACAGGGACATGCAGTTTGATGCCCCACAGGGACATGTAGTTTGATGCCCCACAGGGACATGTAGTTTGATGCCCCACAGGGACATGTAGTTTGATGCCCCACAGGGACATGTAGTTTGATACCCCACAGGGACATGTAGTTTGATGCCCCACAGGGACATGCAGTTTGATACCCCACATGGACATGTAGTTTGATGCCCCACAGGGACATGTAGTTTGATACCCCACAGGGACATGTAGTTTGATGCCCCACAGGGACATGTAGTTTGATGCCCCACAGGGACATGTAGTTTGATGCCCCACAGGGACATGTAGTTTGATGCCCCACAGGGACATGTAGTTTGATGCCCCACAGGGACATGTAGTTTGATGCCCCACAGGGACATGTAGTTTGATGCCCCACAGGGACATGTAGTTCGATGCCCCACAGGGACATGTAGTTTGATACCCCACAGGGACATGTAGTTTGATGCCCCACAGGGACATGTAGTTTGATGCCCCACAGGGACATGTAGTTTGATGCCCCACAGGGACATGCAGTTTGATACCCCACAGGGACATGTAGTTTGATACCCCACAGGGACATGTACTGCAGTTTGATGCCCCACAGGGACATGTAGTTTGATGCCCCACAGGGACATGTACTGCAGTTTGATGCCCCACAGGGACATGTAGTTTGATGCCCCACAGGGACATGTAGTTTGATGCCCCACAGGGACATGTAGTTTGATGCCCCACAGGGACATGTAGTTTGATGCCCCACAGGGACATGTAGTTTGATGCCCCACAGGGACATGTAGTTTGATACCCCACAGGGACAATGACAGTTCATGTTATGGTCGAGTGGTGTTTTTTCCACAAAGCCTCTGACTTTATTTCAGTTATAAATGTTACACGAGAGAAGAGAGAAGCAAAATGTTGTTCGTCGTGTGCTGTGCAGCTTTGGATTATATTCCTTTATTTGATGGAGAGGTAATGCATGCCTGTGTCAGGCGCTGTTGATTTTATTTCTGACATGTGTCAGGCTTGAAGAGTTCATTCATGTTACCGTTTGTTTACAATTGACAGAGGAGTTTGGATTATATATTTTTTTATTTGATTGAGAGGTAATTGAGAGGCGCTGTTTAATAATTGTTAAATAAAAGACCAATCCAATATGCGGTCCTCTCTACTATTTGTATCTTCTGCAGCTATATCGCTGTTTTATTATAAGTCTAATTAATTATGCGTCACTGCTCGCCTCGCGTTTGATGGCCCACAGGGACATGTAGTTTGATGCCCCACAGGGACATGCAGTTTGATGCCCACAAAATGACTGGAACTACATAATATTTCACCAAACTTCCAACACGGGACTCAATCAAATAATACAGTTGCAACCACTATATTGATGGCAAGTATTTCATACAGCTTAAGTTAAAAAAAATCTGAACTATCCCTTTAAGCAGCTAATTCATGCTCCCCCCCAAAAATCAGCAAGCCCCCCCAAAATCAACATACCCCACCAAAAATCAGCATGGCCCCCTCACTTCACACAAGTGTGATTTTTCTCTTCCCGGTGACTACAGTACAGTATGCTCTAGTCTCTGTGTCGTGATGCTGACCTGCTGTGCCCTATAAATCACACCGAGGTTGCTATACGCGTGAACTTGGCTTGAACCTATCCAGTTAATTCGAGTGCCTCGTGTGCTTTGCATTCAAATGGCTCTGTTTATAACATAACGACTCCCAATGACTTGGAAACGCTAAAGGCTGATCTATGCTTTGCACGGTGGAATTAGCCGATTCCACACGTTCACAACGTGTGGAATCGGCTATTTTCGGTACGCGACACAGCGAGCAACCACATAGAAATGAGTAATAAAGGTTGAGTTGCACTTTAAAGTCCCCCCAGCCAAGTAGCAGGCAGCCATCTCCCTCCTTCGTTTAGTCACCCTGTCTCCTCTGTCCCCTGCTTGCATGTCCTGTTTAATGGCCCGAAGGCTGATGGATGATAGCAATGATCAGAACAATAAAAAAAGAGAGTAAATTGCTCTCCGGTGGCTCTTCCTTCATTATTTACTGTCTCCATCAGAAAAGCCCAATAAACATTAGCTAACATCCCAGCACTCTGTTGAGTGTCGTGAGCCACACCATGGTAGAGCTCAGGTGCGGAGCTCCGAGATGGGGCTCAGCTCCAAGATGGGGCTCCAGCTCCGAGCTGGGGCTCAGATGCAAAGGTGGGTGTATGTATTGGCTCTATATGCAGGAAATAACTTCCTATTTCCGGGCCTCTTCCGACTTCCCTCACAGGTGTTCCTACTTCCTGCGGATACTAATTTAGGCTCTGTTCCATTCGGGTCAAGCAGAGCTGCTATTGTGCATGTTGGCTCACTGGAAACATTCTGCTACACCATGTGGGTCACAAAGTGTCCTTGAGTAAATTCTCCATTCATTCTCAATGGGAATTTAATGTTTGTGTAAGACGAAAATCTACACTAATAGCTGAATACAGGTGGGGCTAGCGCTCCTCAAAAATAAATCACACCTGTGTGAAGTGAGGGGCGCTCTTATCATCACACATCATCTCAATCCGGCCAATCACATTTGCGTCCTCACTTTTCCGTCTTCACTTTTCTGTCCTCACTTTTTGAGGTGCGCTAGCCCCTCCTATATACAGCTTTTGTCCCCACGCGTCTCATATTTGCCATTGACAATGAAAGGAGAAATGAGGTCAAATGTGCCTCCAATATGACGTACATTTGTGGCAACACAAACATTACATGCCATTGACAATGAAGGGGAAATGTACGTCATATGTAGACGAGAAAATTGGCTAACCAATCACAATTGTTCATGAGATGATGTATGATGATGTGTACTGATAAGAGCGCCCCTCACTTCACGCGGGTGTGATTTTTATCCTCAATAAAAATTATCAGTCAAATCATCGCTATTATTCACACAAACACACAAAGCTGGTCATATAGGAGTGGCTAGCGGCCCTCCAAAATGAAATAAATGAAGTAGTAAGCTCGTCTCTTCCATTCAGCACTCTCTCTCTCTCTAACAGCTGTATAGCTGAGTGGGCAGAGAGCTCGTATGGTAATCAGAAGGTCGCTGGTTCGCCTCCCGCCTCTCGACCAGTGTACGCGCCGGAGTGCCTCTGAGCAAGACACTTAACCCTTAGCGGCCCCTCTGCTGCACCCCGAGCGCCTGACCGTCTGCTGGTCCAGAATGAACTTTTCCCCTGCAGGATTAACAGAGGTCCCCTCCATATATACTGGTACACACACACACGCACACGCGCGCACACACGCACGCACACACACACACACACACACTTCCCCTCATTTACTCACTGACTCACTGGAGGCAGGGTGGCGTTACCATGGCAACTGACATTTTCCACTCCCCGTCTGCGTCAAAGGCTCAACTCCTCTTAAACTCTCTCTCCCCTCCTTTTTTGGGGGTTATTATCTCTCTCTCTCTCTCTCTCTGACGTGATTCACCTTGTCTGCTGTCACTCATCCTGTCTGGCCCTTCCCTTTCCTACCGGGGTGGAACCGGTTCAACTGGGGTGGAACCGGTTCATCCGGGGTGGAACCGGTGTAGATGTGGCGGGGTGGCGGGGATGTGGCGGGGTGGAGAGGGACTGCATGGTCAATCTGCAGATGTGGCGTTGGAGAGAAGGCACACCGTGTGTAATATTGTCTATGCGCATGCAGCAGCCGCTTTGGAAATAACTTTTCCTATTTCCGGGGCCCCTTCCCTACGTACGTCCTTCACTAATTTAGGCTCGGTTCCGTTTAGTGTACAGCTGTTCTCAAACTTTTTTAATTTCAAGGACTCTCAGAGTTATACAACACCGTATTTGGAACCCACTCAAGGACACTTTGTGTGACCCACTGGTGTAGCAGCGTGTTCTTGTACAGTATTTTCCTTGTTGAATGAGGTTCTACAGGCACGCCAACCTTTGCTCACTCATGTTGCACTGCTGTCTCGTTAAACCCAACTGGGTGCGGTGAATAATAACCTAATGTCCTCCTGACCTAATCAATCAATGTCACTACGGTAAACGCTCCATATAACGTAAACGTTAATGTTCACTGCATACACGTAAGATATAGGCAAGTTATGATGACCACGCAATGTTACAGTCCACTGTACAGGCTATTTTGTTTCCAAAATGCTTAGTATTGTTCTTGTCGGCGCGCTGCGTGCCTCATACTGTATGTGTCCAAAATAACAGATCTGTAAGCTGTCGACACGCCACGATCGGTGCATTGGTGGTTTGTATGTCTATTATTTTGGACACAGTCTGTGGCGATTGATGTAAACTATTAGAGCCAAGTTGGCAGTTGAGTGCTGTTCGGGACTGTTGCACTTTGAACGGGGGCTGGACATAACTTATCACTTTAACAGCCAACGTGTTGAACGTGAGTTACATAAAATAATTTATTTCAGCGACTATAAGTCTGCTCTCTCTCTCAGGTTTTTTCGGGCCTAACATTATGGTAACCGACCCAGTTTGGGTAGGGTATAGGGCAGGGCTGGGCTTTAATTTTCAGGCCTGATGATAACGCACGCACACACACACCCAGGCCAGGGAGGAGGGCTTGACACACACACACACACACACACACACACACACACACACACACACACACACACACACACACACACACACACACACACACACACACACACACTGCACTACTCAGTTCAGCTCGCACAGGTGCGATTATTGTATACACGCGACCTTCCGTCCTCTCCTTTCTAGTTTATTGGGTCGAGCCTGTCTTTTTTTTCTACCCACCTGTCGAAGGAAGTAACTAACTCGCAGTCCGCCAGAACCGTAGTAACCGTAGGATTAAATGAATCGTCTAGCCTGGAAAAACTCCCAAAGTACGAGCATTATCTTCTGGGGGCGGCAGTGGCTCAGGGGTAACCGCAAGGTTGCCAGTTCGATCCCGGGCTCCCCCAGAGTTAGTGTCGAAGTGTCCTTGAGCAAGACTCTGAACCCCTAATTGCTCCTGATGTGCAGGTCCTTGCATGGTTTCCGCCGCCATCGGTGTAACTATGAATGTGTGTGTGAATGGGTGAATGTAATGCACAATCTATGTAAAGCCTTGGATAAAGGCTCTATATAAATGCACCATTTACCATTTTACCATTTAGCCTGCCAGAACCGTGGCCTACGTTTTCCAGGGTTTATATTCTTTAATCCATGTTTTGATCCGATCGAATCGTTAGCTGCCGCTCATTAGCATAACAGTCAAAGTGGGACAGTGGCCATTTTCAAGATGCATCCACTTGCACTCTATGTGCTGCTTTCAATGGCCTGTATCTCCAAATCGGCGCAATGAATGTCGTTTCTGGTGAAAATATGGTTTTTCAACGGCCGACAGCAGGCGCTGTGATACTCGCAGTCGGGTTTTTCCACCACCGACCGAGAGAACAACAACTGGTCAAGACACCACACACAGCATCAAAATAAGGGTTGCGCGCGATAAAACCTTGGCAATGCACGATAGATATAGATTAATTAATGCTGGTGGCAAAACGGCTAATAATAAGTCCTCTTAGAGTTGCTGTCTCTTGAAGTAAAGTCATATAAAGTACAGCAAACAAAAAGTCCCTACTGTTTTTCCCCCTCCCCTTTTTTCTCCAAATCAGAACAGACGCTCTCACATGAACAAACACAGGCACCAATGCAGCACGCACGCACGTACGCACGCACGCACGCACGCACGCACGCACGCACGCACGCACGCACGCACGCACGCACGCACGCACGCACGCACACACACACACACACACACACACACACACACACACACACACACACACACACACACACAGTAACAAACTATCACTGAATGCTTGGCATTCATCTAGGCAGAACGCTGCAGAGAAAAGTACACTGCTACATCCACAGTAGCGTTCACAGTGAGCAGATGTGCGTACGTGCACCTTATCTCTGGAGAGGTAAATGTAATTCTCTACTGGCTCT
Source organism: Electrona antarctica (assembly GCF_951216825.1). Lineage (NCBI taxonomy): Eukaryota > Metazoa > Chordata > Actinopteri > Myctophiformes > Myctophidae > Electrona > Electrona antarctica. The sequence goes on along the minus strand of NC_136804.1, from coordinate 22,746,679 downwards.
GACCGCGTGGCTTCATAGCCAGCCTTATCTAGACAGATACCCCCCCCCCTTCTTTATACACGACACCTGGAGATATAAATCAGGTTCACTCAGGCACGAACAAACAACGGCATCTGGTACATCGTCGCCGCGCTTTGCAGCAAAGAAAAGTGACAGTCAATCGAGTGTGTGTGTGTGTGTGTGTGTGTGTGTGTGTGTGTGTGTGTGTGTGTGTGTGTGTGTGTGTGTGTGTGTGTGTGTGTGTGTGTGTGTGTGTGTGTGTGTGTGTGTGTGTGTGTGTGTGTGTGTGTGTGTGTGTGTGTGTGATTTTTATGGACTTTTGATTTAAAAATCACACCCGTGTGAACTGAGTGGTGCAATCCCCCCCCCCCCCTCTTTCTCTCTCTCTCTCTCTCTCTCTCTCTCTCTCTCTCTGTGTCTCTCATTAGCAGGCAACAGTGCAATACTCTCTCTGTCTCTGTTTCTGGCACAACAGCGCCCCTACTGGTACTCATGAGTCACACATGAGTCACACACACACACACACACACACACACACAAACACACATAGTCACAAACATAGGTGAACAACACGGACATTGCTGTTCCTTGGAGTGGTTGCACCACTCAAAAATACACATGAAAATTTACCCATTTTTTGACATCCATTGTTGCGTATGCTCATATGATGACCACGGATGTGGTCTAAAAGTGTGAAAATATTTTCACTACGACTTTAGTTGGGGAAATACTCCATTACAAGTAAAAGTTCGGAATTCAAAATGTACTTTAGTAAAAGTACAAAAGTATTGGCATCAAAATGTACTTAAAGTAGCAAAAGTAAAAAAAAATATTCATTATGCAGAATGTCCCATTTCAAACTTTCAATTGTATAACTTTGTTTTGAAAATAGCAGATCTACAAGCTCACAATGTGTCGCAAGATCTGCTATTTTCAAATGGCTGAAATGTACAGTATATAGGACTGAAGTGGTTAATGTATGTTTTGTAATGATTATCCAAATCCACAAAGCAACTGATGTTTTCAAATAATCTATCAAGGTGTACAGTGGCACTGTACAAGGTGTACAGTGCTTAAGTCGGTGGTTCCCAAAGTGGGGTCCGGGGACCCTCAGGGGTCCTTGAGGGAGTTCCAGGAGGTCCCCAGCTAAATGATAGTTAGAAACCAAATGGACCAATTCACGATATAAGTTGGGGTCCCAGAGATAGAAATGCCAATACATCGGGGTCCATCCGTAGCCTAATGCATGTCAAACTGGGGGTTCTTGAAATGAAAATGGTTGAGAATCACTGCTAGAACCGCAATAAAATATCTTCTTATGGGGGTCCCTGGCGTATGTTTTCAAATGATGGTCCGCAGGATAATAAATGTTGTTTTAGGGGTCCCATGAAAAAGCTTGAGAACCACTGACTTAAGTAAATGTACTTGGTTACTTTACACCACTGGCTGACGCCCCAGAGGTATGAATTAGTGTCAGAAGTAATGGTGATGACGAGACCATCCTGATTAATTTATCCATTTCCAAACAAACACACATCATGGCCACTTCCTAACGCAATGGCAGACAGCCAGACAACACACGCGCGCGCACGCGTATACGCACACACACACACACACACACACACACACACACACACACACACACACACACACACACAGCCAATTATGCAAAAGCTTATGTGGAATGCTTCAGTGAAATATTGCAGATTGAATGCGTGTGTGTGTGTGTGTGTGTGTGTGTGTGTGTGTGCGTGTGCGTCTGTGTGCACACATGAGAGGCGCAAACAGAGGCTGAATAATGGATGTCCTGGCTGTTTGTTTATGCCCTGAGTGAAGCTCGGGAGGGAGGGAGATGGAGAGGCTTCGTTCTTTGGGTCCACACAGTTTTGCCACCGAGCGTCCCTACCTGCTCCGGCCATGAATATTAACCCATTTTGGGCGGGAACCCCTTTTGGTGTTTTAAAGCATTGTTATACTTTAGCTATTGGAAAATAGCAGATCTACAAGCTGAGTGCCGCGCTATGAACTTGTAGGTCTGCTATTTTTTTTAAATCGTGAACATCTTTGAATATATATTATTACAGATTGAACATTTTAACTCAAATCTTTGCATCTGGGGAGGTCCCTGGAACAACATATTTTCAGATGGGGGGGCGGAGCCATGTTACATGTAATTTTTGGGGTCCTTGACATGAAATATTGAGCACCACTGATACAGAAACATGACATTTTTCAGAAAACTGTCAGGATTTTGAAGATTTCTTTTTTTTAATTTCGACGTCAGGCCTAAATGGCTTAATGCTGTGGCGGCTCCAGGACTGGGGGTCCCTGTGTCCCGGAGCTGCTCTGTGAACCAAATCAAACAGCCCCCCGTGTCTCCACAGAGAGCGGCGCTGAGCCACAGGTCACACGGGGATGGACGATAAGGCGGTGCAGAGCAGTTGGAGGGGTTGCGTTAAGTGACCCATGAGGACATTTTACAGACACATGCGTGCACATGCAGCAACCATGCAGGCACGACGTGCGCACATACACATCAAAATGGGGGGGTAGTACACAACGGTCCTCTCCAGACAATAGGGACTTGTACCCATTCTGACCTGAGATCAGATTTTAAAACTGTCTTCTAAATCCTGACAGTTTTCTGAAAAAGCTATGTTTCAAATCATTCTTCGATTTTTCAAAAATAGCAGACCTACAAGTTCGTAGCGCGCCACTCGGTGGCGCGCTATGAGCTTGTAGATCTGCTATTTTTCAATAGCTAAAGCATAACATAATGCTAACACCAAAAGGGGTTCCCGCCTAAAATGGGTTAAGCAACGACGGCTACGGCAGTCGGCTCCGGCAACCGGAAATGGATCAGTGCTCGATACATAAACCTGCTTGCCGTCGCAGCCCTTTCTACTACGGCAAAACCAACACTTACACGTAGTGTCTACAACGCCATGTCATAACCATGTTTATTGAAATTATAGCTGTCGTACATTTACACCGATTGCTCCATCACCTCTCTTATGCTGTGTAATGTGTTGGCATGCTCTGAATGAAGTAATAACACTAATACCACATGTCATATTAACCATGTTTATTAAAACGGTTTTAGAATAACACAGATTAGCTGACGCGCGACGGGGTGTTTAAAAAAAAAGTGTTTATGTTTGACACATGCTGCATAGACGCCTCACCATGGGAACCAATGTCGCCGTCGCCGACGGCTGTTTGCTTAACAATTTTGACAGCTATGGCGACGTAGCTGTATAGCCGCCGCACTTCCGCCTAGCGGAGCCGTCCTGAAAACCGCCGTTGCCTAAAGTCCCTATTGAATGCAGCGTTTACTCTTGGGCACAACTATGTACTGGTTCCAACTGACACTGGGCAGTAGAAGCTAAAGATTTTGTACGTAATGACTTGTACCAAAAGTAAAAGTACTCATTGTGCAGAATGTCCCATTTCAAATGCGCAAAAATATTTTGACAATAGCAGATCTATACAAACTCACACTGTGTCGCATCGCAGATCTGCTATATATACACAGTATATGTACTTAGTTACTTTCCACCACTGACTGCAGTATGTGGACACTGGCTGTAAGCCTCATATCAGAAGAGGATTTCATCTCTTCAGTAGACTAAATTGACCGACACATGACTACACATCCACCAAAGATAGCAAAGACATTTTCTGTTTTGCCAGTGAAATCCCTTTGCCATTGTTGCTTTAGTGAAGATAATGCTCGTACTTTGGGAGTTTTTCCACTGAAGTAGGTCGAACGATTTGTGAGAGACACGCACGCAGCCACTGCGGCGGGCGGGTGTCGACGGCAGTCGAGGAAGGGGGGCGGGACATTTTTTGTCAGAAGTTGACTAAAACCCTGCGGGCTCGGGGCTCATTTCCACCACCGCTCACCCCCCACCCCCCCTCTTCTCAATAACACGCCAATGTTACTAACACGGCAATGATGTACAGTAGTTCTGGAGGACTGTCCAATCACAGATCCAATCTGTCTAACACAGCCGTTCTCTGCGTCTTTGGTTAATAACCACACGAGTGGAAGTCTCGGTCCGCTCAAGCCGCACGCACGCACGCACGCACACACACACACACACACACACACACACACACACACACACACACACACACACACTGTGGATATCTGTTTATCCAAGGCCCTAATGAAATATTCCATCTCCGCCACATCAGTGAGATGGGGGAATTGAATACAGTGAGCTGCTCTGTGCTGTCTCACACAGTGACCCGCTGAATGAGGGGAAAATGCTATCAGGGCGTGAGATTTGTCGCTGATGTCATTATACGTGCTTCAGTCCACCGCATGCAAGCAGCCTTGACGTGGCCGCTATATTCAATATTCCATGGGAAGGAGATTATACGACCAGTTAAGTGCACGCACTTATAGCTTCTGCATGGCTCGCGTGGTTGTTTCTGAGATACACTGATGGCAGCGAGCGGAGGCACGGCCGCGGCACGCGGGGGTCGCCAAATTATTCTGGGGGGGTCGCCAAATTATTTACATTTCTTTTTTTTAAGTGCCAGGGGGTGGACACCAGTTTTGGTCCTGGATGCCACTTTAACCATTATAAATAAAAGAAAGAAAATGTAATTCTATTGTGCATGTAATGTGCATGTCATGTCATGTCATTTTTTTTAATTATTTTTTTGCTCGTCTTAACGTCCCTGGCAATCAGTACATAGTTAGATTCAGCTCGTCTTAACGTCCCTGGCACTTAAACTTAATGGAAATGAACGAGTTTACATAGTACACATAGTACATGCATATACATGTCCTTAATGATTATATCTGGTTTCAGTATTCATATCTGGTTTCAGTGTTCATTTATGATATATTTTCTCTATTATTAAGGTTATTTTGGCAGGCAGTTTGTATTGGGGGTGGGGGTACAAGGCGGGGGTCGCAAGACATGGCTAAAGCATTTCCGGGGGTCCCCAGCCAAAAAACTTTGAGAGCCCCTGAGTTAGAGAGTACGTATGCCCATGCATCACTTTTCCATCTAGACCAGTGGTTTTCAACCCTGCCAAATATATAAGGCCCATTATTTATTCGGCATTTAACCCATTTTGACCTGAGATCAGATTCTAAAAATGTCTTCTACATCCTGACAGTTTTCTGAAAAAGCTATGTTTCTATGTCAGTCGTTCTTTGATTTTTCAAAAATAGCAGACCTACAAGCTCGTAGCGCGCCACTCGGTGGCGCGCTATGAGCTTGTAGATCTGCTATTTTTCAGTAGCTAAAGCATAACATAATGCTAACACCAAAAGGGGATCCCGCCCAGAATGGGTTAAGCCACGGACCACCATTTGATGACATGTAGCCTCTCGGACCCAAAACTAGAGAATATTTTGTTGTTGGATACGATTTTGTCCACAATTCTATGCTGTATTGATGTGGTACCATAAGAGAGATAACAGGCAAACGTTGATCAAAATGTCAATTATTTTACATTCTCTAATTGTGTCGACTTCTTGTAAATTAAGTAGCAAAATGCAGGTATTTAACAATAATGTGACTCTTGAGCTTTAGCTGATCTACAAGCTCAAAACGTATCGCAGTGCAACGCGTTTTGAGCTTGTAGATCGGCTATTTTTGCTACGACAGTAACGCGCAATATTGCCCTCTGGAGTGATTGTGGAAATATAGCGGCCCTCTGGAGTGAGTGTGGAAATATAGTGGCCCTCTGGAGTGAGTGTGGAAATATAGTGGCCCTCTGGAGTGAGTGTGGAAATATAGTGGCCCTCTGGAGTGAGTGTGGAAATAAAGTGGCCCTCTGGAGTGAGTGTGGAAATATTGTGGAAATATCCAGGATATTGGGATGTGTTAATGTTTAATAAATATGTTGTGGAATAACGGTAACATGCACTCAAAACTGCCCAGCAAGACCCCTGTCAGACCCCTGGCAGTTGCTGGAGGAACGAGATAAGAGTGTGAAATTCCGACACCCTGCGGGGGTAGTAATGTTGCCCACTGCCGGTGAAGAACAACAGATCAACATGTTCCAATGACTGTGTTTAACTGTAAAACATTATGCCTGCATTTATCTAAAGGTGGATAGTAATCCCAGTGCCTAAAAGGAATGTAAATGATTAATGTGTTAAACCCTAAACTCTCATAAACCAGTTGAGAAGTAGCTATAGTGGGAGAATAGACCATTCCACCAGCCCATGTAATAACCATACACTCATGGTTCCAGTGAGCGACTTCCTGATCACAGTCAACAGCCAATGGCTTGTACCCTCAAACCAAAGGAGGGGCTTAGCCATTGGCAGACTAGGAAGCGTGTAGGGAAACAGAGGCTCAGATTCAAACCAACTACGAAGAATCCACACCTCATGTAACTACATGATGAACAACACAACTCACATTAGACCAATGGTAATTATTGATACATAATGCAAACTATTAATAATCAATGAATAATGTGTTATCCATGTGTTGTGTAAACCTGCCTGTAATCGACGAATGTATGTGTATTTTGTCTCGTTCATGCAGGTTATTTACCTAACTAACTAACCAACCACCAACTAACTAAACGTCTAACCTAAACTGGGTTAAAACTAACCCTTAAACCAATCCTAGATAATTAGTTCATGTGTTTAAATGTATGTTTGTTAAACGACAATAAAAGTATAAAAGACACTTGAGTTATATTATTTAGACAGTTTGAGTAAAGACATTACTCTTTGTGCAGTTGTGACCTTTTCAGTAAGGGTAGTTATGAGTCGATGCTATCAACTTAGCAAATTAAATCGTAGATAGCTATAAATCTGAACAAATATAGTGGCCCTCTGGAGTGAGTGTGGAAATATAGTGGCCCTCTGGAGTGAGTGTGGAAATATAGCGGCCCTCTGGAGTGAGTGTGGAAATATAGCGGCCCTCTGGAGTGAGTGTGGAAATATAGTGGCCCTCTGGAGTGAGTGTGGAAATATAGTGGTCCTCTGGAGTGAGTGTGGAAATATAGTGGTCCTCTGGAGTGAGTGTGGAAATATAGCGGCCCCTCCATCGTCAACGTTGCCCACCCCTGCTCTACCAAACAAAGAAAATGTTGTGTTCTCTGTTGCTTTTTCCGCTGCCACCCACGATGTCTGTTCACTGAAGGAAGAATTATCTGTCCTCGCCTCATGCCCGCCCTTCCTCTCACTCTCTGTTGTGTCCGTTTGTTTGTTCAATTCCTGTCGTCACGTCAGTGCGTCAGCAAGACCCTTTAGCTGCTCAAGGTTGGATCCTTGCACTGATCAACAGTGATTCGGAGTCCGTGTTTCCTTTGTTCGACGCGATCGAGGAACAAAACACTTCCCAAGACGCATGCTCAGTCACAACGCATTGTGAGCTTGTAGATATGCTATTTTCACAGTGCAACCAAGCATAAAATTACTTTTCTTAGCTTTAGTCGTCGTAGATTAGATTTTATTCCGTATTCATTTTGTTTTCCTCAGTGAAAAAAGGTAGTCGACGGACATTTATCGTCGTAGTTTTAGTCGACGGAATTGTGGCTAACGTGTCTGCTGCCGCAGCACATGCCAAGTCTCATCCCATCCCATCCCATCCCACTTCCACACGCACGCACGCACGCACGCACGCACGCACGCACGCACGCACGCACAGGCTGTGTGGGCAGACATACTATTTTCTCGTGGCATAATATTGCTTCGGAACAGCATTACTTTCATACCCAACACCTGATACTTTATACTTGGTTGCGTGTGGGTGGTTGTCGATGTTGTGCACCGAGAGAGAGAGAGAGAGAGAGAGAGAGAGAGAGACCACCAGTGGTCCTTGAGGAGGTTCCAGGTGGTCCCCAGCTAAATGATGGAGAGTTGGTAAGGTAACCAAATGGACCCTTATAGATCTTTCTTTCTTGAGAAACGCGTTCATTTTACAAAAATGTAATTATAAGAAGTCTACAAGAGATAACGTTTACCCGTTATCTCTCATTGGTGCCAACATCAATACAGCATGGAGTTGTGGCCAAAAATCGTATCCAACAACACATTATTGGATTAAAAAGTTTGGGGTCTGAGAGGCTAAATCTCATCAAATGGTGGTCCGTGTCTCAAATGGCGAATAAAAAGTGGGCCTTGATACAGTATGAAAAGGGTTGAAAACAACTGTTCTACAGTGACGTTCTCCCTCTGAAGTGTCCCTCAGAGAGAGAGAGAGAGAGAGAGTCTTGTTCCACTTCTGCTTTGGCAATGTAAACGTACGTTTTCTCATGCCAATAAAGCTCCTTTGAATTGAATAGAGAGAGAGAGAGAGAGAGAGAGAGAGAGAGAGAGACAATATTTGCCTCGTCGACGTGTGGCAATAGAGAGCTGACTCAGCGGAGGCTTGAGTGATGGCATCTGTAGGGATTTGACGATGGGCAATTAGAGGCCAATCATGCTGATTAATGAGATTATAGCTGATGATGCTTCTCATGATTGAGGCTTGAATGTGTAAATATAGCCCCTTTCTGTCTTAAACTAGTGCATGGGAATGTGAATGTCTTGTGTATGAAAGCACGACCCGTGCCTGTGAGTTATGTAATCAACCTAATTTTCCCCCTCACCCTCTAAAGCTGGAAATCAGAGCATCGAGACTTGAATTTATGCATTTATTATACATCCAAATGAGTTTTGATGAGAATTGTAGAGCATACGGCTCCGAATCATTAAATACTCCCACCATATCCCTGGTGAAATCGTCCGTGTTCGTTTTATCTCTGAACTGTACAAATGTAACCGAAAAGGACCTTGTGAGGGTTAACATTAACACTGAGGATTGCAGTGTGTGGTGTCCTCGGGCTAGGAGTTTACTCCTGTCTGCAGCTCAACGATTTGTGTCTGTATCTGGAAGACATCATTTCTGGTGCTCTTCCAGAAACAGGCTCCACATGCATGAGGCTATCCCGGCAGAGGGAGAGTCCCGTCCAAGTGCACCTGTTGTGGGAAGAACACCCCCCCCACACGCGCGCACACACGCACACGCACACGCACGCACGGCAGGTGCCAACAGTACTGCTCCCGATTCGGCAGATTTGCCTCCGAAATGTATAAAAAAATGGAAATACTCAAGTAAAGTACCTAAAAATGGGTGCTTTTCTTGAGTAAATGTATTTCCACCATTGACTATACGACGGGGTCGTATATGCCCCCCCCCCCCAAATATCTTAAACAAGAATGACACGAGTATCATTAACTGTCAGGTGAAACAAGCGCTGGCATCGTTGTGCATCTGTTCCCCTTTTTTTCATTTTTTTTCACCCCTGACGTTTCCTTTTTTTTAACGTGTATGTTTCTCTGCCACATGGTCACAACCTCACGGGAGTCGCGGCCGTTGTTTCCATTCATTTGCAACGTTATTTTGTTGGTTAAACCACTGTTTTGTTATGGCTTTCCTGCTCTCCATTTAGCTCGTAACATTAATCGCTGTTGTCAGCCGCTCCGCTCCGCTCCGCTCCGCGTTGCAGTGACTTCCGCGGTGCGCGTGTCATAGCTTAGGAGGCAGCCAATCATGACTAGGTCGCTACTATACGCGATTGGCTACACGTCACCGTTTTGTGGATCTGCCATTTTCAGCAGATCTACTGTTGTGCAACGGAATATAAATTAAAGATGGAGTGCCGTGATTTTTGTACTTCTGTTTTTTATGTGTCTATGGAGTTGACATTACTCTAATAGACCCCCAGGTGTTTTGTATGTGTAGATAGAGTTGACATTACTCTAATGGACCCCCAGGTGTTTTGTATGTGTAGATAGAGTTGACATTACTCTAATAGACCCCCAGGTGTTTTGTATGTGTCTATGGAGTTGACATTACTCTAATGGACCCCCAGGTGTTTTGTATGTGTAGATAGAGTTGACATTACTCTAATAGACCCCCAGGTGTTTTGTATGTGTCTATGGAGTTGACATTACTCTAATAGACCCCCAGGTGTTTTGTATGTGTAGATAGAGTTGACATTACTCTAATAGACCCCCAGGTGTTTTGTATGTGCCTATGGAGTTGACATTACTCTAATAGACCCCCAGGTGTTTTGTATGTGTCTATGGAGTTGACATTACTCTAATAGACCCCCAGGTGTTTTGTATGTGTAGATATAGTTGACATTACTCTAATAGACCCCCAGGTGTTTTGTATGTGTCTATGGAGTTGACATTACTCTAATAGACCCCCAGGTGTTTTGTATGTGTCTATGGAGTTGACATTACTCTAATAGACCCCCAGGTGTTTTGTATGCGTCTATGGAGTTGACATTACTCTAATAGACCCCCAGGTGTTTTGTATGTGTCTATGGAGTTGACATTACTCTAATAGACCCCCAGGTGTTTTGTATGTGTCTATGGAGTTGACATTACTCTAATAGACCCCCAGGTGTTTTATATGTGTCTATGGAGTTGACATTACTCTAATAGACCCCCAGGTGTTTTGTATGTGTCTATGGAGTTGACATTACTCTAATAGACCCCCAGGTGTTTTGTATGAGTCTATGGAGTTGACATTACTCTAATAGACCCCCAGGTGTTTTATATGTGTCTATGGAGTTGACATTACTCTAATAGACCCCCAGGTGTGGTTATAGTATGTCTTCCCTGTGTATTTTTGGTCTCTTCCCGAAAGCTGACATGCCTTTGAGTCAAAAGGCCCAATCTAAATGACAGTGATATGCTGTAGTGACCTCACAATATCGTCCCCTCCCCCTTTATCATTATTGTTATTTAGCGGCTTCAGTTCCGGTGGATCACGACCAGACATACAGTACGGCTGTCTTTGAGTATGTGTGCGTCTGTAGGTGGATTTGGGGGGTGGGGGTGATGATGTTTGCACCCCTTCTCTGCTTCATCTGTCCCTCTCCTGCACACAGTGTGATTAATTGAGGTGCTACACTCACTCACTCACTCACTCACTCACTCACTCACTCACGCACACACGCGCGCGCGCGTGCACACTAATTTCTATGGTTGCTAGAGTGGAGAAAATGGCTGCACTTAGCCAATTAGAGCACTGGGCCCGGATTAGGTGGACAACAGTGGTGGATAAAGTACACACACACACACACACACACACGCGCACACGCACACACACACAGTTATTCATTGTTACCTGAGAGCATTTCAAGGCAACCAAAGAGGCTCTCCATAAAAACAAGTATAGGGTTGCTTGAAAAGAGACAGGCATGGAGGCAAAACATCTAAATCAATGTACCTTGTGATGCTTCTACAGTATAAAAGGGGAAAAAAGAGAGAGGTGGATGAGAGCGTTCATTTCTCTGCGTGGTAAACACCTACAGTGCAGTCTGCGCTCATCACTCTGTCCTCCACAGGGAAAATGAAATGGTGTTCTCTTTGGACCAGCCACCAGAGCCTATTATAGTAACACTCTGCTATCCGCAACCAAATGTGCTCGTTGAAGGATAATATTACGTACATTGACAAAAACAGAGGGTAGAATAAATTATGTTGTAAATTGGATGGGATTACTCAGTGACGCCCGACCAGGCCTGTTCCGTGTCTATGCTAATTTGGGCTATTTCATACTTTTTTTTGCTCTTTCTGCCACTTTGCCTTGTTCTCCGTCATTCTCCCTCTCCTCTCCCTCCATTGTGTTCCTCCTACGAAGGACTAAGACTAAAAGATTTTGATATTTAGTCGAGTAAACTAAGACTAAAATTTCAGATGACTACATATAGGACTAAAACTAAATGCTGTTATGTTCAAAGGACTAAATCTGAATTTGCTGTCAAAATGGACAGTGATTTACGTCTTATACTTGAGTGCCTTTGTCTCGCACCTTAAATTGCCGATCTACAAGCTCACAACGCATCACTGCTCGACGCGTTGTGAGCTTGTAGATTGTTCTATTTTCGGCACAAGACGCAGCCAATTATACAGTACATCACGCTTTAATATGAACTGAAACCTAACCCGAAAATCTTCTGACTGTGTACTTTTGCATCTCCTTGATTTCTTCTCTCTCTCTCTCTCTCTCTCTCTCTCTCTCTCTCTCTCTCTCTCTCTCATATGCCAAAGGCTCTATATTTAGACGGATTACTTTTCCTAAGCAAATAGGTCAAAGCTGCTCAGAGATACAACACTCTTCACGTTCTATGCGCGATTCCTCGCAACTCTTTCCTCAGGCTTAAGTCAAGCCACTGAATGCTTGGCCTCATTTACCAGACCAGTGCTTCCAAAACTTTTTAGATCGAGACACAAAAGAGACATTTTATGTTTGCCCCGGGACCCAAACTAGTAAAAATAGAAGATCTACTGTATTCTGCTATTTGCGTCGCATCGCATCGTATTGTGATGCAGTGTGAGTTTGTAGATCGGCTATTTTCAAAATATTTATATTTAAAATACATTTTTGAACTTGCGAAATGAGTACTTTTGCTTTTGGTACTTTAAGTATTATTTTGATGCCGATACTTTTGTACTTTTATTCAAGGAGATTTGTAATTCCGGACTTACTTGGAACATTGCAGTATTGATACTTTTACTAAGTAAAGAGTGTGTGTGTGTGTGTGTGTGTGTGTGTGTGTAAATGGTGCATTTTTTTATATAGCTTTTATATAGGCGCTTTACATAGATTGTGCATTACATTCACCCATTCACACACACATTCATACACCGATTGCAGCGGAAGCCTTGCATGGTACCAACCAGCACATCGGGAGCAATTTGGGGTTCAGTGTCTTGCCCAAGGACACTTCGACACTTCGACAGGAGGAGCCGGGATTCGAACCGCCGACCCATGGATCATTGGACGACCTGCTCTACCTCTTGAGCCACAGTCACCTGTGTGTGTGTGTGTGTGTGTGTGTGTGTGTGTGTGTGTGTGTGTGTGTGTGTGTGTGTGTGTGTGTGTGTGTGTGTGTGTGTGTGTGTGTGTGTGTGTGTGTGTGTGTGTGTGTGTGTGTGTGTGTGTGTGTGGCGTGCACGTGCGTGTATATCTTGTTCATCTGTTTCTCACTTCCCCTCCTCTTTGCCCTTTCCTCCGCTCCTTCCTGCTGTTGGTATCTGTCGAGGGAGCCGTCTAAAGGTTCCGTCTGATAGGTTTTAATGTGACTATTGGCTCCTGTGACATTTGTGCTCAAAGGCTATTTTTCACTTGATACCGACCGACCGACCGACTGACTGTTGACTGCAACTGAGAGACACACCAGCAACAAGCATCGGGTTTGTGTGTGTGCGTGTGTGTGTGTGTGTGGGATCTTGGGGTCATCCTTTGCTGATTTTGGGATTGGGGTTATAATTGATTTAAGCCAAGTAGAAGGTATGATGCCCTGATAAAAAAAACATATGTTCAACAAATAAAATAGTGAACAGATTTGGAGCTTTCAATACTTCATTTGGTAGTTCATCTACACCAAAAGCCTTTTTGGCCTTCGCAGATTCAATTGCCTTTTGCACAGTGCTCTATTTAAAGTATCATCACTACTGGGATGTGAGCATGTCTCTGATAAACAAGGTATACAGTCAAAAGAAATGTTATCCATACTTTCTTCTTGTCTTGAAAAGAAACCAGAAAAGGCTCCCTCCCATTCCCTTAATACTTTAACCGGGTCAGATGAAATGACCCCTTCACTCCACACTTGCATAGGAATGTTTTTTGGGCGCTTAGGACCCAGATTTTTTATCTCAATCCAAAATTGTTGTGGATTCTGTGTATGTAGTTGTTCAAATTGTATGATTTGTCCTCTTTGATGTCTGCGTTTATAAAATCTGAGTTTTTTGTCAAAGCAGTATTGTTTTAGCTTATAATTAGCTTTTAGCTGCCTTCTTAAATTAAGATTTTTACATTTCAAAAACAGACGTTCAGCGCTGCACATATCTGACCAGAAATAGGCCAGGTCGCTATTCCAGTAAGGGTTACTCTGTTTAGATTGTCTAAATTTGGATTTATCCACATTATTATGCAATTCACCTCCCAATGTATGAATGAATGAACCATTGTAAAGCGCTTTGAGCACTTGGAAAAGCGCTATAAAAATGCAATTCATTAATTCAGACCAGAACACAAAACTAATTATACCAGTTATCCAACTCCTCTTGATTTTTGTTTAGTCTGTAGTCAGTTAATTAATGTCTTTAGTGTGTCTAGCTGTAACAGGCACTTCATGCATTTGGGGCATTTCATGGCCAGCCCTAAACTTTAGCCACAACATTGAGTGATCTGGTAGGCGACAGTTATCTCCCATTAAATTAAAAAGAGCTCTGTCCTCTACCATTTGTGAGGCGAGCAATACCTTAAATTTCACACAATTTTCTAAACAGTCAAAAGGTGCTACAATATAATCAACCACAGCTTTACCCTTTGGTGACACTGACGTATAATTATCAAATAGTGGGTCAATCCTACCATTAAGTACACACATTCTCTCAAAAATTCTAGGAATGTTTCCCCATGTGTATTAACATAATCATCAATAACAACTCTCTGGGGGATAGTGTCAATAGTTGGGATAAAATCTTCCATATTTCCAATTCTAGCATTCACGTCCCCCCCCTATGTAAATTGCATCTACTTCGGCAAAAAAAGGCGTCTCTTCCCCATGGGGAGTTCAGTTTTCAGGTGGGAGATAACAGGAAACTATAACAAAACTACTCTGATAATGTATGTTGAAATAATAATCATCTTTTTCAATTATTTCAATTCTGTAAATTAAAAATAAGCTGGATCTAACTCAAATCCCCACTCCACCAGATGCTCTACAATATGCTTTTGTATGAGTTTTCCTATTTAACCCGAACCATACGTACCCATCTGCTTCAATAACATTTACCCCTTGAAGATGTGTTTCGTTTAAAGAGACCACATCTGCATTCAGAGATCGTAGAATAGATAATCTGAGGGCACAGTTTGCTGACGTCCAACCATTTATGTTCCAATGTAAGAATGAAATATGCTCACGTGTGCTATGTGAGGATGGGAGACCTCGTTTTTTTTGTTAAAGCGAGCCATTCATCCTCTCCCACAGCTGCTTCACTCGGACTCCTGTTGCGTCTCTCTCTCTCCTCTCCTCCATACCGCGGCCGGGCCCCACGTCCGTCGCTGGCCTCCGCCGATCCATTCTCATAGTATCGTCTGTGTGTGTGTCCATGTCCACAGAGTGATGTCCATTATTAGTATTGTGCGCTGGTTGCTTACTGACCCTGTTCCTGTTCCAGGGCTCTGCTGACACGTGTCTCACAGTCTCTCTCTTGCTCCGTCTTTCTACCTAGTTCTCTGTAAAACCGTGTCTGTCTGTCTGTCTGTCTGTCTGTCTGTCTGTCTGTCTGTCTGTCTGTCTGTCTGTCTGTCTGTCTGTCTGTCTGTCTGTCTGTCTGTCTGTCTGTAGGCCTGTCACAATTATTACACAATTGTCCAATCGCAATTATTTTCCATAATCGTCATAATCGTTTCCATGTTGAAAAATGCCCAAACAAATGAAACAAAATTTGTCAGGTGAAAGAAGCGCTGGTTTCTTTATTTAGTAACGCTCCTCTCAACCGGCCGGTCCCAATCATAACTTTACATTGCATAACAGTGGGTGTCTCTAAAGATTTCGGTTACCTGCTTCCTGTTACCTGTTTCCTGGTCATGTGACCTGAGTAACCATTACATGACAGCAGCGTGTGTGTGGCAGCCAATCAGGGCTAGGTCCTCAGTATGACTCATGTATGAATAGGTCTTCTACATTTCATGAGCTACAAAAACAGAAAGCAGATCTACAAGCTTACAATGTGTCACTTTGTGACGTGTTGTAATAAGCTTGTAGATTTCCGCTATTTTCACATGTTTTTAAGTATAACATTATTACATACATCGGTCAGTTACATATCTGCCCTGTGCAATTTCTAATTACGAAGCCTAAAAGGCAAACAAAAATATAATTGTATTCATATTTTCCAAAGTTCACAATTAATCGCTATTATCTGTGTGGCCTGCCTGTACATCACCAAGGAGACAGACGGACATGATGTCAGTGTTGTTCTGCCGACTGCAATTATCTCTCCCATCATCTGACAATTATAAATACACCATATAAAACACATAGCCACGACACATTGTGAACTTGTAGGGCTGACGTGGTTAAAGTTAAAATCTAAATCTACAAACTACAAAGTAACTAGTAACTAAAGTTTTCAAATAATTGTAGTGAAGTAAAAGTACAATATTTGCCTCTGCGATGTAGTGGAGTAGAATTAAAAGTATTGTAAATTGTAAATACTCAAGTAAAGTACAAATACCTCAAAATTGTACTTATGTACAGTCCTTAAGTAAATGTACTTAGTTACTTTACACCACTGCACACTTTGAGATATGCCTATTGGTGGCATATCTCAAAACAAACAAACAATACTATTATACAGGGTCAATTCATTCCAAAGAGCAACAGGTGACGGCGATGCACCTAGCCATTTAATTGGTCTGCTTGGCCTGTAACGGGAGCCGAGGATTAGGCCACGGGCTGTGTGGAGGGACCTACTGTCCCCCGGTGGAATCGGCTGATTGGCAACAGGGCACAGGTGGTGGAGTGCTATTCTGAGGCAGGTATGGTGTAGTGTAGGAGGAGAGGGTAATTGTATCCCACCGAAGGGCCTCAGGTGTTGAGGGGGCGACGCCGACACCGTGACCAAATGGTCTTTCAGAGGGAGGAGAGGACCCAGGTGTCCCTAACGGAGCATTCCTCTTCTTCTTCTGCTTTCTGTCTGTTTTATACAAAATCAGGCTGAGTTTGTTCTGCACTATAAGGCTTTAGTTATTTTCTTCCTCTTGAGTATGTGATTAGAGTGGAACCCCATTTGAAACGGGCCAGGTTGTGCTTTGCGTCAAGTCCCACGAGACCTTTTCAAAAACACTTACAGCATAAGTGGTGAATCGATGAGTCCATTGACCATATTCACACTTAGGGCCTTTTGTCTCTTATATAGTGGGGGGGGGGGGCAGACGTTAGCTCGATGTACCGACACACGTGACCGGTTAAGACTCACCCGTGGCTCCGACATGCGTGCCGGGTAAGGGCTGATTCATACTCCTATTTTAGAGCCGAATAAAAGTCGGTTCGGCTCTGTAGAGCCTACAATGTGACGTCATTTGAGGTTCGGGGGGCGGGTACCGTCCTAAAGTCGGCTCTTCGGTGCTACTGAAAATTTCTGACGAGCCGAAATCATTTCGGCACTACAGCGCCGAAACAGCAGTAAAATAGGAGTATGAATCGGCCCTAAGACTCACCCATGCATGGCCGTTTAAGACACATGCGTTGCCGGTTAAGACTCACGCGTGGTTCTGACATGCGTGACCGGTTAAGACACATGTGTGGCCGGTTAAGACACATGCGTGGCCAGTTAAGACTCACCCCTGGCTCCTACATGCGTGGCCGGTTAAGACACATGTGTGGCCGGTTAAGACACATGCGTGGTCGGTTAAGACACATGTGTGCATGGCCGGTTAAGACTCACCCCTGGCTCCTACATGTGTGGCCGGTTAAGACACATGCGTGGCCGGTTAATACACATGCGTGGCCGGTTAAGACACATGCGTGGCCGGTTAAGACACATGCGTGGCCGGTTAAGACACATGCATGGCCAGTTAAGACACATGCGTGGCCGGTTAAGACACATGCGTGGCCGGTTAAGACACATGCGTGGCCGGTTAAGTCTCACCCGTGGCTTATACGTGCGCTTAGGGTTAGGTTTTGAGTTTGGGATATAGAACGTCGGACCAAGTAGTGTCAGACTGTTAGTACGCCGGCACAAATATATGCACCCATCTTGAGGAACCGAACAGAACCGGGCGCCACTTCTCCGTTGAACTCAATGGACGCTGCCGCTCTGTTCTTTTCTGTCTTCATTTAATATTATTTTGAATGGTGTGTCCGACTGCTCGTTCTACATAATTGCATAATGGTGCGGTGAGAGCATTCGTGGGAAACCAGGCATGTTAACATCAAACTCGGTGTGGGAATTCACATCCCTGGGTATGAATATGTGCAGCAGTAAGTACAAACCGGCCACGCGTTAATGTGGTCAACTAATCACTTCTTCCACGTTAACGTTTGGGGGGTTGTTGCGGATATTGTTATGATGGAGGGGAGATGCCTCCGAGACACAGATTAATCACGCACACTGTTCGGGAGGGCTTTCTGTTGTGGTTGCTGTTGACATGCATGCCTCTGCCTCTCCTCTCGTAGGCATCCGCGGAGATGCCGGTGCCTCCGTTTGAGCACTGCTGCTTAATGGGATCATGAGATCAAAGCAGCCAAAGCACAACAAGAGAACAACGCCTCACATACATGAGTAGGCTACACACACACACAGCCACACACGCACGCAAGCACGCACGCAAGCACGCACGCGCACACGCGCGCGCACACGCACGCACGCACGCACGCACGCACGCACGCACGCACGCACACACACACACACACACACACACACACACAGACACAGACACAGACACAGACACGCACATGCTTGCACGCTACACTTCTTCATATACGTGTATACACGGACATGTGTTTCACTGTGCTCAGACATACCATACAGAAACACAGGAGGTATGTATGTAGGTCATTGTCATAGATCTAAACAGTGGAGAAATATATATTTTATTTTGTCTATGAGGATTTCTGATTCAAAGATTTAAATGAAAATGAAAAGTAAGACTTTTGGGGACAAAATAGGACGAGGAAAAAAAACTAAAGTGATAAGTAATGAGTTACTTTTGTCAGGGAGTGATATGGAAAGCAATAATGTTACTTAAAAAGTAATGGGTAAAATATTAATATATTACATATATTTGAGTAATTTTCCAACATGCATTCACATACACGCCACACGTTAGCCGCGCATGAAACCTTTTCATATTCCATATTCACAACTGCACGCTGCAAAATCCCTGAGTGTTAATTTAACTCTGAGAGTGCACAAATCACACTCCTTGGTTTCAGTTTTGCTTGCCTGATTTATACTTTGTTGCATACATAACGCTCTCCTGTCCTGCTTCCAATGTGTACAATACAATAAGACATTACGGATTATTTGGGCTGGCGTTATCCTATACATAATATGCATATACAGTAGATAGGAGCGCAAACACTCATAGCTCTGCAATAAATTGAGCCTGGGAGTGTGTTTGTATATAATTTATCTTATCTTACATTCCCTTTCATACACAGCCAGTAGCAGTATCGCATACATGTGGCTGTTCTTCAGTGTAATTAGTTGTACTTTAACCCATTTTGACCTGAGATCAGATTCTAAAAATGTCTTCTACATCCTGACAGTTTTCTGAAAAAGCTATGTTTCTATGTCAGTCGTTCTTCGATTTTTCAAAAATAGCAGACCTACAAGCTCGTAGCGCGCCACTCGGTGGCGCGCTATGAGCTTGTAGATCTGCTATTTTTCAATAGCTAAAGCATAACATAATGCTAACACCAAAAGGGGTTCCCGCCCAAAATGGGTGTCTCTTGATATGAATTGGACCTAACAGAACAGGGAAAGAACACAAAGTGCTGGTTTGATTGGATTTCCATACCGAGGAAACTGCTACAGATGCTTCTCCCCTTCTCTTCTTTTAGGTTTCATGGCCTCAGTTACACCCACCACCCAACCTGAACTTTGAACATTCAGTGGATTTTTCTGTGGTTTGGGGTTTTCTCTGTGTGTTCTAAAGCCTGTTGAGCTGCAGTGAAAACGGGCAAAATCCCTCAACAGTGACATCTGCTGGCAAATTATTATGTCATATTTGAGATTTGTGGACTCTCACTTCACATGTCCACAGGAAAATCATAGCACTTGTTTGAGCCACGCAAAACCCCCCCCAAAAAACTAAGCGCTATCTTATCCAACGACAACAAACTATTCTTTAGTTTTGGGTCTGAGAGGCTAAATCTCATGAAATGGTGGTCCGTGGCTCACTGTTCTACAGTGACGTTCTCCCTCTGAAGTGTCCCTCAGAGAGACAGAGTCCCCGTTCCAAGTTCCCGTCCGCCTTTCCATCAACACAAAAGATGGCGCAATAGATGAAAGCCCACTCTTGATTTTAGACCAAGCAAAGCTATTTTCTTCTACAGAGGAAGTGAGTTTTTTTTCTCCTCTCTCTCTTCTTCTCGGTCACGTCAACACGACACAATCAACCCCCTTCGCCAGATTAAAACATTTTCTGTTTGTTGTTGTTTTTTTTGTGTTCTAAAGTGGAGGAAATGGGAAGAGATTTAAAAGTACACTTCTAAAGTAACAGAAGGGTTAGTGGTGCGTGTGCGTGCGTGTGCGTGTGTGTGTGTAGGACTGTGCAGTGTTTGTGTCTATTTTTGTGCATTTCTTTTGAATTGCGTATGCAACAGTGCATGTTTGTGTGTGGGTGCACTAGAACACCACTTAAAGGAGGTGTGTGCGTATTGCTGCAGTAATGCTTGACCTGTGCACTTGTGCTGAGAAAAGCGGAACAGCAGCATTCACATTCTGGAACAGCTAAGGCCTCACTCAGACCTTTAAAACATTGATGCATGCTTGTTGTATGAATGTTGTGAGTGTCATGGCCGCCCCAATGCATTTCCAATGGAAGTCACATGGTTTGTAGTCCACATTTTGGACTACAAGCTGTTGTATGGCTTTCGGCTGTGTTTCGACTGCGCCCCTCCCCCTCATACAACACAAATGTTGTGTCAAACCATGTGACTCCCATTGGAAATGCATTGGGGCAAGCTGTGTCACACCCTTTGTATACAACAAGCATACAGCAATCTGTTGCGACCGTGTGAGTGAGGCCTAAGAGCGGTGGCATTGGAACTGACGGCAAGCAGTGTTGGAAAGTAACACTAAGTACATTTACTTAAGTACTGCACTTAAGTACAATTTTGAGGTATCTATTGCGACAGTACGTCGCAGTTTACTATGAAAACCTGCAAAACCTGTCAGTCAGTCCGTCTGTCACGCCTCGTGACACGCTCCATATATGGCCAATATAGAATTAATTCATTATGTTGATCTGACCTCATCAAACACTGTACACTCAAGACACTGCCCCCGCTGCCACCCTTAGATCTCCATATATGGAGCTAACCTGTTTTGACATTCCATATGTTGATCTGACCTCATCAAACCCTGTACACTCAAGACACGCTCCATATATGGCCAGTACAGAATTCATTCCATATGTTGATCTTACCCCCCATGCCAAAGCGGCATCGCTCGCCCAGCAGTCTGCCGTCATCCAGGCGGATGCGTGCACGCAACCTCGCCCTCAGGGTATCCTACTGGTAGTTTACTCGAGTATTTCCAATTTCCAATACTTTTACTTTTACTCCACTCCATTCATTTGAAAACATTAGGTAAAATTATGTCATTATAACTAATGACAGTACATTTTGAAGCCAGTGCTTTTTTATACTTTTACTCAAGTACATTTTTTATTCTGGACTTTTACTTGTGACAGAGTACATCTACATTGCAGTATTGATACTTTTACTTAAAAAACGTGATTACTTTTTCCACCACTGGCGGCCGGCTCGCCCTCCACTAACCATTAGATATTCTTGCTCACACACAGTTGAAAGTCTCAAGATTGAATCGGGAGGAAAAGTATAGCTAAATATAATATCCAATTTCTAAAATAATTACTTTTGTTCAGTTATAAATACGATCTGCACAGAGAATAAAGCGACCAGCTGCTCACCAGAGATGTAGGT
The DNA here is from genome assembly GCF_951216825.1 of Electrona antarctica. Taxonomy (NCBI): domain Eukaryota; kingdom Metazoa; phylum Chordata; class Actinopteri; order Myctophiformes; family Myctophidae; genus Electrona; species Electrona antarctica. The sequence continues at coordinate 22,724,998 of NC_136804.1, read as the reverse complement.
AATTAAAAAAAGATTAAAAAGACAAAGGTGCTGCTGGATCAGACAGGATGAAACATCAGATACAGACAGAGTGGCTGACACGAAGGTCTCAGAGGCACTAGCATGTCGGGAATGTACAGGTCATGCTCTGCCCTAAGGTCAGGCCCACTTGCCCCAAAAAGTAAATCGTCCATTATAAAATGATAGGTAACATTTTAGTTACCGTTAAATTGAACACTTATTTATGTATTTATTTTGTACTTTCTGGGCTGTGTGATTAAAAAAGATGTCATGCCTAAATTTGTATGCCAAATACCTACGTACATAACTATGGGTTGGGACTATGGGTTCACACTTGTTATTTCATATTTTTGTAACAGTGATAACATTACACATTATAGGTAAACCGTGCTCTTATATTACATTCCACAGACCAGAAGACGGAGCGTCCTGGCCACGTTCAGGTTGTTTAGACATATCTCGTGTTGTGTTTATAGAGTATAGACACTTGCGTCCCCCTCTCAAACGAGCACTTGCCCGGTCGGTCAACCTGATAGCAATCTCCACCTGCCCGGACGTTTTATTTACCTGCCTCCCAGGGGCAGGTGGGCAACCCTTAGTGCGCCTGATGATAAAAAAGTTTTCCAATAGAAACTCAGGCAGTGGCTCAGTTTGTACAAAGCCCAGGTCTGTTGCCCCACGGGCGGCCTTTGTGTACAAACCAATACAGGCTCTGTTAAGGAACAAACAGAACAGACACAAACAACACTGGCTAGAGTCAATGCTGAGGTTCAGGTTGATTGCCCAAGATGTATGCATTAAGGTACTGGCTGGTAGGAATAATGGAGTTTGTTTGTTTGTTTGTGTGTGTGTGTGTGTGTGTGTGTGTGTGTGTGTGTGTGTGTGTGTGTGTGTGTGTGTGTGTGTGTGTGTGTGTGTGTGTGTGTGTGTGTGTGTGTGTGTGTGTGTGTGTGTGTGTGTGTGTGTGTGTGTGTGTGTGTGTGTGTGTGTGTGTGTGTCTGCGTGTGCGCGTGCGTGAGTGTGAATTTGTCTTGGAATTAATTTCCCACAACCTTGACTCTGTCAGGGAAAACCTAAATTGGGAACAATGCTCTCGGTTTCCCCCTATGAGGAGATACTTTCCCCAGGACGATCCGAAAACACTTCTCGTTAACGTGGAAAGATAAAAGGGACGTTTACTGAACTCATAAATACAGAACATGAGGTTCCCTAGTCAGCAGTCAGACACATTAAGCTTTATTTTAGACTCATCCACTTCAGACTTGGCTGTATGTATATCAATTACTGCGGCTCTAAACTTTGAAAAGAGGTTGTGTATTATTTTATTTCCTGTAGTTTGTTTAATTTGATCGATGCATAAAAGTGAAAGTAGATTCCCCTAGTTTTTCAGTAGCAAGCTGAAAGGCACCCATTATATTCTTGAGTTTGATAGATTTTTATATTGTACTGTAGGAAAGAGGTGGCGAGGTACATTTTGCAGCCATTCTCCTTATGTTTTTCAATGTGTCACTGACGATTCCATCAGCAAATATGATTTCCAAGAAGTCAGCCCGGTTCAGAAGCACCAGTGTGTGACTAGGGTGTAGATATAGTATATATTAATAGAGACGGCACCGGGAGGAAACCCTGAGGCGAAATGTACATAGTTGCCGAATTTGGTATTGCAGCTCGAGCCAGCGCTGGGCCGTTGACTATCATTGTGCAATGATAGTCAACGGCCAGCACGTTCATGTTATTGGGGCAAAAGTGCACATCGGACCCTTTTCGCAGACGGTAAGCCTGTTACATCATTTCCTGTGTTGCCTGTATGCTGTCTGGCGGCTGTGTTGTCAGCAGCACGAACGGCAAACATTATTATATTGCGCTGCTGTGATTCAAACACACGCTATCACTGTTAATTATCCTACTCTGTGGCGATCTTATCGCTGCTCGGGTTGGTTGTTTGGCGGAACGACCGTCTCCTTTTGTCGGCTTGGCCGAGCGATTGTGATGGCTTTCTACCACCACCACCACCCCCTCCCTCCCGGCAGGTTCCCCTCTTTTGAGCAACTTAATGCAAGTGGATGGGAGGAGAAATCCGGTGACGTCTCTATTAATATATACTCTTAAGTGTAGATCACAGTGCTGTAGGTCTGCCATGTCTGAGCCTGTACACACCGGGGAGGAATGGTGGCGAGCTTTGTTTGGCGGTGGAGCTGCATGCGGCAGACAGCGTTGTTTATTTCACAGTATGCAGAATGGGTACATTTCAAACAAATACAAAAATAAATAAAATAAATGTTACTTTATTTATGGACGATCCATGGTTAAGTATTAAACTTGTTTACAACAGGGTCCACATAAAATCTATCTGATTTTTCTTTCCCCCTATTTGATCTGAGCTAGATGGACAGTATACTTTATCTAGCTATCTGATGCAGACAGTGTGTGATGTGTATATTTATATAGGCCTCTGGGTGAGTCTTGGACACCTGTTAAGGTGGTCTGTTGGAAGTTCTGTCTGGCCCATCTCTCCAAATCTCCCATAATGTGAAATGTGTTCTCTCTGCATTTACCCCATCTAACTATTAGGACTAGGAGTAGTTACTGTCTGTGCCCAACACGTCCCCACTCCCCACACATCTTTAGAATTACCCCCATAGGAAGCCCATGACGTCTGGGGACGTCTTAGGGTCATTTTGAATGATATAAAACGGGATTGCTAAACGTCTTTTTTTTTTCTTTTGTCATGCCTTCTTCAGCGATCCTAGACATGTTTCATGCATGCGCACTGCCGTTAACTTCCTTGTTTACGGCCCGACTAAACTATCTCTTTACTCTTGGGGGGGTAATGGAAGATAGGGCTTTTCAGAGTAAAATCTGCCTTATCTGCTGGGCACTCTAGCGCCTTTTATTTTGAAACATTCTGGCGCACTGTAAGTGTTAACATCCCGAACGCCCGGGGTTATTTAATCCATTAACACTAGCATGATCAATCTTCGTCCTGGGCGTTGGGGCGTTACTAATTGAAAAGACGGTGAACTTCGTCCTGTGAGCTCGGGGTGTTAATACAACGCCCATGGGGAGCATTTGGGAGTTATTAGGGGCTTGCTCTGAAATCCTTTGAGTGCAGTCCGTCCATCACATGCCATCTATCTCCATCCATTCGTAGAGCCTCTCAAAACTGAGTTCTGAGAGGATGTGGTACATTACATCAAAGAAATAATTCTCTATCGCTGCAGATGCACGCTCGTATGATTTGGTTTTGAGTGGATTTTGTCCATCTTCTATCTTCTGAAGGCTACCGTGTGTTTCTTTCATCCTAAATTGCTTCCTTGGCTGAAAGATGGTAGAGCTCTCAACTAATGGTTCATATGAAACGAATCTTAAAAGCGTGTGCTTTTAGCAGCTGGGTGCTGCAAGAAGTAACAAAATGCAGCCTGCCCACAATATTTTTTTCTCACAAAGACGCTTCCATGCTAGCTAGGGATCAGTCCACGGAACATTCTGAACTATCTACTTCTTAGATTCTTAATATCAAAGCCTGTGCACTGTAAAGGACTGTCACAGAATGAATGAATGAATGCATGAATGCAGTAAGAACTTGAAGCAAACTTTACTTTGTTTATTTGTTTGTGTGTGTGTGTGTGTGTGTGTGTGTGTGTGTGTGTGTGTGTGTGTGTGTGTGTGTGTGTGTGTGTGTGTGTGTGTGTGTGTGTGTGTGTGTGTGTGTGTGTGTGTGTGTGTGTGTGTGTGTGTGTGTGTGTGTGTGTGTGTGTGTGTGTGTGTGTGTGTGTGTGTGTGTGTGTGTGCGTGTGTGTGCGCGTGTGCGTGTCCTCTGTCTCTATCTTTTTGTCTTTGCAGAGAGAGTAAGTGTGCTTGGCAAGTTGGCAACGGTAGTACAGGGTACTTGTATTATTCATAGATATCGCCTGAGGAGCCTAAGGAACAGCGTATAAAATTATACCTAGACATCCTGCACCATTAACTAGTGTGGGCTAAACTAAACTACTGTTGACTCGGACTAGACATACTATAGAAGGTAGATTTAACGCTAAATCCCTATAAACCCATTTTGACCTGAGATCAGATTCTAAAAATGTCTTCTACATCCTGACAGTTTTCTGAAAAAGCTATGTTTCTATGTTCTTCGACTTTTCAAAAATAGCAGACCTACAAGCTCATATCGCGCCACTCGGTGGCGCGCTATGAGCTTGTAGATCTGCTATTTTTCAATAGCTAAAGCATAACATAATGCTAACACCAAAAGGGGTTCCCTCCCAAAATGGGTTAAACAGTAGGGCCTGTCGGCCATGTGGATACTATAGTATAGAGCATACAATGCATGAATAACTGAATGAAAGAAAGAATGGTTATAGGAATAATTGTATTTTAAAGAACAGCATCTCCAGTGCCAACAGGCTGACACCAAAAGAATGAACAATATAAATAAATAAGACTGTATATCTATATATGAGTCATGATCGAAAGTACAGAGACAGTTTGGTAGCCACATTTTCTGACGAGAGAGAGAGAGAGAGAGAGAGAGAGAGAACAAAAAAAGAACAAATTAATGAACTGACAAATTGATGTGTTGGGGCGAGGAATAAAGGACACTATCTGAACCAGACAAAGTTTTCTGTCTATCCAATATCAGCTCATTATCACTATCAGAACTTAATATCAATATAGCCTGGGTAATTCCTTCCATTTTGTTGCCTGTGTACACAGTAAAATCTTGAGTGTTACTTTAACTCTGAGATCGACACAAATTGTGCGTGCGTGCATGCGTGCGTCCGAACCGTCAATGTAAAAATCATCATGCCATGGTTCTATATGCCCCTGCAACACAGAAGAAAAACAGACAGAAGGAGAGAGGGGAGTGCAGAGACTGAGAGGGATGGTCCCTCCAAATATCAAGTAGTCGGTGTGGTCTTGGGAAAAATGTTGGAGGCCACGTTTGTCTATAATTCTGCCTTGGCTCTGCCATCTGCCATGTCTCTTCTTGACAGTAAGTCAACTAGTGTTAAGACTGAGTTGTGTTCTGAACTCAAATGCAACCACTCAAGAGACAGGAAGACTATTAAGCAGTTTAATGTCCAAATAAAGCAGGATAATGACAATGCATAGATATATATATAAATCCATATAAATACATAAATACTCTATGTCTAATTAGGTAGATATGTATCTATGAGGATATATATTATATAACTATACTTAGGGGAAATCCAAGAGAGTAGTCGAAGACGAGCTTGTAGATCGGCAGCCAAACAGACAGTCCAGAACAAAGGGGTGACGAAATCCAGGAGTGGCACGGCAGATTGCCAGGTCTGGAGGATGAGAGAAACAAATTAGCTAAACAGCTAATACTGCAGCTAAAACACAAGAACAGCTCTACAGAGTACGAACAGCAACTGAGTAGAGAGCAACTATACTTGCCAGGCGTTTCTATGGGAAGATCTGGCGAGGAGTGGGGGGAAGGCAGGGTTTTTGAAGACTCTGGTGATCATGTAGAATGGAAACAGGTGTGCAGTGCCACACCCAGGCAGCTCGTCAGAGGGGAAGGGGAACACAGAGGTGGACCTGACTAGGTGGAAGAGTGATGACGGCGCAGTGGGTTGTGCCCAGGAACACCAGAAGTGGAAGGTGGAGGTGGCGGGTTCGAACCTGGGTTCGAAACCGTAACAGGACCCCCCCCTCTACGGGAGCCCCCTGGCGACCTGCCAGGCGCATCAGGATTGTCTCGGTAGAACTGGCGCAGAAGCTCTGGGTCCATGATGAGTTTCCGGGAAACCCAACTGCGCTCCTCCAGCCCATACCCCTCCCAGTCAACGAGGTATTGGAATCCACGACCCCGGCGGCGCACCTTGAGGAGCCGCCGCACTGTCCATTGAGGATGCCCATCGACCATTTGTGGGGGTGGGGGGGTAGGGGGTGGAGGTGTCAAAGGGCATGAGGAGACAGGCTTTATCTTGGAGACGTGGAAAACTGGATGGACCCGCTGCATGGAGGAGGGGAGTCGGAGGCGCACTGCAACCGGATTGACAATGTGCTCAATAGGGAATGGTCCTAGAAACCGGGGCGCCAGCTTCCGGGACTCCACCTGCAGCGGAAGGTCAGAGGATGAGAGATACACCTGCTGACCAACTCTGTACTGCGGGGCCTTGGTGCGCCGACGGTTGGCTCCCCGGCAAGCACGGGTGTTGGACCTCAGTAGGGCTGCATGGACAGTCTTCCACACTTTGCGACTACGTCGAAGATGGGCTTGAACCGAAGGGACTGCAACCTCAGTCTCCTGGGCCGGAAACAAGGGAGGCTGGTACCCCAGGTAGCACTCAAAGGGTGACATACCGGTGGCAGCACTGACGTGGGTGTTCAATGAGTATTCAACCCAGGGCAGATCCTTACTCCAGGAGGACGGATGGAGAGCAGAGGCGCAACGGAGGGCCCCCTCCAGACTCTGATTGGCCCGCTCTGCTTGTCCGTTTGACTGGGGGTGATATCCAGAGGAGAGGCTGATGGTGGCACCGATGCCCTTACAGAAAGCCCTCCAGGCCTGGGAGGTGAACTGGGGACCACGGTCACTGACGATGTCCGCTGGGAGTCCATGAAGGCGGTAAACGTGTTCCATCAGTAACTCCGCTGTCTCCTTGGAAGAAGGGAGCTTAGGGAGGGCTACAAGGTGCACAGCCTTGGAGAAACGGTCTACCACCGTGAGGATAACGGTGTTGCCCATGGAGGGGGGAAGACCGGTGACGAAATCCAAAGCGATATGTGACCAAGGACGACCAGGGACAGGAAGGGGATGCAAGAGACCAGCAGGGGACTGATGGGATGACTTGCCTCGAGCGCACACCGTGCAGGCGGTGACAAAACTCCGGACATCAGCCGCCAAAGTAGGCCACCAGAACCGCCGGCGTACGAAGGAGAGGGTGCGGTTGACTCCTGGATGACAAGCCACCCGGCTGGCATGGCACCACTGGAGGACCTGGGATCGGGCAGCATCAGGAACGTACAGTCGGTTTGGGGGTCCAGTTCCTGGGTCGGGTTGCGTGCGCTGAGCTCTCCTGACCGCTGCCTCCAGCCTAGTGGTGATCACTCCAATCACTTGGGAAGCGGGGAGAATGGTGTCCGGGGTAATGGGGACTCTCTCCGCTAAGTGAATCCGAGACAGTGCGTCAGCCTTAGCGTTCTTGGAACCTGGCCGGTACGTCAGAGTGAAGTTGAACCGGCCGAGGAATAGGGCCCAGCGTGCCTGCCGAGAGTTCAGCCGCCTGGCCGACCGGATGTAAGTGAGATTCTTGTGGTCGGACCAGACAGTGCTGGGATGCTCTGCACCCTCCAACCAGTGGCGCCACTCCTCGAAGGCCTCCACAACAGCCAGGAGCTCCCTGTTGCCGATGTCGTCATTCTCCTCAGCCGGGGTGAACCGGCGAGACAAGAAAGCACAGGGATGCAGTTTCTCATCTGAGTCAGACTGTTGTGAGAGAACTGCCCCAATGCCAGTGTCAGAGGCATCCACCTCCACTACGAAGGGCTTAGAAGGATCAGGGTGGAGCAGGATGGGTGCAGATATGAATCGCCTCTTAAGGGCGTCGAAGGCGGCGCTGGCTGCAGGTGTCCAGGCAAAAGGACGCAGAGGCGACGTAAGAGCAGTGAGGGGGGCTGCCACCTTGCTGTAGCCTCGAATGAAGCAACGATAAAAGTTTGAAAAGCCCAAAAAACTCTGTAGCTGCTTCCTGTTGGCCGGTTGAGGCCACTCAACAACAGTCTGGACCTTCCGTGGGTCCGGCCGAGTCTGTCCACCCTCTATGATGAATCCCAGAAACTCCACTGAGGGAGCATGGAAGGTGCACTTCTCGGCCTTGATGAAGAGGCGGTTCTCCAGGAGGCGCTGGATGACTTGACGGACGTGTTGGACGTGTTCCTCAGCACTCCTGGAGAAAATCAGGATGTCGTCGAGGTAGAGAACTACAAAGATATCCAGCATGTCCCTCAGTACATCGTTCATCAATGCTTGAAAAACTCCGGGGGCGTTGGTAAGGCCGAAAGGCATGACGAGATATTCATAATGCCCCCGCGGAGTCTTGAACGCAGTCTTGAACTCATCCCCCTCACGTATCCGAACGAGATGGTAGGCATTCCGGAGGTCCAACTTCGTGAAGACAGTAGCACCCTGCAGGGGTTCGAAGTTGGAACTGATGAGGGGGAGAGGGTACTTGTTCTTGACCGTGATCTTGTTAAGTTCTCTGTAGTCGATACACGGCCTGAGGTCTCCGCCCTTCTTCTTGACAAAGAAGAAGCCAGCTGCCATCGGGGACCGAGAAGGACGGATGAGACCCTCAGCCAAACATTCAGAGATGTATTTGTCCATGGCTCCCTTCTCAGGGAGTGACAAATTGTACAGCCGACTGGCGGGATAGGCTGCGTCCGGAAGGAGATCAATGCCGCAATCGTAAGGACGATGGGGAGGGAGGGAACGGGCTCGGTCTTTACTGAACGCCTCACCAAGGTCATGGTAAGCGGATGGAACAGTAGACAAGTCAGGAGGAGAGGGAGTCTCAGAAGGAGGCCCTGGGGTGGAGGAAGTTGCAGCACGGAGACACCGGGCATAGCAGGTGGTGCTCCAACTGAGGATGCGGCCTCTACCGTAGTCCACATGGGGGACATGCAGCTCCAACCAGGGTCGGCCTAAGATGAGAGGAGTGCCAGGGGACGGTAACACATGGAAACGGATCTCCTCGACATGGTTGCCGGACAAGGTCATCTTGAGGAGTTGAGTCTGGTGTGTAATAAGGCCAATCCTGTGTCCATCCAGAGCAAAAGCAGGGATGGGTTCAATCAGGGCGATGAGGGGAATGTTAGCCTCACAGGCCAATTGGTGGTCAATGAAACTCTCATCGGCGCCAGAGTCAATGAGGGTGCTGACTGAGAGTGTCCCTCCATGCCAGGAGAGATTGGCCTCAAACTTGGCAGGGCTAACGGATGAGGGAGAACGAGAGACTCGGCTCACCTGGAGTCCCCTGGTCTCCGATGAGCCTAATCTTTTGGCAGCCTAGGACAGCTGTCCCTTGAGTGGCCCCTCTGCCCACAATACATGCAGAGGCCGCGGGTCCTGCGGTGTTCCTTCTCCGCAGCAGACAGACGCATTCTGCCCACTTCCATTGGCTCTGCACCAGGGACAGAGTCTGAAACGAATGTCTCATAGGAACAAGAGGTACTGCTGTTCTGAATGGGGGTCAAGCGGGAGGAGCCTTGATGTGCCTTGGTCTTCTTGCGCTCACGGAGACGTTCGTCGACATCAATGGCAAGACTGATGAGCGTATTGAGGTCGGTGGGCTTGTCTCTAACCAGCTCGTCTTTCAGTGCCTCCGTGAGACCCTCTCTAAAGATGCAGCGCAGCGTAGAATCGGCCCACCTTGTGCTGGCCGCAAGCGTGCGGAACTCGATTGCATAAGCGGCAACAGTGCGGGAGCCCTGCTTGATATGTAGCAGCTGGGATCCTACATCTTGACCAGCGACGGGGTGGTCAAACACTCTCTCGAACTCCTCCTCGAAGTTGGTATAGTTGTGCCTTGCCCCCAGGTTGGAGCTCAAGAAAGACTGGACCCAACGAAGTGCCTCACCGGTGGTGTGGGTGGCAATGTAGGCTACCTTGGCTGCGTCAGTAGAGAACATGCTGGGCTGCAGGTCAAAGACAAAGTTGCACTGCAACATGAATCCCCGGTAGCCTGTGAATGACCCATCGAAAGGCTGGGGGCTAGCCAGGTTAGGCTCCCGGCCAGGCTGGGCGACAGGCCCAAGAGTGGGAGGTGAGATAGCAGCGGAAGTTACTTGAACTGACTGGGCTGGTGGGGCTGCGGCACACAGAGCAGCTAACTGGTCGCACATGTTCTTCATCTGGGTTAGTAGTGACTGCTGTTCGCTGGCTACTTGTTGCAGCTGTTGTGACTGGGTCTGCTGCTCACTAGCCATGCCCTGCATCATAGTAGAGGCCTGACGAAGCAACCGGGCGTGGTCAGCAAGCACAAAGTCTTGGCGCTGGATAGCAGCCATAGTGTTAAGAGAAGGCTCAGTAGAAGAGGCCTGCTCTGGAGCCTGACCTCCTGAGGGTGCTGAGTTCATGTTGGCCAGATCTTCTGTTAAGACTGAGTTGTGTTCTGAACTCAAATGCAACCACTCAAGAGACAGGAAGACTATTAAGCAGTTTAATGTCCAAATAAAGCAGGATAATGACAATGCATAGATATATATATAAATCCATATAAATACATAAATACTCTATGTCTAATTAGGTAGATATGTATCTATGAGGATATATATTATATAACTATACTTAGGGGAAATCCAAGAGAGTAGTCGAAGACGAGCTTGTAGATCGGCAGCCAAACAGACAGTCCAGAACAAAGGGGTGACGAAATCCAGGAGTGGCACGGCAGATTGCCAGGTCTGGAGGATGAGAGAAACAAATTAGCTAAACAGCTAATACTGCAGCTAAAACACAAGAACAGCTCTACAGAGTACGAACAGCAACTGAGTAGAGAGCAACTATACTTGCCAGGCGTTTCTATGGGAAGATCTGGCGAGGAGTGGGGGGAAGGCAGGGTTTTTGAAGACTCTGGTGATCATGTAGAATGGAAACAGGTGTGCAGTGCCACACCCAGGCAGCTCGTCAGAGGGGAAGGGGAACACAGAGGTGGACCTGACTAGGTGGAAGAGTGATGACGGCGCAGTGGGTTGTGCCCAGGAACACCAGAAGTGGAAGGTGGAGGTGGCGGGTTCGAACCTGGGTTCGAAACCGTAACAACTAGCTTTCTAATGCGGTCTTATTCTCTTTGCCAATGACAGCAGCAGCCAAAGCTTCAAGTGTGCTGTTCTGTGGAAATGGCACTACCGGTTGTGTTTTTGTTTGTTTGAAGTATAATGACTAAAATACGCCGTCTTTTGAGCTGGCCCCTACTGTGAGAGGGACCTGAAAATGGCTGTTGATGGAGAGAGAAAATTGGAGAGGCAGTGGAGAGTGAAGCAGGAACGACTTGTTTGTTTTGAGCGTTTTTTTGTTTGTTTATCTGAATGAAGAACGTTAGACCTAGTGAAATGAAAAATAGTCTGTGAGGTGAAATGTCATCATAATGGTGGTCTCCGTGGCTCAAATGCCGAATAAATAATGGACCTTGATATGAAAAAAGTTGAAAGTCACTGATCTAGTCTATTGACCACAGTCCCAAAACTATGTTAGACATAATAACCATATCAAACCGGTCGTATCGTGCACATAATGGCAGGAAGCACCGTCCTGTCGACCAGTTGACCCTATCTCCATCGAGGGTCCAGTGAGGTTCTTTAAAGTCTATTCTAGCCTTGATGGGTTAATTGTGGAGGGTGTTAGCGGTGGCTGCGACGGACGAAGCCACGACCGTGTCACGCTGAGGGTCCAGTGGGGGTGGGATCGTCGTCCCGGCCAAGTGAATAATTCAGCTGAGGAGATGTTGAGCCTCAGCTCTGAGACCTGGCCAAGGCTAACATTCATTTAGAGCTGTCAAGGTCTATTCAGCTGGGCAGCACCGCCTTCTCCCTCACTTCACTCTAGCCCAATTTCTTTCCTGTAGTATGAGCTTATGAAATTGTTCTCGCTCTCTCTCTCTCTCTCTCTCTCTCTCTCTCTCTCCCCCGCTCCCTTGCCGAAGAAGGAGACAACTCAAAACTTTTCACCCTTTTGTTTTTCATGCTTTGATTTCAGCTTATAGTCTTATACTCAGTGGATGTTCGACATGTAGAGGTAGGCAGGTAGGGTGTGTCTCCCCCACCCACCCACCCACCAACCCTCTCCTCCCTCCTTTACCTCTCACTAGATATCTAATGCTCTCCCTCTTTCTGTCTCGGCTGTAGAAACAGGAACGTGTTTCCCCAGCAAGGGCCCGAGAGAGAGACGAGATAAACAGGGGAGCTCAGTCATCCTTCACATTGCTGTCTTAATCTCTCTCTGCCTGCCTGCCTGAATCCCTATAACTCAGCGGCTCGTTCGGGAAGGGGAAGGGGTGCTCTTCAGAGATGTATTTGCCGAGGTCGCCAGGACTAAAATAAAAATTACACAGTGGACAGAATATATCTGGTTTTCGTTTAAAAAAGCTACATATTTGGGGTACACCACCGGTAGGTAGGACCACATAATCACAACATGTTTGATGTGTTGGCCAAAGAGTGGGGTTGTGGGGGGCCATAATCTTTAAGATTCATACAAAGATTCATGCGATTACAAGCGATTGTGTCTGCACCGTTTACATTTTAGCTTGAGGCGTGGCTAGTCCCGCATGTCACTAATTTATCTCGTTCTCAGCATTCAAGGAGTTAACTTAATAACAGCCCTTAAGGTTATGGCATTATGGGCTATATCTTCCACCACCCCTTATCCCTTATCCCTAAACTAATTGTCTCCACCAGGCCGAAGGCATGGGGAGAGAGTATGTTTTGCACTCCGTCCGTGTGTGTGTCCGTCCGTGTGTCCGTGTGTGTGTGTGTCCTTCCGTCCGTCCGTTACCAGCTAATCTCCGGCACCGTTAACCCGGTCGATGCCAAACTTTGCACACACACTCCCTGGATGCCAACGATGAACCTCTGCCCCACATTTTCCAGAACGGCCTGTTATAGCGCCACCATGAGGCAGCTTTTCACATTTTTACCTAAAACTGCACCGATCTGCGTGAAACGTTGCATGCACACTCCCTAGAGGCCAAGGACAAACCTTTGACCTGTATTTTCCGCATCTGCCTTTTATAGCGCCACCAGGAGGCCGACTTTTGTAAAACACATTTTTTGATATTACTCCTCCAGATTCTGTCCAAAAATCTCACAAATCGTTACACAGTATCTCTATGGTCATGTGCTCAAGTTGGATCTGTCCGATATTTCATATTCCATCCTAATTGGCTATAATTGGCTTTCACAGTTTGCAAGAATGCCCCGTTTTGAACAAAAGCCTCAAATCATGAACGCAGCATGCAATTTACGTGAAATCTTTCACATTTTCTTACTAGGCTGAGGAATATATCCCACCCTTTTCACATTGGCCTGTTATAGCGCCACCAACAGGTTGATTTTTGCAAAACACATTTTTGGAACAAAATGCCTCAAATCATCCAATTGCCATCAAAGGCATATGAAGAAATGGCAATCGGTACACATGATCTCTAAGTCATGTGATCAAGACGAGTCTGTTGGATTTCTCAGTTTGTACACTGATTGGCTAAGATTGCCTTCCAACGTTTTCAGGAGTGGCCCGTTTTGTACAAAATGCTGCACATGTCCTGCTCATCCAGAATTCTATCCTTAGAGATGCTATGAGTGATCTGGCTCTGCATTTCCTCAACAAAATGAAGAAAATTATTGCAAAAACAAATTAAAAAAAAACATCCTCCTAAACATTTTGCCAAACATCACACACACTCCTATCGTCCTGGTGGAGACCTGTGCCCGGAAGGGCACTTTTTCTAGTTTGCCATGTTATACTATTTAAAAAAAAGCTTTTAAAATAGTTCAAATAGCCGAAGCTCACAATGTCTCGATGTAGATCTGCTAGTTGAACTATTTTAAAAGGTTTTTTAAAATAGTAAAAAATGGCAAATTAATTTAGGGATAAGGGATAAGTGTGGCGCAAGATGGAGCCCTATGTATTCAAGTAATCTTCAAATTGGCCAGTGGAGCTACTGTACGTTTATGCTTGAACAGAAACAAAAATAAATCCACTCTCATCCTAGCTCCACCGCTGTGTGTTGAGGGCACGGCTGCTGCAGTGGAGTTGAAATGCCACACACACACACACAGCAGTGCCACTTATCGCGGGACTCGACGCGGTTCTCCCTCGGATACTACATTCCATCCACTCTCCATCTCACTGTCTTTATCTATCTCTCTCTCTCTCCTTTCCTCCATCACTCTCACTCTAGTTCTCTTGTCTCTCTCTCACTTCTCCTCCAGTGACCCCCCCCCCCCCACCCCCACCCCCTGTCTTTGACACATTTCCCGCGGGGCTCCGTGGAGGCTCAGATTGATCTACAGCTCTCTCACGGTGTGCCCCCCCCCCCCCCCCCCCCCTCCCCATAGGAAATGTTTGTATTAATGGGCTCTATACGACCGCTGTCACAGTGGATGAGGATCCAGCGCGAAGCGAACGAAGGCAGCCAGCATGAACACACACTGTGTCAACAGACAGTGGCTAAACCCCTGGCTGGCTGGAGGAAAACGAAATGCTAAGCCTCTTAATCCCCTCCGTTTTGTCACTCCCTTCGGGTCTACTCATTAATTCATCACTTTTTGTGTGTTTGCCCCCACCCCCCCCTCCTCCCCCTGATAGATCATGGCCGTCACATGCAGACGAGAGAGGCGGTTCCAGATTTAAGCTTGGATATGTGAAATATGCATACAAGGGCATTTGGACTATATGGGTTATGTATGAGAGAGCGCAGTATATGAAAGGGGGGATGCTGCACGTGGCTCCCAGTATGAATGATTTAAATGTGAAAGCCAATGAGGATTCCATTGAGTCGCCCATGCTGAAAATATCTTTATTTACTTCCTCTGCCAACCTGGGGGGCAGCGGACTGACCTCATGCTTCCTTCTATACATGAGGAGTCCAAGCTGGTTCTTTTCACCTGACCTGGGAGTTTCTCCGGTTGGACGTAGCCATAGAATATTAAAAGGATAGCGACTGAACCGGAGCGATAGCCCCGTCCCCCCGCTATTCATTTCTGTGGAAGTTGCTCAGTGGCGTTTTGAAGCACCCGGAAGAACCGTCTACTTCCGCGTTTTTGTCCAAAATGCAGAAGTGCAAACGGGCGCTCAATGTTAAAGCCCAGCTGCATGGGGTTTCCTCGTCATAACTCCACGGGTCCGCTTGCAGTCCCCGTTCTTACCACGTTATTCCGACCAGTTCCTTTCCCCTCCATCAGGCTGGTCAGGGGGAGTTAGTTTAGAGACCAGGATTACTGCATGTTTTTAGTGAGGCTACCTACCCCAGGGGACACGGGGAGAACATGCAAACTCCACACAGAAAGGCCCTTTCGCCAACCCCGCCTCGGGTATGGGCACTGATGACACGGAGGAGAGAACACGCCCCCAGCGCCCACAACGTCCCCAGCGGGAATCGAACCCAGGACCTTCTAGCTGTGAGGCGACAGCTCTACCGACTGTGCCACCGTGCCCCCGAAATGTCTTCTTTCGATCCTCATCCTTCATCGACAAACAAAAATGCCTTCACCTTTGTGCATTAAACGGTCCCGGTTTGCCCTTTCTCCATCCACTCTCGTATAATTGACGCTTTTCTCCTCCTCTCAGCTCCTCTCTTACTCACCTGTCTCCCTTTCCTACGTACGTCCCTCGTTCGCCTTCCGCCTCCTGCCTTTTAAGTCTGTTCTTAATGATATACCAGTGTGTACTGTTGCCTCTGACCCTGCCGTCACTCCACATCAAAGCTTCACTTGTTCTCTCTCTCTCTCTCTCTCTCTCTCTCTCTCTCTCTCTCTCTCTCTCTTCCATGGTCTATTACTTTATCCCTGCGTGGTGACAGAGATGCAGCCTGGTGTGTGTGTGTGTGTGTGTGTGTGTGTGTGTGTGTGTGTGTGTGTGTGTGTGTGTGTGTGTGTGTGTGTGTGTGTGTGTGTGTGTGTGTGTGTGTGTGTGTGTGTGTGTGTGTGTGTGTGTGTGTGTGTGTGTGTGCGCGCGCGTTCGTGTCCTTGGTTGAAGTGACTTCTCGATCTATATTTGCATCCGCAGATCCAGTGGTCTCCAGAGAGTACTAAAGACCCTGTGAAGTTTGGCATGCGGAGATGATGGTTGACACGCCGTGTTGCATGCAGGTGTATTGCATGGTTGCACCGTTCAGAATTAAAATGGTTATTTATTGAACAATACGGAAGGCACAGCTTCTAATTCCCCCCCCTGAGGAGAATTGTAACATCCGTGGCACCGGGGGGGTGAGCACTTTATATTTGAAATCTGAACATTTATGCAGACGTTAAAGTTGTGAATGTGAGCAAGGTGCACAACAAGGGGTGAAGTTCTGTCATCAGTGACGCTCGTGAAGGACGAGCGTCATGTGAATCATCAACCATGCGGCTAGCAGCTGGCTTAATGGTGTGTGTGTGTGTGTGTGTGTGTGTGTGTGTGTGTGTGTGTGTGTGTGTGTGTGTGTGTGTGTGTGTGTGTGTGTGTGTGTGTGTGTGTGTGTGTGTGTGTGTGTGTGTGAGTGTGAGTGTGTGAGACTGACAGTGTGTGACTGTGACTGTGCGTGTGTGCGTGCGTGCGCCAAAGAGAGTGTGCTTTGTTTGTTTTCCGACACCTCTTTCACAACACAAACAGAAATGACAAAAGAGCTGGCTGGCCTCCCAGCATAATTCATGCTCAGTGAAATCTAGGACATAATCTTCTTCTCTTTTCAGGCTCAGCCGTCCAGATAGCAAGGGGGGATTTACGGCATTACAAAGGAGGAATTACAAGAGCGCTAGACTCTAGACTGTGTCTCTCTCTGTCCACCTACTGTACAGCGGAGCCTTTTGGGAGAGCCCATCAGCAGATGGACAATCACAGCATACAGGGTGCAAACAGCAGCACTGTATGAGTCGTGACAGAGAGAATGATAGTCGAGTTCCATTCGACTTGAGAGAGCCATGTCACCACAGCAATACACATTTGGACAGCAAACAAGCTTCTGATTTGAAGCTTTTTGAAGGGTATATCCTGTGCTTTAGACCAGGGGTTCTCAACGTTTTTGGCCGGGGACCCCCGAAAATGATTTGGCAACGTCTCGGGACCCCCGCCCCCTCCCGACCCCCAATATAAATTGGCTGCTACAATAACCTTAATAATAGAGACAATACACCATAAATAAATACTGAAACCAGATATAATCATTAGGGAAGGTGTATGCATGTACTATGTGTACTATGGAAACTCTTCATTTCCATTTTCTAGCCATTCAGTTGCATAAAAAAAACAAAACAAAAAAAACATTTTTTGTTTTGTTTTGTTTTTTAAATTATTTGGGGACCCCCCCAAAATAATATGGCGACCCCCCCGAGGCGTCGCGACCCACAGGTTGAGAACCCCTGCTTTAGACCACCCCCCTATAAGCAAAGCTAGATTGATTGATTGATTGATTGATTAGTCAGAATGTAAACAGCACGAGGTACAGCCAGACATTAAGCATAGAGTTATAAAGGATAGAGTGAGGACCGGGAGCGACAGCCCCGCCCCCTGCTATTCATTTCAATAGAAGTTGCTCAGAGGCGTTTTGAAGCACCCGGAAGACTGCCTGAGGTACCATTATTATTACTCAATGGCTCGAGCGAGCGGAAGTTGAGAGCGGTCTCCAATTTGAGGACCGGGTTGACTTCAGTTACGCACATGACGTCACTGAGTGTCCGTCCGCCTCCATGAACGTGCTGCAGTTCCACTTTTGGCCTGTAGGTAGTGGCAGCTTTAACGTTGGCCAGCCTTTCCGGGGGCTTAACACCATTATACTAACTTCAACGCTGCATGGCAGGGGACTATAATCAACCCTGTTTACTGCAGTGGTTTTCAACCCCTTTTCATATCAAGGACCATTATTTATTCTGAATTTGAGCCACGGACCACCATGATGACATTTAGCCTCATAGACCCAAAACTAAAGAATATGTTGTTGTTGTTGGATAATATTTTGTCCACAATTCCATGCTGTTCGCAAACGTTGGATCAAAATAACAATTCTTCTACATTCTCTAATTGTGTAGACTTCTTGTAAATTAAGTAATGCAGCTTGTATAACAATATTTTTACTCTTGAGAGCGTAAAATGAAACCAAATTGATTGAAGTTTTTGCTCAAAAGTCGGCATCAGACGCAAAGAGTGGGCATGGTTTGCACCCCGGATGCATTATTATTAGTATCATCATTTACCGCACTGTATTTGTGTGTGTTACTTTGTGCATACATCATCGTATGCTCATACAGGGTCATGTGTGCATGTGATTCATTTAGTGTGTTATTTCGGTAGAAGCTGCTAATGGCGGCTGTGGGCTAATGCAACAGCCATAACTGTGTGAAATTACCAACAAATGACAAATGAAGCCAAAGAGCAGATCCATCTGTCAAACTCCGGGTTCTTCTCTAACCCACTCTGAGGTAATGATTGCACTGCATATTAGCAAGCCCTGCGCCTGCACCCACCTTCCCACAATTCAACTAATAAAAGTGTGTGTGTGTGTGTGTGTGTGTGTGTGTGTGTGTGTGTGTGTGTGTGTGTGTGTGTGTGTGTGTGTGTGTGTGTGTGTGTGTGTGTGTGTGTGTGTTTGTGTTTGTGTGTGTGTGTGCGTGTGCGCGCGATAACCAACAGGCCATTGTCGAGGCTTGCCGTCCTCTTCTAGTCATGTAAATGCACACAACTCCCATTTTGACCTGAGATCAGATTCTAAAAATGTCTTCTACAGTTTTCAGTTTTCTGAAAAAGCTATGTTTCTATGTCAGTCGTTCTTCGATTTAAAAAAAATAGCAGACCTACAAACTCGTAGCGCGCCACTCGGTGGCGCGCTATGAGCTTGTAGATCTGCTATTTTTCAATAGCTAAAGCATAACATAATGCTAACACCAAAAGGGGTTCCCCCCCAAAATGGGTTAAGTACTGTACTGTATTTGCTTTCTACTTTTGGTGCTTTAAGAGTATATTTTGTTGTCAATCCAACTTTTTTCTATACTGCAGTATTGATACTTAAAAAAAAAAACACACTCGTGTGAAATGGGCGCTCTTATCATCATACATCAAATCATCACATTCCGTGCTCAGCCAATCAAATCATCACATTCCGTGGTACAAACACACACAAAGCTTTGCATAGGAGGGGCTGGCGCCCCTCAAACATGTGAGCACTTTATTCCACCACTGCTCACAGCCACCATCACACCATCAGTAGTGGTGCCCTGAGCGCTGAAAGGTGCTCGCCGGAGCGTCAAACATGATCTGCCGTGACAGTTTGGAGTGTCGGCGGTCTTTTGTCAGACAGAGTGCGAACAACTCACCACCCCAACGTCTCCTCAACTCGCTTAATGCCACTTCAACCATGCTGGCACGTGCTGAGGAGATGTTCACAGTGACCTGACTGAACCAAACTCCACACAGTTACTCAGCGCTTTAATGTCAGTGGATGACATGCAGCAGATATCTGAAAGAGGCTTTCTGGGAAACAAATTGTCTGGCCCCTTTAGCGCGGCGATGGCCCTCGAAGAAATCGCAAGATGTAAGTCACTTGATGCTTTCCCTGCTCTAAAGCAGAGATACTTATCTAAAAGTGAGCAGATAATGAACACTGCAGGGTGGTCATCAACCACGGAGCCCAAATCAACCGCTCCAGTCCAGTCTTATTTTAACGATAACTATATCTACGACACCGGCTTTGGCAATTATGCAACCGATGTGTCTGATGTTTAACCACTTTCAAACCTATTTTGGGAGGAAAAAAATTAAGCTTGCAATGTGTTATTTAAAAAGTGTATGTCAAATGATCTGAGATATAAACTTTGATAATAGCTATCTGAAACCTTTGCCAAAACATTGGTAATTATTGGTCTAGAACTGATGGAAATGGGGATCAGCATCGGACCCAAACACCTAACATTGTCTCTGGGGCTCTATAGAGCGTTGCAGTCCCACCCCCTACCCTGGACCAGGAAATTATTCTCCGTTCATTTTCCTCATAGACATTTCAGAAAGTATTTATTTAAAGACGTTTATGCCGCGGACAAAGCCAACTCGAGTCGTGACAAATCATGACAACAAACACAATTTTTTGGACCGAACAAATAATTAGAAAGAAGAAAAAAACGGCAGGTTACAACACTTTTTTTGTTGTTTTTCTTCTTTGTAATTATTTGTTTGGTCCAACATATTGTTTGTGTTGTCATGAGTTGTCATGACTCGAGTTGGCTTTGTCCGCGGCGTAACCGTCTTTAAATAAATACTTGGGAAAAATGCATTGGGATTCATTTCCTGGTCCATGGTAGGAGGCGGGACTGCGACGCTCTATACTGTACCTCTTTAGCAGCACGTGTTGGTTGTTGAGTTGAATGCACTCTCTATAATATCACACACAGAGGAAAAGAGCTTCTCTCTGTGTTCCCTGCCCCTGCCTGTGATCATTTACCTCCCTTCCTCTTGTCGTCCACGTGCATGTTTGTGTTTCTGTGCGTTTGCACCAGTGCACAGGCCGGGGCACTTAACCTTCCAGCGCTTATACAGTCCTCGATCACCATATGATTTGTCGTATAGCGATCGGTGTGCCGTGAAATGCCGCCGACTGTACTCCCGTCGCCCCCCCTCCCCCCCCCTCCTCCTCCTCCCCTTAACGAGACCTGAGCGGCGTAGGTGGGTGGGCTTGCTTGCCAGCCTGGGCACGTCGTTCAGGCTTTTTAATGGCAGAGGTCTCTGCGGCGCACGGATTAAAAGCACAGGATAGATAAAGGCTCATTATGTTGTTTTAACCCATTCTGGACGGGAACCCCTTTTGGTGTTTTAAAGCATTATGTTGTACTTTAGCTATTGAAAAATAGCAGATCTACAAGCTCATATGAACTTGTAGGTCTGCTATTTTTGAAAAATCGTGAAAATGTCTTTGAATATTATTACAGAGTGAACATTTTAACTCAAATCTTTGCTTCTGGGGAGATCCCTGGAACAACATATTTTCAGATGGTGGCGGAGGCATATTTCATATAATTTTTGGGGTCCTTGGCATGAAATATTGAGCACCACTGATACAGAAAACTGTCAGGATTTTGAAGACATTTTTTAAATTTCGACGTCAGGCCTAAATGGGTTAATCTCACCCGGTACAATAGCTGCTTTTATTCTGGAGATGACCCAGGAGGATGTAAAGCGGTTCATCCATTACACACACACACCACTTTCTTTTGCTAGCAAATGTACGCTTTTTGTCATGCGACCCTGGGCTGCTTTCATTATTATAACGCAGCCAGACAGACAGACAGATATACCCTCGTATGCACACACTCACACTTGGATGATTATAACCAGTGAGACGCCCAGGGCAAGGTCGTGTGCACGCATCCGCCTGGGTGACGGCAGGCCTTAATTTCCGGGCCCGTTGAGAAGTCTAGTTTTCGCCGGCTGCCGGGCGCGGCTGCACAAATAACTTTGGGGCCGGGCCCGTCTAGAGTTTGAATGGACAGGTATCAGTCAAAAGGGAGACATTGAAGAGGAAGGATCAACATATGTAATGTCAGAACACGTCAGCTACATATATGGATATCTAAGGGTTTGAGGTCAACCTAGTCCCCATATATGGGGGACATGGGGAGAGCAATGGACTTGAACTCATGATTCCTTCATGCCTGAGTGTCCAAGTTGCTCCTTTACACCTGACAGGGGGGAGTTTCCCTGGTTGGACGTAGCACGTGGAAGGAACACATTATTCCAACCAGTTCCTTTCCCCTCCATCAGGCGTCCCGGCTGGCCAGGGGGAGGCAGTTTAGAGACCAGGATCACTGCATGTTTTTTGTGAGGGTACCTACCCTAGGGGACACGGGGAGAACATGCAAACTCCACACAGGAAGGCCCTTTCGCCAACCCCGCCTCGGGTATGGGCATTGATGACGCGGAGGAGGAAACATGCCGCCAGCACCCACAGCATCCCGAGCGGGAATCGAACCCAGGACCTTGTATGGGCTTAATATTGATGACATCAGGGATCTCCATCCCTGATGATGTCACGAGATGTCATGTGATGTCATGAGGCATGACCATATATGGAGGCGTGGGGTGACTGACTGACGTACTGACGGGAAATGCACGTTTTCATGGTATAAACCCTCCAATACTTGAGTCAATGTACATTATACAACAGGTCGTTTTGAGGAAGCTTAAACCACGATATAGGAACGGCTAATCAATACCAAGAATTCAGCCCTGTAGGAACAGCACCGCAGGCGTGCATTAATGACGATAAAGAACACCCTCTAGTCACTAGAGGTTGTTCTTTATCGTCATGAATGCATTACACTAGAGTCTAGTGTAATATTGCTTAAGTACTGTAGATGCTCCCGCTCAAATATTACTCAAGTTTTTGTTTTTGTACTTACAGTAAGGTAAAGTACTGGAGTCATGCTTTTCAAAATACTTCATTCCTGGAAATAAAAAAAACGTAAGACTTAAAATATTGCCAATTTCGTCAACAATTACAAACTAGACTAAAATGTTAGGGAGGTACTAGTGGAGGAGAAGAGATCCAGTTTATGTTTGGTTGCGCTTGGGTTTTACGCTCTGAAAATAGCAGATCTAAAAGCACTGCAAGCTTGTAGATCGGCTATTTTCAGCATGCAACCAAAATGTAAAATCAGGCATTACGATGCCATCAAGGCACTCAAATTATGAATTAGTCGGCTAAAACTAGACTAACACTAAAACATTGCAGGTGACTAAAATAGGATTGTATTTGTATTCAAAATACTATGACTAAACCAACATTTGCTGTCAAAATCAACACATCAGCACCACCGATCTAATGCTCGCACTTTGGATTGGAAAAGCGACGGGACATGATTACTTCAGAGCCTTCATACATACATTTACATACATTTACATACATAGCATGTCATGTGTTCATGATGTGTGAAGTAGATACGTGACATGCACACATGCTGGATCTACTGGGCAACATTGACGATGGAGAGGGACACTATATTATATATATATATATATGCACACATGCTGGATCTACTGGGCAACATTGACGATGGAGAGGGACACTATATTTACACTCTCACTCCAGACTGACAGAGGGGCTGCACATTGCTTGATACAGTATACTGTCGTATCAAAAAAATAGCTGATCTACAAGCTTGTAGATCAGCTATTTTTGCTAATAAGGTTTTCAAATAAATGTAGTGGAGTAAAAGTACAATATTTGCCTCTGAGATGTAGTGGAGTAGTAAAAGTACAATATTTGCCTCTGAGATGTAGTGTAGAGAGTAGGTATTGGAAATTGGAAATACTCAGGTAACGTACAAATACCTCAAAATTGTACTTAAGTACAGTACTTTAGTACATGTACTTAGTTACTTTCCAGCACTGCCAAAAGGTAAGCGGAATGCTGGCCTTAAAACACACTCGCCCTTGTTTGTTTCCCTCGCCGACCTCTCGTGGGACGGTTCTATATTCCTGTATTTGTTTTGACTGAGAATAATGTTAGAAATAAGTTTAGGGTTAGGCATAGTTTTACTCTGGTTAAGTTTAGGAATGGGGTTAGGGTTTTGGCACCGTTTTTACTGAGATTAAGTTTAGGAATAAGGTTCGGTTTAACCGTTTAGGCATGTAGTAAAACAGCTGGGAGATGGAGAACTGGGCCGTGGTATTCTATATGACACTTCCACTTGATTTCCGTATGGTGGCTTCTGACAACCCTATACTGTATGTATGATGATGGGGAGGGTGGGCAGACAGCGCGCTTAGATGTGACGGAGGGAGGATCATAACACGCCCTACTATGTGTGCTGACCATATAAGGAGTTCCTCCCTGTCCCCAGTGAGCCCCTGGGGTCAAAAAACCCTAGTTTCAGTTTTGGTGGCGGGTGGCAAAGCCTTCATCCAATCAGGATGAGAGGGGCCTTCCTCCAATCATGTGCGGGGGTGGGCCTTGGTGCACATGCTGTTGCACTTCCCCCCAAGTTATCCATGCCCGGGTTACCTGCAGTCAGTGGACCAATCATAACACGCCCCCACGCATCATGCCCGGGTTACCTGCAGTCAGTGGACCAATCATAACACTCCCCCACACATCATGCCCGGGTTACCTGCAGTCAGTGGACCAATCATAACACGCCCCCACACATCATGCCCGGGTTACCTGCAGTCAGTGGACCAATCATAACACGCCCCCACACATCATGCCCGGGTTACCTGCAGTCAGTGGACCAATCATAACACGCCCCCACGCACCATGCCCGGGTTACCTGCAGTCAGTGGACCAATCACAACACGCCCCCACACATCATGCCCGGGTTACCTGCAGTCAGTGGACCAATCACAACACGCCCCTACGCATCATGCCCGGGTTACCTGCAGTCAGTGGACCAATCATAACACGCCCCACACATCATGCCCGGGACCCGTCCTGTAGAAGTCTGAAGGTTGGTGTCATAATGTGTGGATGTCATGTCCGTTTGAGTGACGGGTGAGAATGGTCCCAAAAAGTGATGAATCGGTAGAAGAGAGAGAGAGACAGACAGAGACAGAGAGAGTCATGCAGGAAGGCTTTCCCATGGAGACCAAAATGACGGCAAAACAGACAGCTGGTGGTGAGGCAAAAAAAGAAAAGAAAAATCCACAATAGTCTTTATATCAAATTGTTTATTGTATTTACTTGCCTAATGGGGACACTTTAGTGTTTAGTGCTCATGAATCCATCAGGCACCGTTATCCAACTCTTTAGACTCCTTCAGACAGAACATGTGAGAATAGCCACACACGCGCACACGCGCGTGCCACACACACACACACACAAGCTGTGAATTCACACTCGGCATCGGCAGCTTTGTGTTAGCGAGGTGCTCAAACTCCCACTCGATATGCGAGGTAGACGCACGTCACACACGGGTACGCGCACGTGCATGTGTGTCCGTGCGCGCACCTTCAGACTTTTATTACCCCTTCAGTCTCGTAGATCAGCTTTTTTCACAATTTATATTAGAAAAATAAAGGGAAGCTCCGCACACTCAGATCTGCGCACAATCAATGTATTTATTTAGCACAATTTATATTAAAAAAAAATAACCTTTCGCCTATAATGATATATCCAAAATAAGGTTTGTTCACCGATTATTTTATTGTTGCGCTTTTCTAACTACCCAAAACAATTTCCAATGGTCCATTCATTCATACATTGGGAGGTGAAGCGGCGAACAGTCAACGCCAGCGCCCCACCCGCTTCGGATGTTATCACACGATAATCAAGAGAATGTTTGTAATCAGCACCTTAGAAATACCCCCAGTATGTGATAATCAACATACTGGGAAATCCGGAACTGAAACTATCAAATCAAATCAAATCAAATGTATTTATATAGCACATTTAAAAACAACTCTCATTGTACCAAAGTGCTTCACAAGGCAGAATATAGTGGAATACAATACAATACAATAAAATGCAATACAATACAATTCAGTGCAGAAGACGTCAATAGTAGAACAACAGGCAAATAGGACAAAGTAATCTAAAAGGAAAGGTGCAAGATCATGTCGGTGATGCAAAGGCTTGTGAATATAAAAATGTTTTAAGTTGTGATTTAAAAGACTCAACGGAGGGCGCAGACCTACCGGCGAGGGGAACTATGGGAGCGTTTGTTTTTTGTGTCAATGACGGAGGCGCACCGTGTCTGGTGGCCTTGAGCCACGTGAGGCACCGCCGAGCGAGGTGCAGTCCGGGTGAACACAGCCAAACACCACGATATCCAGTATGCCAGTATGGCCATATTAGCCATATTCCAACGTCCTGATAACGGTTGATTTCGTATATTTAATACAGTGATAACGGATGAATCCGCTGAGCGTCCTCACTTCCCACATTACCACATGGGCGACTGTGGCTCAAGAGGTAGAGCAGGTCGGTAGAGCAGAGCAGGTCGTACAATGATCCATGGGTCGGCGGTTCGAATCCCGGCTCCTCCTGTCTACATGTCGAGGTGTCCTTGGGCAAGACACTGAACCCCAAATTGCTCCCGATGTGCTGGTTGGTACCTTGCATGGCTTCCGCCGCAATCGGTGTATGAATGTTTGTGTGAATGGGTGAATGTAATGCACAATCTATGTAAAGCGCCTTGGATAAAGGCGCTATATAAATGCACCATTTTACCACAGCAATGGTGGCGAGCTAGCACCGACCAACTCATTGACTCATTGGACTGGAGGCAATGTGGGGTTCAGTGTCTTGCCCATGGACCCACGGATCATTGAATGACCTGCTCTACCTCCTGAGCCACAGACGCCGCAAAATTTCAATTATATTTCATATTATAACCGTATACCCCTACAAACGAGACACAGACAGACAGACAGAGAGAGAGAGAGAGAATCACAGGAGGAACCCACTCTTCCATGGCGTACAATACACTCTACCTATTCTGGAGCCATCGTACATCTCCCCCTTCCCAATTTCATTACAGCCTAATCCGTTCCTACAACCTCTATAAACCTCTCATTCCATCCCCCTATAAACCGCTAAATTCCATCCCACTACCAGGCTCCCGTTCCCTCCCCCCTCCTCCACACACGGGAGGATCCGTCACCGTGCCAGTTTCTAGACTCTCTCTCTCTCTCTCTCTCTCTCTCTCTTAGAGATTTAGATTTTTAGGAACAAGTGTATGAGTGCCGTGTGTACTATCACATGTGCCTAATAATATTGCTTGTTTGATTGGGTTGTGTGGGCTTGCTTCTTGCCAGCCATGATGAGAGGTGTGTGTGTGTGTGTGTGTGTGTGTGTGTGTGTGTGTGTGTGTGTGTGTGTGTGTGTGTGTGTGTGTGTGTGTGTGTGTGTGTGTGTGTGTGTGTGTGTGTGTGTGTGTGTGTGTGTGTGTGTGTGTGTGTGTGTGTGTGTGTGTGTGTGTGGGCTTGCTTCTTGCCAGCCATGATGAGAGGTGTGTGTGTGTGTGTGTGTGTGTGTGTGTGTGTGTGTGTGTGTGTGTGTGTGTGGGGGGGGGGGGGGGCAGCAACCTTGTATTTCAACCTTTTTATGTGTTTTTTTTTAATTTATTTTTTACCGTAAATATATTCCCTGCTTCATGTCGAACAAAAGAAGCATACATAGTGAATATACAAGCGCTCAATGCGCTGTGATGTGATGCGTTGTGAGCTACTGTAGTAGATCTGCCATTTTCATCGTTTTTAAATTGTGAGTGAAAGTAGTTAAGTTTGTCTGAGGGTTTGGACGGATACTAGAACGCTCGCCTCAAAACACAGTCAAATTCGGCGTAACTGCTCAGCCTGGTATCCCATTTAACCTCAAGTCGTTGTAAAACAAGTCCAAGTAAATGAGTAAGTAAGTGGGGTTTTGTGACAACCACACGTCATTGAGGAGCGCTATAGCCCCTCCAATGGCATATGGCAGCCAAGACGGACTTTTAATAAAGAAATACAATAAAATACTAAAAAATAACAGCACCACTCGTTTACCACTTTGAACCTGGCATCCCCATTTCGGGCATGTCATTATAGGCGAAACTTTGAAATGTATTTATTTATTTATTGGCTTGAAGAACTTCAAGCTCAATATTCTTCTCCTGGCTTGTTCTCACATCCATGAATGCACTCCATGAGAATGACTCAGAATTTCAGAGGCCATTAAAAGCTTAAAGTGTTATTCACCGGATGTTTCACGTTCCAACCATGCTCTCTCTCTCTCTCTCTCTCTCTCTCTCTCTCTCTCTGACTCTCTAGCTTCTTTTGTATTTGTATTTTCAGTATCTCCCTCATGGTGACAAAACACTCTGTCTCAAACAGTCTTTTATCTCTACGTTACCTGCATGGTAGACTGTCTGTATCTTTGCATCTGCCCGTGTGTGTGAACGCATCATAAGTCTAATGGTGCGTTCACACGGGCAGAGGAGACGATTGTGTGAGTTGATTTGGAGCAGCTACATGCGCATCGTTGCGTCTTTGCAACATCATGTCGCTGGCTTCCTTTGACAATGAATGGTAGACCGCATCGTTTAATCTGCCCCGTGTGAATGCAACATAACCCCAACCCCCACACCTAACCTCTAAATGTCCAATCCTATCCTCAACCTGAATCTTTTTTGTGAACATCTCTAATGAAACCAATAGAATACACCCGCACACTGTGTATTTGCTCGGTACATGAGTATTTTCATTTTTTAATGAAGCAAACCTGCACCTGTGCAGACGCCTGATTTCTAGGTGTGCGAAAGTTTTTTCCTACAGTTGAACATCTCTAATAAAATCTTTTGTACACGCACGCACGCACGCACGCACGCACGCACGCACGCACGCACGCACGCACGCACGCACGCACACACAAAGAGGTGTAGATCTCAGGCTAGTCTGACAGTGAAGAAGAGGAAGAACATCCGCACACCAGTTTGTAGAGCTCCGAGACTTACTTTATTTTAAGACAACAATTTTATAGCCTTACTTTATTTTATAGACTTACTTTATTTTAAGACAACAATCATATAGCACTGACGAAGGTCCTAGGACCGAAACGTTTGCTTTTTAATTGCACTTTGAGCACAGAGCACTTTATGAGCATGATAAAATAAAGAAAAAATATTTTCCTAAGTCTCAGTTTAAGGAGTTTTTTTTTCTATACGGTGAGCGAGTCTTTTCCTGTCAAAGTTTCCCTTATGTTTTTGAGACCACCGCTACCGTAGTCAAGTTTGGAAAGAAAAAAAGGACGAAGAAAGGCGCAACAGTTTTCTCAGTGCTTCAAGACAACAATTTTGCAACGTTTCGACCGTCTAGGTCTTCCTCAGGCCCGTCTGGGCCTGAGGAAGACCTAGACGGTCGAAACGTTGCAAAATTGTTGTCTTAAAATAAAGTAAGTCTCGGAGCTCTACAAACTGGTTTGCGGATGTTCTTCCTCTTCTTTGATGTTTGCCTTGATGCCTGACATCCAGCACCTGGCCTGAATATAGGCATTGAGTTGTGCATACAATCTTCTCTGTAGTCTGACAGTGAGCCAGCCAGCTCTGCAGTGGGAATGAGCTATCCAATCCCTCTGGGACTGGGAAGGATACGTCCAGCTCTGCAGTGGGAATGAGCTATCCAATCCCTCTGGGACTGGGAAGGATATGTCCCATGATGCTCAGCTCAGTACCTCAACCCACAGGATTATGGGGGATAAAGAAAGAGAGTTTCTTTAGCGTGTGCATATCTATCTCACACCTTCTCAGTCTTTCCCTCTGTCAAGTCCCCATTTATGCTTCGTGTTGTGAGCTTGTAGGTCTGCTATTTTCAGTGTGTGACGGAGTATAAGATTTGGGGCTTGGTAACTAAACTATAGAATGCCAGGCCAACACATGAACCTGGCATCTGTCTAACATAAATGACATGCTATCTAAATGATATTGTAACCTTTGCATATATAGCTTGCAAGGTCGTCAGGGCTAGTACAAGTGCTACGGTCTAAGGTGGTAGAGTCTGAAGAGGTGAGTCTTCAGACTAGGGTGGACGGTTAGGATTGAGTATGCTGCCCTTGCAACACGTGCCTATGTGCAACTAGTTAACACTTTCTGAGATCCTCCAATAAAGAGACATGGCTTGACTTTTCTTATATTACTATATTTACTGAAGTCTCTGCAGGTAATATTCTTTTGTAAAACTGAAAAAGTACAGAAATACACATACAAATGTATTGGCACAAAGGTAAATATACACTGTAGTGTGAGTAATAAGTATAGGCTACATAGTAAGTAATTGCATTTGAACTAGTTACAGTACACAATGTTCCAAACACAGAAAACAGCCACTGCAGCAGTAGGCTAACATGCAATGCTATTTATCATTTTTAAACTATGAATTCTCAACCAAAACTGGCCTTTCAAAGGCAGCACATTGAGTCTGCAGTTCTAACTGCAATGGGAAGATCGTTCCACAGTTTGAGAGGCAGAAGGGAGAAGAATCTGCACACTAAGGTCACGCATTAGGGTGGTTATACAGTATAGCACCGGTCAAAAATAGGGGAGAGTTTGTTTTGACCTATGGTCATGAAGTGTGGCTTGCAAGACCGAAAGAATAAGGTCGCGAAATGCAAGCGTACAAAATGAGTTTTCTTCGACGTGTATAGCTGGCATCTCCCTTAGAGATATAGGATGAGACTCGGACTAGAGTCACTGCTTCTTCGCCTGGAAAGGAGCCAGCTTAGGTGGTTCGGGCATCTGATTAGGATGCCTCTTGTAGAAACAGTTTGAGCGTCATCTCATCGGCATAGCAGTGATTGTATGCCTCCGGGATTGTGTGTGTGTGTGAGTGAGAGTGAATGTAGCTCGCTGTTCAGTCATTAGGCCCTACATTCACACACAAGCACACACTGTTGTAAACGGTGTGTGACACACACACGCGACGAGGGCTTTCTCAACTGAGTAAATCACGTTCTCTGAGGGATTTTCATCCCCTTTCCCTGCATATTTTATTTACTTTTACCAGGTTATTATTTATTTTGTCCTCCCTCCCCTGTGGGTGTCTGAGCAGAAAGGGAACGCCGCTCTCTCTTTGCTGCAGGGCTGAAAGCCTCTGATAAGGGCTTTCCATTTGCTTCACACTGGGATCGGCGGGGCAGGTGTAAAGACTGCAGCTTCAATTACTCTATGGTTATCTCTCCATGCATGCACACACACACCAGACATAGGTGCATCCTCTCGAGGACTCGTACGCATGCACGTACAAATGTCGAGCATGACCTTTTGAAGCTCAAGCACATGTGGGTACATTGTATACCTGACCCAGACAGCTAGACGCATGCATGAGCAGTCCATCAGTTACACAGGAGAATCCTCACTGCTAGTTTACCAGTTTTACGGGTCAATGTTGGCTACATTTGTATGCCACCTGATGGACAAAAGTGGTGGTGCTTGGGTGGGAAGCAAGGTTTGTCGCCATCTTGGATTCTAATAGCAGTAGCACCAATGCTAGCGAGCTAAGGCGACGCCCATCCTTGCTCCAGATAATGCCAAAAGTTCAATCGTGATCACCGGAAAATCAGAAATGACCTCCAAACATTTGGAGGTCATTTCAGAGAAAAGAGCGTGCAAATGCTAATACAGAAGCTAATGGAGTTGGTTGCGCAGACGCACTGCAGGCGAGCCCATATAGCAACCGTGCCTAGCAACTGGAATGATTCCTAAAGCATCACCTGTGTTAACAGTCATGTGTAATTTCCTGTGTATAAGTAAAGGGTTTCCACTGTATGGGTTGCCATGTGCTTTGTCACATCAGATATTGACAAGCCTTTGCTACAAAACCGTATTGGCCTATAATACAACTAAAGGTTGTTTTTACAAGGTCCAAAATAAAAGTACCTGAGATAAGAAGTTAGGCCTACATATGTGACTGTTTCTGACCGAGGCTAAGTCATTGATTTTTTTTTTTAATTCTTGTTTTTTTCATGTCATATGAAAGCAGGGAATCATATAGCTTCAAATTGACATATTGGTTGTTCAGTTTGACTCACCAGTTTAGGAAATATGGCTTATAGAGTAATGTCTTACAGAAAACAGCAAGAAAACAGGCTTGAAAGGTCCACTTCTGTGGACTCTAACATTACACACACGCATTTATTTCATATTTGCATGTCGATTTTAGCTCTGACATTTATTTCAGACGTCACATGCTCTAGTATGTATGCCTGTGCTAATTACTAGTTTTGGTTTTTCTCCTCTCCTGTCATGACTGTCTCTGTACCAAAAAGAGTCACATATATGATAACTGCACTGTCTCCATGTCTTCACACTAGGCTATCACTGTTGCACGCCACTGTTGTGTTGCTCAGAAATAGTCTGGTGTCAAAGTGTGTGCAACCTATTCAAACATTTGTTATTTTTACATGGCACCGAAGCGGTTAGTCAACCAGAACTCTTGCACGCACGCACGCACGCACGCACGCACGCACGCACGCACGCACGCACGCACGCACGCACGCACGCACGCACGCACGCACACACGCACACACACACACACACACACACACACACACACACACAGGTCCATGTGAAGGGCAGAATAATCAATCTGAATTATAGTGCTTGACTGTAACATTTAGGACTCACTACTTCCTAGTTAATAATAAGACAATATATTTGAAGTCTTTTCATTTCCCTCTGTTGTCTGACAAGCAATAACTGTCTTGGAGACCAAACAAAATTAGTCACGCCATCTTTCACTGGACAACATGTGTGTTTAATCATTTTATTTCTGGGGGGGGGTCCTCATCTAACCATTGCAAATTCTAGAGCCGTGCGGCGTACAAAGCTATTCCTAAAATGTATCTATACCTTGCTTCATGAATCAGAATTCCCGGTATCAAGTTCATTGGGCTTATGTGTATATTTATCTCAATTTGTTGCTATTAAGCTGCTTAGCACTTGGATCCCGTGATCCATCATCCATTCATCCTTTCAGACCCACCACTACGCAGCCGTTTCCTAACAGAATCCTCACACATATATTATTCATTTGATTGACTGCTCCTAATCGCCTCAAAAGTGGCAGAATTAATCATTCCAGAAAATCCCTTGTCATTTAGCCTACATTACACCACGGGGAGGTGGATTTTTTTTTGGGTGGCAGCAGCACTGCCGGGGATCACTTTCTTAGACTTGAATTGCGGGGGGGGGGGGGGGGGGGGGGGGGGGGGGGGTACTTAGCGTTAGCTCAAGGAGTGAGGCAGAGAGCTGTGGGCAGAAAACAAAGCTGCTGCAGTGGAGAAAGGGACTGCTACTCTCTCTTCACTGGCAGAAATCAATGAGGCTGGATATTCAACACTACTCTATGGATTTTATCCAATTCTGGACGGGAACCCCTTTTTGGTGGTTTAAGCATTATGTTATACTTTAGCTATTGAAAAATAGCAGATCTACAAGCTCGACGTAGACTCTTTTTCAATCGTGAAAATGTGGCGCAAATCTTGTCACAGTGAGCGTTTTTAACTCAAATCTTTGCTTCTGGGGGGGTCCCTGGAAGAACATATTTTCAGATGGGGGGGTCGGCGGCCAATTACATGTAATTCCTGGGGTCCTTGACATGGAATATTGAGCACCACTGATATAGAAACAGGTATTTCAGAACTTAGAAGTCAGGATTTAGAAGACATTTTTAATTTCGACGTCAGGCCTGAAAGGGTTATAGCAGACCATAAAGAACCCCATTGGAAAAGTATATATGGCAGTATATGGCATGAGACAATTTCTCTGCGGGGGGAAAATTGGATTAGGCCTTTTTTTCCCTCTCTCTCTCTCTCTCTCTCTCTCTCTCTACGATAACTCTCTCCCTTTCTCTCCCTCTCAATCTCCTTGTCACTATTTGCCCCAACCCACCGCCATTAGTCTGTATAAGAGAAACCGAAAAACACGTTTGAAAGTGGCCATAGAGCGAGCACCATTTAAAGGCTCTAATTAAGGTTTGTGCAGAGCTGGCAGTAGCACGCTGATCTCTTTGTGGAAGTTGATCTGTCGCAGGGTGCAGTCTATTGGCCGACCCGTGGTGGTCTGTCGCAGGGTGCAGTCTATTGGCCGACCCGTGGTGGTCTGTCGCAGGGTGCAGTCTATTGGCCGACCCGTGGTGGTCTGTCGCAGGGTGCAGTCTATTCGCCGACCCGTGGTGGTCATTAGGGTGCAGTCTATTGGCCGACCCGTGGTGGTCATTCCACAGAGTAGTGGACTTTCTAGTTTCTTTCTTCAAAGCAGGGGTGGAAAAAGTACTCAATTGTTTTACTTAAGTAAAAGTACCAATACTGCAATTTAGAAGTACTTCGTTACAAGTAAAAGTACGGAATTGAAAATGTACTTGATTAAAAGTACAAAAGTATCGGCATCAAAATGTACTTAAAGTACTAAAAGTAAAAGTACTCATATTACAGAATGTCCCATTTCACAAGTTCAAAATGTGTACAAAATCTATTGAAAATAGCCAATCTACAAGCTCACAATGTGTCGCAACGCGACGCATTGTGAGCTTGTAGATTGGCTATTTTCAAGCTTCTGAGCTATTTTCAAATGGCCGAAATGTATAGGGTTGAAGTGGTTAATGTATGTTTTCTAATCAAAATTGAAATCGCCAAAGTAACTAGTAACTAAAGTTTTCAAATAATTGTAGGGGAGTAAAAGTACAAATTTTGGCTCTGAGTAATTGGAAATACTCAAGTAAAGTACAAATACCTCAAAATTGTACTTAAGTACAGTTCTTAGTTACTTTCCACCACTGGTTCAAAGAAAGCACATATTATGGGGGTACGGCGGCACAGTCGGTAGCACTGTCGCCTGCACAGCTAGAAGGTACCGGGTTCGATTCCCGCCGGGGACACCGGGGGGGCATGTTCTCTCCTTCACATCATCGGTGCCCATACCCTATAGGTGGGGGTTGGCGAAATGGCCTTTATGTGTGAATGTTCTGTAAAAGAGAGATATAGCCAGCACTCCGAAGTCCATTCAAGGTACATTTATTGCATTGTGCAGCACGGACAGACAGACAGACAAAAGACGGACGCGTTTCGTCGCCAAGCCTTCCTCAGCATGTACACCTTGAATGGACTTCGAACTGCTGGCCATCTCTCTTTTACAGTGATTATTCGTGAGCCGTGCACCCGGTAATCTGCATTTTTTGGACTGTGTTTTTCCCTTCTTCTGAGTGCATGTTCTCCCCGTGTCCCCTAGGGTAGGTACCCTCACAAAAAGACATGCAGTAATCCTGGTCTCTGTACTGCCTCCCCCTGGGCAACATGTTCCTTCCACGGGCTATGTGGACACCCCCCCCCCCCCCCCCCCCCCCCCCCCTCTGTCAGGTGCAAAGAAGCGGCCTGCTCACTCCTCCTGCATTGAAGGAAGCATGAGCTCAGTTTGGGGTTCTCCCCAGGTTGGCAGAGGGAGAGTAGCGCCCAGGATCACAGATTAGTAATTGACACCACGTGACAAATAGGTTACAAAAATTGCGGGATACAATTTTAAACAAAAAAAGAAGAAGAAAGCACCTGGTTAGGGAATTACCTGCAAATTCAGTCACCTTTTAACCAACTGCTTCCTCCGTCATTTGTTGCCTCCATACCAACATACCCAAGCCCTCTCTCACCTTTACGTCTCACCTTCCAACATGTAAACTTGAACAGAACTCTTTATTGTCTATATGCAAATCATTTTCTCTTTAGCCATTATTTAGTCTGGGCACGGCAGGTAACCCTGGAATATTCCACCAACAAATGTCTTTGTCCAAGAGCGAGTAGCAGGAGGGAAGAGAGAGAGAGAGAGACGGAGAGAGAGCTCATGAATTATTTACACAATGATTTTTTTTAAATAATTATTCACGGTTATGGTTGCTTTGTATGTTGTTTTTGACAACTTTTGTGCAGGTTTTTATTTGGTGTATTTCTGTGTTGGAGGGCTGATGGAACGCAGCGTGCCAACGCCAAGTCAACCATTTTATTCGTCCCACGTGAAGTGTGCACACGACGTGTTCCTTTCATTTATTCATGTATTTCCTTTCAAAGTCAGAGCCATGGTAATGCCCCCCAACCCCCCACCCCCTCTCATTTTGCACCATGTACATTATATCTTCACACGGCGTGCGCACAAACAGGTCGCACGCTGAAGTGAGGTCGTGGCAAAATAGCCTTTCTCTCCGCGCTGAGGTCGTCCTCTCCACTTCTCTGTCACAGTTGTAATTGGCACGGTGGGGTGGAAGCCTCTCCCCAAAGCAGAGAGGGGGGTAGAGAGAGAGAGAGGACCTATATAAGCCCCTGTGCAGCTTTATTCACCGCCACCCCGCTGAGCCTTATGTGCAGTTAATTGGAGTCACCGTTAAACAAGTGGGACGGGAGCGCTGGTCTATAAAGACGAACATCTCGACCCCCGCCGGCTCTCGGTGCCTCAAAGGCAGAGCGTGTAAATCCGTGCTGTAGCTGCGGCGGAGCGGAGCCCTGTACTGTGTGTGTGTGTGTGTGTGTGTGTGTGTGTGTGTGTGTGTGTGTGTGTGTGTGTGTGTGTGTGTGTGTGTGTGTGTGTGTGTGTGTGTGTGTGTGTGTGTGTGTGTGTGTGTGTGTGTGTGTGTGTGTGTGTGTGTGTGTGTGTGTGTGTGTGTGTGTGTGTGTGTGTCAGTGGCGTAGCCAGAATTGCGATTCTAGATGGACCTCGCTATGGCTAGGTGTGCCGGCATGCACGAAAATAAATCGGTCATTTATTTATTTGTTTGCTGTATTTCGGTTGTATTTCGGGTTAGATTGCCCCCAGAGTGACAGCCAGGCAGTTCTTATTTTTACCTTTAGTTAACAAGACAGACAGGGGACGGGGAGGCATACTTTGGTTAGACATAGCAATGGTCCGACTGGATTAAGGTTGGTGAGGGGTGCGTTAAAACGACCGGATTAAGGTTGGTCGTTGGTGAGGAACCAAAAGCATGCACCATTGCACCCACAACTGGAACGCTTCAAATATACTGACACGCGCACACACACACCCACACACACACACACACACACACACACACACACACACATACACACACACACACACACACACACACACACACACACACACACACACACACACACACACACACACACACGCACATGTGTAGTGTTTTGCACAACAACAACTCGCAGGCCAAAAACCTGGGTCTTAAAAAGGCTAGTCTAGGCACATTAGTGAAAAAGAACAGACAGCCATGAAACGGTCAGGAACATCTTTAAATCAAGGAAGCAAGCACGACGACTCCAGCTTGTCTCATCTCAGTCTCCCTGAGCAAGTGAGCATTCTTACCGGGTGCACGGACGGGAAAGTAACATTTCTTTAAGACACTTTATTATTTAATACATAACGCTGACGAAAGGCGACAAGCAGAAATATGTACGTACGCTGTGCTGTCTTCTCTGCATTAACTATGTATTAAATTATAAAGTGCCTTAATGGACACCCGGTATAGGAATGTTCAGGGAGATTGAGACCAGACGAGTTGGAATCGCGCTTGCTTCCTTGATTTAACCATAGGAGAGATAACAGGCAAACACTGATCAAAATAACAATTATTCTACATTCTCTAACTGTGTAGACTTTTTGTAAATTATGTAATGCAGATGTTTAACAATAATTGAACTCTCAAGAGCATAAATTGGACCCGCAAAGGGTCCGTTTGGTGGTTTCATGTAAGTGTTACATTCTCAAGAGTTAAAATATCTATAAGGGTCCATTTGGTTACCAATTAACTGTCCATCATTTAGCTGGGAACCACCTGGAACCCCCTCAAGGACCCACACCTAAATCAAACAGCTGAACTAAAACATGTTCCCACACAGGCATGGACACATAGCCGGTACGGTGCGACATGGATCCGGGTCATTACCAGATGGACAACTTTAGTTTTTTTTCAATTTCTTTTCATTCGCGGCTTTCTTTTGTTTTGGGGTTTTTAGCTGATTTTGAAATGGGGGGGGGGGGGGGGGGGGCATTCGAGCATGGGGCTAAATATGTATTTATTTACAACATTTTATAGCGATTTCTTTTTTTATTATTTACTATAGTCCTACTGGACCCCAAGAAATTACATCTGGCCACAAAAGATCTACTGAATGTGTCAAACTGACATATTGAGCCTATGACACACAGTGTGGCTTCCCCCCAGTAGGCTACCTTCACATTCAGTAGATCCTGTGATCTTTTGTGGCCAGATGTAATTTCTTGGGGTCTAGTAGGACTATAATAATTAAAAAATAAATGTTGTAAAAAAATACATATTTAGCCCCATGCTCGAATGCCCCCGCCCCCCTGTCAAAAACAGCTAAAATCCCTAAAACTAAAGAAAGCAGCAAATGATATAAAAAATTAACACAAAAACTAAAGTTGTCCTTTAATCCCTAGTATTAACGAGCCAAGAGGCCTCTCTGTATGAGATGATTTCCACCCCCCGTGGCGTGCACTAATTATTCTAACCTTCTGCTGACCCCACTGGGATGCTCTTAAATCCTATTCCTCGCCTATAGGTGTGGGAGGTTTTTCTCAGCGTAGGAACGTCCAAATTGGCTCTCCTTGATATCGCAGCTGGCGACCAAACGGACAACCGGGCTGGATAAACGGTACATCCTGGATATACGTATATATATAGCGAGAGCTCTGCGCCGGTGGGTGTGCAGCGTAAATGGGGTCGAACGGGGTTCATATCGTTTATCGTGGGTCTGCCGTCTGGTATGGAGTGGGCCCATCTGAGCCCCGCGCAGCCTAACCCGTAGTGACGGCCGGGGGTTATAAATGCATAAAGGAATCATGTACGGTCCTGACAAACAGATTGTGTCATTGGGCGGTAATGTGCACTCTGGCCAACGTGGCCCTGGCGCTGGGGGGATTAGGCTGACACAGCAGTACGCTCGCGTCCCTAATGACTTCCACGTGCGCACACATGCACACACACACACACACACGCACACACACACACACACACGCAGAGCCTGAACATCTAAATGGATGACATCAGCTTCCTCTTAATCTCTCTGTCTGTCTGCATCTGTCTGCCCCCCTCTCTCTCCCTCTCTCTTTCTCTATGTCTATCTCTCTTTTTTCATGCTTTTCTCTGCCTCCCACTCTGTCTCTTCATACTGGTGCTGGTTGGTGGCTGTCGGTGTGTGCATACCGTGTGTGTGTGTGTGTGTGTGTGCACACACAGTGGGTCTTGGGTCTCCCGTGGAACTGGAGGAAGAGTGGAATAGGTGTGCACTGTGGAGGAAATAGGAGTAACCGTGTGTTTTCCCTGATTTATTTGTGTAGTCTCCTGAATGATTTAAGTCAACGTTCTCAGCTATACAGCCGTCAGCGAAACGATACGACATCGCTTCTTCATTCAAATGAATTGCGACGTGTCTCCGAGGCGCGGAACTGTTACGCGGGACGTGTCTTCTTAATTCTTAACGTTCTTCTCCCATCATCCATGCAACATCGACAAGGGAACTTTGATTCCCCCCCAGGAGGTTGAGATGCAGAGCGATCCGTTTTAGTGGCACGTGTGGAGATAAAAAAGAAGAAAAGTGATCAGTTTGACATGTGATGAAAGCAAGCCATTTACCACGTCTTCCTTCTTCTCACACGGCACTAAAGGAACCACGCAAAGGGAAGGAGGTTGGAGTTGGCAGCATCATGTGCCTCTCCGTTAGCTTCACGAGGATAACATCACCATGACGTCTCTCCTAGGGGGTAGGTTTGGTTCGAGTGTATACATTTATCTCGGCTTGCTCAGCTGTGTGTGCACTGTATCTTATCAGGCTCACTGTCACACTGACAGTTTTGCTTCTAAATCAGTGGTTCTCAACCAGTGGTCCTATGAGGGGGTTCTTCCACGTGGTCGGTCTCCAGCTAAATGATGATGAGAGTTGGTAACCAAGTGGACCCTCATAGATCTTTAACTCTCGAGAGCGTAAAATGACCATTGCGGGTCCATTTGGTTTCATATTGTGAAACATCTCCATTACTTAATTTGCAAGAAGTCTACACAATTAGAGAAGAATTGCTACTTTGATCAACGTTTGCCTGGTATGTCTCCTATGGTACCAACATCAACACAGCATGGAATTGTGGACAAAATCTTATTCAACAATAACAAAACATTCTAAGTCTTGGGTCTGAGAGGCTAAATGTCATCAAATGGTGGTCCGTGGCTCAAATGCACAATAAATAATGGACCTTGATATGAAAATGGTTGAAAATGACCACATGTGACGTTTACACTCTTCCATTGTGACGGCTTTTGTTTGTTTGCCAAGTTGAGATATAGTCATCATTGATGTTATTCATACAACAATATTGCCATACTGTATATGGTGGACCCTTTATTGATGAGCGGACTGACTCTGTCAGAGATTAAAATAGGGTGCATTTTGCATCCCAAAACGCAGTTTATAGTTAAGGGACGCAACAAAACAACTACATTTGCATCCACGGGACTTTTTTTATTCTAGTTTATTTTACTATACTGTAGCTTTAGTTATAATAATCATTTGTTCTTCTGTTTTCTACATGAATATAACCACATTATACAATGAAATGGGAGTTAAATGCTGCAAATGCTCCTAACGTCATTGAAGTGGGACTCATCAAATGTCCCTGGGACTCATCTAAAAGAGCATCCCTGCATCCCGGGACTCATTACATTGAAAACCTATTTACATCACTGCACTGTGACAAGCCCATCTGTCACTTGCACCGACTCTTAGCTCCAGGCGTAGCTGTTGACTGTTTGACTGATCCTGAATCCTTTCCAGTCCAACATTAAGGGTGACCTCAACATTTGAACTAAGGCTAGTGCTACTCAGTCATACTCGTGGTAGACAGAGGATCACATTATTGTACGTACAGACACTAATGCAAAGAAATATGCACAGTGACATTTTCATATTCATAAATCATAACCCTATTGTAACACACATGCACACGCGCACGCGTACACGCACGCACGCACGCACGCATGCACGCCTGTTGGCAAGAATTGTGAGCTTGAAGATCTGCTATTTTCAAAAGATTCATATGCATTTGAAAACTTATGGGACATTCTGCATAATGAGTACTTTCTACTGTTAAGTATATTTTGATGACTTTGGGGCAGAGGTTCATCGTTGGCATCCAATGAGTGTGTGTGTGCAAAATGTGGCATCGACTGGGTTAACGGTGCCAGAGATTAGCTGGTAACCAAGTTTTGGTGTCCGAATGCGGAAGTAGAGCGTTCTTCCGGGTGCTTCAAAACGCAGAGCTACTTCCATTGAAATTAACCCATTCTAGACGGGAACC
This sequence comes from Electrona antarctica, assembly GCF_951216825.1. Lineage (NCBI taxonomy): Eukaryota > Metazoa > Chordata > Actinopteri > Myctophiformes > Myctophidae > Electrona > Electrona antarctica. The sequence continues at coordinate 22,684,501 of NC_136804.1, read as the reverse complement.
CCTTTTGGTGTTTTTTAAATGTATTTTTTTGTGGCTTTCGCCTTTATTTTTTTATATTTTGTATGGAGGGACAGACAGTAGACTGACAGGAAATGGGGGGAAGGATGGGGGGGGGGGGGGGGGTGACATGCAGTAAGGGCCGTCGGGATGGGGAGTCGAACCCGCGGCACACTGCCAGCCTGGATTACCAGCCAAGGTGCCTGGACCGCTGAACCACGGCCCAGGCCCCCTTTTGGTGTTTTAAGCAAACTGAGAAGACTTGTTGTCTTACAGCCTAGCCTCTCCAGGAAAACGGAGGCGGTTGGCAGCACCAGCGACCTACAGTACACATGGGGAATTAATTGGAAAGGGATACATTATTTGTTTTGACAGGCAGCAAAAATGTTACAAAGGGACTTTGCCCAAAACCCAAGTAACCTTTTACTCTGAGAAAGGAGGTACAATAAAGAGCCATGGAATAATCCTTATAATACACCCGGAGGAGTGCTTAAAATATAAAATATTATACAATTAAAGGACACCATGTCAACTTTTATGACATGATAATGTACGTGATATGTCGCGGCTCGAACTTTAGCACCCACCAAAATGTAAGGAGCACCAACAATTTATGTAATAGATTTTTTTTTTATTGATTAACAAACAACAACCATTAAACATTGCAATTTACAAGTAACATAAACCATTGAAAGATGCCTTAATAATGCCTGCTATACCACCATCGAGGCTTTACACAATATCTTGGGGCCATGATTAAAATCTCCTTTACTTTATTTGTTCGTAAATACACTGGATTTAGTAAAGATACAACGCATAAAAGCATACAAGAACAATGTACAAAGGTATATAGTGCATCTATATGGTTTAGCAGTGTTTGTATAGGGCAATACAACATTGTAACTATAAAGTAACTTGTGCATAAAGTGCAGTATTGCTTTGAAGCAGTGTTGATTTTGACATCACATTTAGATTTTAGTTGTAGTCATAGTCTTTTGAATAGTTTACATTTAGTCACCTGGAATGTTTTCGTGTTAGTCTAGTTTTAGTCGACTAAATGTCATACGATTTTAGTCGACTAAATCTACAGTTGATTTAGGCGACTAAAATGCATTTTGGTGGGCCTTGATGCCGTCGTAAATGGCAGATTTTACATGCACTCGCTGAAAATAGCAGATCTACAAACTCACACCGCGTCATGCTGCAGCACATTGTGAGCTTGTAGATCTGATATGTTCTGCATGCAACCAAGTGTAAAATCACTTGTCTTTTACTTATACTGGATCTCTTGTCCACTAGTCCCTTCCTAACATTTTAGTCTAGTTTTTTTTATTTGTTGACGAAATTGGCAATATTTAATATACAGCCATATATGTTAATATGTTAATATATTTAGTCTTAGTTTTAGTCATAATAGCTTAGTTTTCATTTAGTTTCCGTCAGTGAAAAAAAGGTAGTCGAAGATTTTTTTTTGTCATAGTATTAGCCGACCAACTCAAAACTGGCGCCATAGCATTTATAGGTCCTGTGTTGGCCTCCCGGCCGAGGCTACAGTGGTGGCCATGCAGCGGTGTGAGTAGGTACCCCTGGTTCCTCAGCGATCGTACACACCTATTCCGGGTAGTCGACAGCACGTCACCTGCCTGGTTGTGGAGGCCCCCCCCCAGTTATAGTCTCTGATGAATTGAAAACGGTGGACCCTGTTGTAAACAAGTGAAATGTACCCATTCTGCATACTGTGAATACAAATAATCAATCAATCATTCAGTCGAGCCTAGCTCCTGACTGTCACGCGTGGATGATGCGCTTCCAGTTAGGGACGCCAATGAGTATCTACAGAAAAGACCCAAACGAAAACAAACAAGGCTCATTGGCCCACACATGTCTTTAGCGAGGGTTTGATTGGTGTTTGGCATTATGATGTCAGTGAGTGCATTGAATTGTAAAACTGATTGAGTTGTAAAACTCTTATCAATACTTGTAAAGATATTTATAGAGTGCAATAAACTTTTTCACAGGTACATACTTTGTGGAAGGGCTTTAAGTTACCCATTCAGGACGGGGACACCTTTTGGTGTTTTAAGAGACTTCATTGGGGAGGGAGGACAGGAGCAAGTAGAGGAAAGATCATCCCACTGAGCATATAGTCAGCTAATAGACATCCATCTAATACCTTATACCGGGCTATAAACTAGTCTAAAAGGGAATGTTTTTTAGCGGTCTAGGCTTAGCTTAGACGTTGATTAGCTGGTGTTTAAGCGTCTATACACAGACCGTGCATATTTGAGCTGTTTTAAGCGTCTATACTATATATAGACCATCTGTTGAAATGAGGTTGTTTCAACGTCTAATCTAAAGCCTTTGCTTTGCCAACAGGGCAAATTGGCTTCGGTCATTATGATTAGCCTGTAAATCAACCATAATATTAATCTAACTTTTATTCCAATGAAACCACCCCCCCATCCCCCTCGCGTCCTGCTCAATAGACTCTAATATCGCCTAACCGGGGTGTAATCATGGTTGATTACGGACCACATCGTCTGTGAAATCAGTGAATGCGTCGTGTAGGCACGTTTAGCAGTATAGTATCTCGCACGCTCGCTGCCCGTGAAAGGGAAGAGCGCGGTCGAAAGCGGCTTTCCGTGGCACCGCACGGCACGGCACGGCCCGTGGTTCAGCGGGCGGAGGCCAAGCGGCACGCTAATACATCGCTCTAAAGCCGACGAATTAGAAAAGGCCCGTCACTTCCTAGCCGGCTAATGGCTAGATTAGCAGGACTACACAACGGGGTAATGCTGACGTTTTCGTCTGCCTGTCAAAGCAGAGGGATTAGGATATGAATGGAGTACCTCTGGCCCGAGGCTGCTGCCCACACTGGCCTGTGATAACAACACAAGCAGGGGTGATGTGCTGGCTGGATCCTATATCACCAGCCCGTTCTCCATGCTTTTGCTTTAACACTGGTTTTTCAGCATTTTAATTCTTTATTTACCCAGGGAAGTAGCTGAGCACAGGTGCTCATTTTCAGCAACGCCCTGCACATAGAAACACACAGACAGACACACACACGCACACACACACATTAAAACCTGGGAGCTGACCAGTACAACCACAGTCTTATACTGTTGGCCACTAAGCAGCTTCAGTGCCTTGCTCAAGGGCACTTCAGTGATGACAATCACTTCCCCACCCAGATTTTTCCTGCCCGTCCGGGGAATCGAACCGGCAACCTTTCGGCAACAAGGGCGCTCCTCTAACCCTTAGGCCACCGCTGCCCATACATTTGCCATTTGCTGCCCATAAATTTGCCATTTGCCCATTTATTTGCCATTTGAGCCACAGAGCAGTTTTGATGACATTTAGCCTCTCAGACATGCACAACACTTCTCATTGTTATATATTGGATGAGATAAATGCCATGCTGTATCGATGTTGGTACCAGAGAGGCATGACATTGTCCTCATACCCGGAAGTTATACCCTCTATAGGAGAGATAGCAGGCAAATGTTGTGATCAAAATAGCAATTCTTCTACATTCTCTAATTCAGTGGTTTTCAACCAGTGGTCCGGGGTCCACCAGTGGTTCTTGAGGGGGTTCCAGGTGGTCTCCAGCTAGAGTTGGTAACGTTTCAAATCAATACAGCATGGAATCTCAATGATAACAAAAAGTTTTTTGGGTCTGCGAGGCAAAATCTCATCGAAATGATGGTGGTCCATCTGTGGCTCAAATTGCCAAATAAATAATGGGCCTTGATATGAAAAGGGTTGAAAACCACTGGCCTAATTGTATACACTTCTTGTAAATTAATTCATCTATTTACATTAAGGACGACATGTAGACAGGTGTTTTTGTTTAGTTTAGTTGTGTTGAGATTATGCAAACAACCCCCGCAAATGTGGACTTAACTGTACCTCACCTGATGCATGAAACGGTGTGTGTGGAGCAACTTGGGGGAGCTCTGTTTTAGCATGGAGTCAACAAACCAGGTTGAAAACCTGATCAAAGCGAGCCAAGGGAGGCTGGTCTGACATGTGGAGAACTGGAGACGTATTTCTCAATTGTTGCCGACAGGCATGGCAAAACAAACTGGAGGAGGAGAACACGATTTAGAAATGTTACGCATCCATTTATTAATAACCTAACTGTAGAGCAGTAAGCACAGCCCTCGCTGTCCACGGTGCTGCTCTCTCTCTCTCTCTCTCTCTCTCTCTCTCTCTCTCAGTGTTTGTAATGTATGTGGGTCCCAAAGGAAATATTGAGGACTAGACAAAGGAGGCGGGCAGCCAGAAATGACACCATTGTGGGAACGGGCGGGCTGAAGTCCAACGGGAGCAGGACTAAGAAAGCAGTCCCACTCAGGTCTAGAAATATATACAGTGTATATAGGCTTTAAATGGTTAATGCTGTACATGGCATCCACCACCTAAAGATTCACCATTCTGTATAACATGACTACATGCCAGTGTTGATTTTGACAGCACATTTTGATTTTAGTTTTAGTCATAGTGTTTTGAATGGTTTTCATTGATTTTTTTTTTTTACACTTTCTGTAAAATGTACAGAAAGTGTAAAAGGGGCATGTCATGTGTTCTACCTGCACAGCCTTTGTGATCTACTGGTAGATCACGATCTACCTTTTGGGCACCCCTGCTGTAAATAGTAGATCTACAAGCTACTTATACTGGATCTCTTGTCCACTAGTCCCTTCCTAACATTTTAGTCTAGTTTTTATTTGTTGACGAAATTCTCAATATATTTAGTTACTTTTAGTCATCGTAGCTTAGTTTTCATTTATTTTCCATTTAGTTTTCGTCAGTGAAAAAGGTTAGTCGACGAACATTTTTCGTCTTAGTTTTAGTCAACGAAATCAACACAGCTACATACGCACACTATTTATTTGACGTACATAGACATGCGTATATATCTGAGGGATCTGCACGCACACACACATTCACACAAGAGCCCTGCTTTGTCATTGCATTGGCCAAACAGGATGTATTTGACCGTGCACTTGTTTGAGGCGGTGATAACTTTTAGTTGACATTAATATGGGCCAGGTCTGTCTGTCCGTTAATTGGCTCTGTGTGAAGGAGCTGACAGCTAGGCAGCCAACCAGAGAGCATGCAGCAAAGTGACATGAGGCACGGAGCCCCGCCCCCAGACAGACCTGAGAGAGATCCGGCACATGTGCCATTTCTGTCTCTCTGTTTTTTATATTTGGTGCACGCACGCACGCACGCACGCACGCACGCACGCACGCACGCACGCACGCACGCACGCACGCACGCACGCACACACACACACACACAAACTATGGCTGTCACGATTTGACGATTATTTGTCACACAAAAAAATTCGATTCACAATTTAATTGTGTTTCTTTGTATTGAACATTGGAACGTTACCATTTGTGTTACTGTTTGCCTTTTAGGCTTCGTAATCACAAATTGCTCAGGGCATAATATGACAAATATCATAATTTTACAAAAACATTACACAATAGCGGAAATTGCCGGAAATAGTTGTAAGCATAAAACACGTAAAACAAAGCTTGTAGATGTGCTATTTCTGCTATCTTTGAAAAATGTTTGAAAATGGATTTTGGACATTTATCAACATGGAATGGAAACGATTAAAAATATATATATATTTATTAGATCCCCATTAGCTTGCTGTAGCCATACATGACAGCAGCTACTCTTCCTGGGGTCTCAAAATAATTGCGATTTAATTAGGCGATAATGTAATATAATAATTGTGACAGGCCTAATGCACGCACGCACGCACGCACGCACGCACGCACGCACTCACGCACGCACGCACGCACGCACGCACGCACGCACGCACGCACGCACGCACGCACGCACACACACACACACACACACACACACACAGGGTGTCTGTCTGTTGGTTTCTTGCACCTCTGGCCTTCACAACGTGGTGGTTTCTACTTTCTAGTTATAATATCATGATCCTCATTAAGCTCAGAGCCTCAGACTTCACTGACAGTTGGTTCTCCGATGCCATATTAACACTTTTCACCTACAGCATAGCAATACACAGATATCACTGCTTATAGCGTCCATGTAAGTATAATGCATGTTCTCCCAAGGCCGGGCGATGTGCTCTGCATATAGGTCATTATAGGTAGCGATAGCCACATGGTAAATGGTGCATTTATATAGCGCCTTTATCCAAGGCGCTTTACATAGATTGCATTACATTCACCCATTCACACACACATTCTTACACCGATGACAGAGGAAACCATGCAAGGCACCAACCTGCACATCGGGAGCAATTAGGGGTTCAGTGTATTGCTCAAGGACACTTCGACAGTAACTCTGGTGGAGCCCGGATTCAACCTTGCGGTTACCATCCGGCCACTCTACCGCTGAGCCACCGCCACCCACATGCGTAGCTCTACTGTTTCACCATCTCCTCAAATTATGTAGTCAGTGGCGTGCACAGATAGACACTAGGGGGTGCTAGAGCACCACCTGCCCTTGCCCTCTGGACAGCAATGTGCCCTTAAAAAAAAAAGTACAGTGTACAGTATGTGGACCATGGTGACATTGATCAATTATTGATAAAAAAAAGCTTCTAATGTATTATTCATGCCCCAAAATCTATAAATCTCACACTATTAAGGCAACCGGCCGGTTCCACGCGCTGCACAAGGTGCCCTTTTTTCACTTGAGCACCTGCCCCTCTAAATGTCTGTGCACGCCACTGAATGTAGTTCACAGATACTGCAGTCAAGTAGTTTTGAGCATTTTTGAACATGTGGACTTTGTGTGTTTGTGTGTCTGTTATTCGGTAGCTAGATCATGCGATCTAAAAAACCACTCACTTCACATAGATGTTTTTTTCTCATTCAATTTTTTTATTTGTTTTCTGATCAAGCAAAAACAGCATAATCATTTTACAGTATTTTGAACGGAAAACACTCAAAACACTCACTCGCACGCACGCACGCACGCACGCACGCACGCACGCACGCACGCACGCACGCACGCACGCACGCACGCACGCACGCACGCACGCACGCACGCACGCACGCACGCACGCACGCACGCACGCACGCACGCACGCACGCACGCACGCACGCACGCACGCACGCACGCACGCACGCACGCACCACACACACACACACACACACACACACACACACACACACACACACACACACACACACACACACACACACACACACACACACACACACACACACACACACACACACAGCGGCGGCGGTGGCTCAGGGGTAGAGTGGCCGGATCGAACCCGGGCTCCCCCAGAGTTAGTGTCAAAGTGTCCTTGAGCAAGACACTGAACCCCTAATTGCTCCTGATGTGCTGGTTGGTGCCTTGCATGGTTTCCGCTGCCATCGGTGTATGAATGTGTGTGTGTGAACGAGTGAATGTAATGCACAATCTATGTAAAGCGCCTTGGATAAAGGCGCTATATAAATGCACCATTTACCATTTACACACACACACACACACACACACAAAACCCCCTCCCTCCCCCCATCCTATTCACAGAATAATCAACCCACAACACATCCATTACATCACCGGGTCAATAAGTCTTTCAGGTCTGATATTAGGTCTGTCCACATTAAAATTGTGCCCTCTTGGGCCTGATTACACTTCACATGGGTTTGATTATTATTACATCTTTTTAACCAGGTAAAATGTCAGAAATGTCACACATTGAATGTATGATATTTCTGGTTAAGGCACACACACAGAATGGCTTTGAACAGACCAAGGCTATTAGATCTTTGAACGGACCAAGGCTATTAGATCTTTGAACGGACCAAGGCTATTAGATCAGGGCACGTTGAATGAAGCTGGAAGGAAATCACTGCAGGCATTAGGTGTGACCCCGCCACGCCTTCGGTAACATCGCTTCGCCGCTCTAGTGAGAGTTGAATAATGGCCTGTGGTTATGGAAGTGGGGCTGCATAGGAGAACAGCTGTTACTATAACCAGAGCACACGCACTAGTTTTTCTGTGCACTGTGCGTGAGCTGCCTCTCCCTTGCATACTGTACCGCCGATTCTGGCATTCCCTCGCACTTGCCGCTCTCTCTCAACCAGCCTCATTGTCATTTCTCAGACACCATTATCACACCATATCCTTTTGTCTAGGGCTGCGCCTATCGATTATAATATGCTTTTTTGTAGTGCTGCTGCTGCTGCACGATTCTTGCTCAAACGTGGATGTCGATTTTCCTCCACAAGAATTTAGATCACGATTCTCACACGATTCTCATTTTTTTCCGGTGAAAATATTTATTATCTGTAATCTGTAGTTGCTGAACATCACTACATTCAAAATGTGGCAGCTGGAGCCAACTACAGTGGCTTTAAACGGACAACACCAAAGTGCTTGACTTAATCTTGTAGCAAAAACATAAGAGTAACTAAAATGAATTGGACAGCCAACTAGTGCTGCACGATTCTTGCTCAAATGTAGAAATGAGATCGCATAGGTGTCTGAGTCTAGATTGCGATCTTTTTGCGATTAAGCAGCACAGCTTTTTTGGTTCATTCAAAATATTCAAGAAGCACGCAATAAATTATAATACATACTGTACATCAACAAATTGGCGCAAAACACGTGTTGCGATGTGAGCTTAATATTGTAGACCGGCTATTTTCACTATTATTTTTCATCAATTATTTATTATTATTAATATTATTACTTATTCTGTCATAATGGATTGAATCCTTGCTGTGTTATCTGTGCCACCCCTCCACTCTATACTATTATCCCTGCCTTGATGTCTCCGTTTCACCCTCACCCCCGCATGCAGTGACTTTTATGAGGCACATTCCTCTACGCTGCGAGATAAGGCAGCTTCCGAGTTATTACCGGTCACACCGAGCGACATATGACTCTCTACCCTGACTGGCATCAGTAGCAACATGTTTGTTGTGAGAATAATCTGGAAGCAGCCAGAAGGGCCCTGCCTCTCTACGCTGATGTATCATTCGTGATTTCTTGCTCTCTCTCTCTCTCTCTCTCTCTCTCTCTCTCCACTCCGACGAAAACAGGAGATTGATGAATAAACAGGATGCCTGCGCACGCAAAAGTCTAGAAAACATGGCCCCGATCCCGAGACACTGCCCGTGGGAATTTGAAACCACACAAACCCCCAGTAGCCCAAAGCCTCCTCGACACTATGATGAATGCACTATTTAAGCTTAATGTGTGTCCCTATGTGCCGCAATTAGGGCATTGTAAATTACAATTATATGGCTTCCCCAGAATAGTGGGGGGAAAAAGCTTTGCTTTTCACCTTACGCCCGAGTCCCCACCTACTCTATCACACTTAATAGCCGGGGACATTATTTTTGTATTTCAGAGCCATCTTCCACTTAGAGAATAGGATGATTTGCTGGACTGTGACCCACATACTCTGAGGATGAAGAAGCATTGTGATTGTCTCCACTTAGAGACTTGTCACCGTGGCAAAGTCGCCACCGGAAGATGCAGCTAAATATAGACCCGAAACATCAAAGGTCCTTCTTTGAAGTGTGTGCTTGCGCGTGGCGTGCATGTGTGTACACTGTGTGCCGTGCTCAGTTGACTTGTGCTGCCTCTGCGGGAGAGTAATCTATGACTGACTATACTGGCCCCCAGGAGAGAGAGAGAGAGAATCTATGACTGACTATACTGGCCCCTAGGAGAGAGAGAGAGAGAGTAATCTATGACTGACTATACTGGCCCCCAGGAGAGAGAGAGAGAGAGTAATCTATGACTGACTATACTGGCCCCCAGGAGAGAGAGAGAGAGAATCTATGACTGACTATACTGGCCCCTAGGAGAGAGAGAGAGAGTAATCTATGACTGACTATACTGGCCCCCAGGAGAGAGAGAGAGAGAGTAATCTATGACTGACTATACTGGCCCCCAGGAGAGAGAGAGAGAGAGTAATCTATGACTGACTATACTGGCCCCCAGGAGAGAGAGAGAGAGAGTAATCTATGACTGACTATACTGGCCCCCAGGAGAGAGAGAGAGAGAGAGTAATCTATGACTGACTATACTGGCCCCCAGGAGAGAGAGAGAGAGAGTAATCTATGACTGACTATACTGGCCCCCAGGAGAGAGAGAGAGAGACTATACTGGCCCCCAGGAGAGAGAGAGAGAGAGCAGGGGATGATGTAGGATCGGACTGCTGGACTTTACCTTATAATATGGGTTTCCTGATCAAATGGCTGCCTTTCCTTCTTCCACTGTTTAGCTAGTAGGCCCTCTGAAAGAACTCTGTTTAGCTAGTAGGCCCTCTGAAAGAACTCTGTTTAGCTAGTAGGCCCTCTGAAAGAACTCTGTTTAGCTAGTAGGCCCTCTGAAAGAACTCTGCCAGCATGTGCTGTTTTAGCCAAGAGGGTTATATGGTAGAATATGCTGTAGTTCTAGAGAGAGCTCAGGGATTTGAGGAAAATCACTAAGGTGTGCCATTGCCACGGCAGTGTAGTATAACACGTTGTTTTGCCCACAGGTGAAAATGTTTTTGCTTGCTTGCATAATTAATATTGTCTCTCTCAACATGGGGTAGTCAGTTACAATCACATCAGAAGTGCTATACTTGAGTGAGTTTTCTTTCTCCACTAGGACTGATTAAATCAACAAATTGCGCTTTAAAACAACTCTGGCTAGCAGTGATGGTTTTATCAGATTATTTTCCTCCTCGTTATGTTGTTTCGTGTTTGAGCAGTCGGACAGCAGACGATGGCAGTACAATGAACATAAATTGGTGGTTTCTTCAGTTCACCTCACATAGAAGGATTTCTCACATGCTAACTGTATCCTACAGTAGCTCTCCCTGTATTAACAAGCCTTGCTCAAAATGTGAAAAGCTCTTCAGCACCTCAGTGCCTCTACTACACCATCGTGTCAATTTTGCTAACCTCTGGCGTTGCTAACACAACCCCTAATTATCCCACTGGGACAAGGAAGTATTTAAGTAATTGCGCAACTCACCAACACACCAAACTCACCAACACACCAAACTCACCAACACACCAAACTTACCAACACATGTCGGAACATACATTTCCAGTTATTGGAGCAAAAAGCAAAGACAATGGTCTGTCTGGCTGGCTGGGTCTGTTCTGAAGAGCGTTGCCGGTGTGGTATTTTCGGCCACTTGTGTCCTGATAGCAGACTTTATTTTTGTCTGAATGCCTCTTGACATGCTGTCAGTGTCAGCCCTATGCAAATTGATTTGATTTCTCTTCCTGGTGTCCAAGTTGCGTCAGCAACCTCCGGTATAATGGGACCTTGAGCAGGAGTCAGACCCACTTAGGGCTGTCACGATTCCACATTTAAGTTGATGATTCATTCTCACACAAACAAATGCGATTAACGATTTAATTGTGTTTCGGGCATTAATTGGACATTGGAACATTCTGAATAGAAAATACATTTCTATACATAATAAAAAATACATAATAAAAAAGTGCACAGGGCAGATATGACAAATTACTGGCATTCATTAAATCTGCTATTTCTGCTTTTTGAGTGGCGTAAACCACTCCTACAACTGGCTTTGTTAGTTTACGTGTCTGTCTGTTTGTCTGTCTGTCTGTTCGTACCAAAAAATTAGCATGGTTGCTATGGTCACCCAGTTCACACGGGTGTGATTTCATTACGTCAGACATTACGTCAGACCACAGCTGATCAGTCTATATAAGACCTTACACCACTCAGTTCACACGGGTGTGATTTTTTATGTATGAATGTTTTTCAACGTGCACACTATTATGAAAAAATAATTGCGATTAGACGATGTGCGATCATTCTGACAACCCTACCCACAACTACCCCCGCCTTAGCCATAGCAGATCATGACACAGAGACTGTAGGAACAGAGAAGTAAGTAAAGCCTTGACGAGCCATGAGGCCCATAGTGGCTGGAGCCTATCTCCTGTTTCTGTAGCGTGAGGCAGCTTGATGTACACAACGTACACCCCCTGAACATGATGCTAGTATGTCGCAGGGACTTACCCCCAATCCAACCCTTGATGCTGAGGATCGAACCCCCTACCTCCCAATCTCAGGGCGGACACTCAAACCACAAGGCCCCCGAGCTGGTTGGAACAGAGAGGCCTGTAAATCAAACAGGGTCAGGGTCAACATGTTTCCGTCTCTCTATTCTGCTCTGATCCTTCAGAATCATAACACATTGGGTCATGCTTCTATTAGAGAGTTTCCCATTCATCCAGGCAGGTCAGGACGCCCTCGCTGTTCTAGCGGTTAGTTAACGCTCTTCTCTCTCTGTCCCTGCAGGCACGACCAGACAGCCCAAGGAAGGAGAGGTCCCTGGGGTGGATTATAATTTTGTGACCGTCGACCGCTTTGTGGAATTGGAGAAAAGTGGAGCTTTGCTAGAGAGTGGAACATATGAAGGTAAGTCAGTCCTGGCTGTGCTATTTTTCTCTGTGATAGCCCTGATCTTTCTGATGAAGACCTTTTTAATGAGACCCTCGGCTGTACCCTCAGCCGGCTATACCCCCTCTGGGGGTAGAGGCTTTACTTCAGTCTCTGTGTCAGTAGAGAAAACAAAACGATAAGGTGGTAAATGTAACAGTCGCTTTGCAGAAGCAGCGATCGATCTGTTTGGCGGTGGGAGCACCCACGTCGCTTTCAGTGGACCGCTTTCCCTCCAACTTCCTCTCTGTCATAATAATTTAACGAACAATTAAAATATCATAATTATAATGTACAATTATTATGAGAGAGAGAGAACAGTGGTGACTCGTGAGATTGAATGGAAAGACTTGCAGTTGTGAGAGTCAGGCAAACAAGACAGAAATATACCAAGTACTTTGTTGAGTGTCAGTCCTTGGAACAGCAGTTTTTTTTTTTAGTGGTGCAACCAATCCTATACACAACTATGTGTGTGGCTGTGTCCCTGGGTCCCTGGGTCTGTCCCTGTGTCCCTGGCTGTGTCCGAGCACGAAAATAGCGTTATAGCGTTTGTTCACCATCAAGTGTCACTGTTGCACAGCCTAACACACAGACACACACACACAGGCCAGGGAGGAGGGCTTGTACAGTACAGTACAGTACAGTACAGTACAGTACAGTACAGTACAGTACAGTACAGTACAGTACAGTACAGTACAGTACAGTACAGTACAGTACAGTATCTTTGTGTCAGCTTTGCTGAGTCATGTAGTTAAAACACTACTTTGGCTGGACGGTGGACTGGCCAGGCCAGCACAAGAGACACAGATGTTTTCACTCTCTCAGTGATGTAAATAGGTTTTCAATGTAATGGGTCCCGGGATGCACAGGTGGTCATTCGAATGAGTCCCAAAAAAATCTTATGAGTCCCAAAAAAAATCACACCTGTGTGAAGTGAGTGGTGCAACTCCGTGAGGGGGTTCGCGGGGGGGGGGGGGGAGTTCCCCCAGGAATGCGCCCAGGGGGCCGGGCCGGTTCCGGCGTGCCGCGCCGCGTCCGAAACGGTTGAGAAATGACAGAGTTACCGTGTGGCGGTCCCTCTACTGTACCCTCTACTGTACTGTCACTGTAATGTATTGGCACCCCCCGAAAGCATCATATATACAGTTAATACGTGCGTGTGTGTTTGTGTGTGCGTTAGGTTGCGCACAGATGGTGAAAAACAACCATGCTATTTTTGTGCTCATACCCAGACACACACATAGCTCCGTAAGGGAGTGGTTGCACCACTCAAAAATAATAATAAAACATTTTTTTATTTTTTATTAAAAAAATATATATATTAAAATATCAAATAGGCCTATACAGTATATGTTTTTATGTAGGCTAGTAGTATTAGCAAGCACAACTCAGTAAGAAATACTAATAGTGGGCAACAGTGGATTTAACATACCAATCAAAAGTTGTTTGCAGTTGCAATTATTGTACTTAGCCAAAATGCAAATAGGCTTGCCATTGTGGATGTAAAATAATTTCTTTGGAAAATTGGAACTTAGAAGTCACTTGAGTCCCTGTCTACAGGGAAGAATGGCCTGCCCTACACAGTACACACGCATACACACAAGACAAGAGACAAAAGAGAAGCGTTTATACAGCTGCCATTAATAGTGCCGTTGATTGCCAAGTCAAGTCAAGTCAGGGACCAGGGTCAGGGTCAACGAGGCTCGTTAACCAGCTGATTCATATTTGCGTTGAAAGCGCATCCACCGCATAGAGTATATAGGGGATCCACCAAGCTCAAAGCATGTTGGAGTGACAAGCTAGCGGAGCAACACACTAAAATCGGTCGTGGATTTATTTTGGCCGGTCAATTTCAGATGAAAAGGTTAGTACTAGCAGACCTGTATATGTATAACGATCAATATTATTCCAGAGTGGTCCAAGAAATACGTTTAAGACGATCGAGGGCTCATCATGTCGTGTCTCTCTCTCTCTCTCTCTCTCTCTCTCTCTGTGTGTGTGTGTGTGTGTGTGTGGGGGGGGGGGGGAACAGTGTGTGACCGAAAGCGTGCTAGACTTCCACATAGAACAGTGTGTGACCGAGAGAGTGCCATAGTCTTCAGTGCAGCCAGGATAAAGTTGCGTCCTATGGATGCAGAGGCTTTTGGTTGAATGCGTCCCATAACTATAAAGTGCGTTTTGGGACGCAAAACGCACCCTATTTACATCACTGCTCTCTTGAGTGGTGAAGTTATAATGTATGGTTGACCGGTTGGCCTTAACAACGGACTAGAGTAGACAATCACAGAGCAATCGCACCATTAGCACGATAACTATAACGATAAAAAAGACTCTAACTGATGTGGATGGCCAGTCCAGACATGAGGATGGAAGTTTGAGCTCCGTTGCATGAATGCACAGGCCGGTTGTCTGCATGGAGTACAGCTTCGTTTATTTTCATTAGCCATGGTTAACTGGACATTTCACAGCTGGAACAAACTGCAGTCCGTGACCCACAAGTGGGGGAAAACATGCTGAATCACATCTTGATGACATCATCAATATGTGATTCACCATGTTAATGATTTTTTTTCAGACCTACAGTTCTAGGAAACACAGAATGGCCGGGGGACTTTTTTATTATTTCCACACAACAGCTCAAAGGTATATTAATGACATAGTAAAATGTTGAAAATTAGTGGTATTCCCCTTTAAGTACATTTTGATACCAATGCCTTTGTATTTTTACTCAAGTAAATTTAGAATTCCGAACTTTTACTTGTAACAGAGTACTTCTATATTGCAGTATTGATACTTTGACTCAAGTACAAAATGTGAGTCCTTTTCCAACACTGCTCTGTCTTTCCTACACCGACAGAGAAAAGGTCCTTTGATTTAACGCGCCTATAGTTCATTTTCAATAAGACCTGTGGTTTATTTCTGTACGCGCGGAGAAGTCGAGGGGCAACAACGCATGTGTAGTTACGTGGGCGTGGTCCCGTGAAATTGTCACGCATGTGCTCGTTTCGATTCTGTTGAGCTTTTATTTACGCCGCGCCTCTCTTGAGCAGACCTGGAGCAGACCTGTCGTTGATCCAGGCGACATCATCACTGCCCGTTTGAAAGGACCTAAGGCCGAGCAAAATAATAGTTTGGTCTCCGGTTGCCGACCGACTCTATTAAATATGCGCGACCCAGATGATCTTATTGGCATTTGGTGGAAAAAACAAAAAAGTCAGAATTCGACCGACCAAAAAGGTCTTTGATCACTAAAATTCTCTTTGGTGAGACCACCTGTCGTGCGAAGTCAAAATAAAGTTTTCTTTCATCTAAAATATCATTTGCGCAAATCTTTTGGCGTCATCGCGAGGAGACACACAGCACAGCACAACACAGCATGGACCTGTGTGTGTAGAGAGAGAGAGAGAGAGAGAGAGAGAGAGAGAGAGGGGTGACGGTCCCTCGGATGAAATCATGAACATATAAGAATTAAGCCCAACACTTATACACATACAGTACGTGACATGACATAGGCCGCCGCCTATCTGTTTCGGAACGGTTCACTTCACTCACACATTCAGCATGCAGTGTAGCTCTCCACTCGAAATGAATGAATCTCTGCATGTTCTCATTTTAGTTTCGATTGTGCCTATACTTCGACTTCGACTAACGTTAGCTATGTTTTTTGTCTTTTAACCTGTAGCACTAGCTAGCTATACTCAAATATTGAAAATATTGAAGTTATTAAAAAAGAAGCCTATCCATCATTGCCGTAGGAAAAAAGAAAAAAATAATTCCTAGCTACCCATCCTTCCCACAAAAAATAAAAAAATAAACTACATACTCAGCCCAAAAATGACAGCCAATTGGAGACCAAAGTATTATTTTGAATGGCCTAAAGAAATAAAATAAAAACTAGTGATGTTTCAAATCCCAGTGGCTGCTCTACGTGCTCCACCTCACGCTCACTGGATCTTTGCCTCTAATGCTCTAGCCTCTAGCCCTGCATGTTAGAATAATCTCAGTGGATTTTCACACATCGTGTGAAGAGCGCTACAGTAGCTACAGTAAGAGCGCTAGCTACAGTGTGGCAGTTCACCGTGCCACTGACTGTATTTAACAGACTGTAATAGGTTTCCTGCGTTATTTTATCTTGAGGAGTGATATTTGTTTGACACTATGATTGATGATTGATTGGTAATTGATTGTTGACTCCATTGAAGGGAGCAACTACCAGCTGTGGGGTGTGGGGAACATGCCAACAGTGGGAGGAACTCTTAACTTAAATTATATTATGTGGATCATATAGAAAATCGTATGTGACACTTTAAAATGTGTATTATGAATGAATTGTGATGTCTCTGGACATTGATGCACTGGTTCGATTGTGGAATCAATCCAGGGTTGGTTTGGTCCATATGGGAGGGGCCTAGCCTTTATAAGAGGAGCTGTCATTGGTCCATGGGAGGGGCCTAGCCTTTATAAGGAGCACTTGCCACTGCCCCAACAATCAATGTAGGACTGCACAGGGAGCAGAGCAGACCAAGAGAGAGCCAACCTGGCCAGTGGGCTGTAAATACTTATTTTTGTGTGCTGTTTGTTTTGAACACCCATTTCATGTGGACACTCTGCTTAAGGTGAATAAATACATAATTGTGATTGTGCCTCAAGACACTTTTGGTTTTCAGTCCTATTCTACTGTTTGCCTAGTTTTGGGTAATTGGAAGAGCTGATTGGAAGTGCCTTGTTTGCACACACTACCTCGCACTGAGACAAAGTGTGACATACAGTAAGAGCGCTATCTACAGTACAGTAGCCAAGGCTAATCTGAATAGTAAAAATCACATCAAGTGAGGAGCGATCTTATCATCGTACATCATTATACATCATCTCATTCCGGGCCAAACACAATTTGCGTCCTCACCTTTGTCTTCAATGTTTGTGTTTACGCAATGTTTGTGTTTCTGTTTACACAAACACTCAAAAAACGGACCATTTATTGTCAGTGTGTCGCGGGTTCGACTCCTGATCCCGACGCCCTTTGCTGCGTGTCACTCCCCATCTCTCTCCCCATATATCCTGTCAGCTTACTATACACTATATCTTAAAAATAAAAATACAACTAGGAATACTGCAAGCTTGGGGATCTGCCCAGGGCTGTGTGGAGTGAGTTGATTCTGACGATCAGAAATAAGCAGAGAGAGCGTGATGTTTGCGCTACTGTATGCCGAAATGAAGTGGACTCGGCCCCAGACTTTTTTCTCTCTCCCTGGAAATAAAAACGTCTGGATTTCCGAGGCTAACGTTTGTGGGACTCAACATGAGCTTTAGCTCCCTGCAGCTTGCGTGTTCACGGATCAGCTACTGTAGCTTTAACACAGAACAGCATGTCAACAGAACTCTTCCTCCTCTCGGTGGACCGTTCTGTTTTTCTACGTGCTGTTGTTGTTGTTTGTCCTCGGATCTATTTTGATGTTGAGTTTTAGGCATTCAGCTGCTGCCTGCGTGCAGCCCCTAACCTGACTGACAAATGGGTGCCGTGGTAGAATAAGTTCAAAATCGTTGCATGCACACAAAAGCCAAAAATAACAAGCCCCTGTCACCAGATACACATACTGTACACATTAAAAAGAGAGTCACAATCTTCTAATTCATGTCTTGTCATTTTCATTTGCACTAATAGTGTGGTACGAGGTGTCAAAAAAACAGCTCCGGTAGGATTTTTGTGCTAAAATTAACTATGAGAAAATGATGGGGTTCAAATTTTCCAGATCCCTAACCCGTTTCTGGGGGGGTCATCTATTTGGGACCTCCCAGATCAGTATATGCCAGCCAGTCATTGTCCGATTTTCATAATATTAGAATTGTTTTGTATGTTTTAAAACATTCTGAGTTGATTTCTTAAACTTTTAAAGTGTCCAGAATAATCTTTATTGACTTTTGGTAGGGGTGTTTCCTCACCTGGGTCCCCCCGGACTGACCCCTGTGCCTATAAGTTCTCATTACATTCCTCGCTCTGCTCCTGTTCCAGTAAAACCAAATAAATAAACTGGAGTTTAGCTTTAACCACTTCACTAATCAATGACCTGATGTATTTGTTTTGGCCCTGATGTAGGGCAATTGAAAGGCAGTGAGTTGACAAAAGTTCGCTTTTTTCCTTGAAAATAATGAAAGGCAGACCAAATTATGATGTCTGTTTTGCATAACTCAACTCACCCAAGGACCCATACATTAATATGTATTTAACTGTGGACCCCCATCTGAAAAATATTTTGTGTCAGTGTCACCGGTGCCCGGCTGTAGAGAACCGAGTTGATGGATGATGGAAGTTGGAGATCCATGCCCCACCCGGCTATGCAATACCCATTGTACCTGTGTCAGACCCGTTCCACCCATCTGTCTGTGTCCCTTTTATGCCCATATATAGAGATATCTGTATCTGTCTCTCTGTGTCCCTTATATGGAGTTCTGTGTCAGGCATGCCCAAATATGTAGTGTTGTGATGTCAGAACAGGCCAGCTCCATATATGGAGCATGGGCATTGTTCAGAGCCCAGGCAGATGCCTTTTGTGGCGGTTCTGGACAACCGTGGGTCCGACTAACTCAACACCGGGCACTGCACAAGATCTTTAATTCGAGATGAAACCAAATTTGGTTTAATGTTACGCTCTCAAGAGTTAAATTATTGTTAAACATCTACATTCAAATCTTATCTTATCCATTCTTTAGTTTTGGTTCTGAGCGGCTAAATCTCATCAAATGGTGGTCCGTGGCTCAAATGCCGAATAAATAATGGACCTTGATATGAAAACTATATTGTGTCCAAGATAAAGTCACCTCAGGAGCCTGTCAGTCACATACATTGTTCAAATTAATTGAGAAACCTGTGAACATTCCCACCTCAGAAGATCACACTTCTTGAGAAAGCATGGTGTTTCTTTCTTTCTGTCGAAGTCTGCTCTCGGTAGGTTAGCTTGAATAATTTCCAATTGAGATGTCTGCTCTTACACCTTCACTAAGACAAAGGGAACTAGCAGGGTTGAGGAGATGACTAATGAAAGTAAATTGGGCATCACACTGTGATGGTGTGGAGTCAGCAGACTCCATGTTTCATCTGCAGGAGCAGGAAGAAAGACTACATTTGCAGGCAATCAAAAAGTGTGATCCTATGTTCTACCTGAAAAACACTCCTTGGGCTAAATCTGGCCATAGCCAGTTTTTAGCCGAATGAGTGTTTTTCGTGCAAAACTAATGCTTGCAATGGATTCAGAATCATGAAAACCCCCTAGTTTGACCTGTCACATGCTACTTAAAGCATAATGAAATTTTGAAAATGTTGCCTTATATTGGATGTTAAAGGACTTAATATAATAGGTCCTCACTAATAATCATGAAAAAATGGCACATTTTTTTCCTACTCTGTCTGTGTCTCATACTGTAGGAGGGCAGTTCAGAAACCGTCTTCCAGTGACATCATCGATGGGGAATACAAGCTAATAGAAACTGCAGGCTTTCTAGTCCTGAAAAGTTGCAATGCGAAAATGGAAGCCATCGTTCTCACGATAATGAAAATCTAAACATTTTTGTAAAAAAAATCTTGTTTAAAAAAAGTCTGCCTAATGATGATGTCACTGGAAGACGGTTTCTAAACTGCCCACAGCCCTCCTATGAGACACAGACTGAGTAGAAAAAAATCGTTCCATTTTATCATGATTATTAGTGAGGACCTATTATATGAAGATAGGTTGAAAAGTGGTGAAGTGGTCCTTTAATGGTTCCCCAGCTTATTATGCTAATTATGAAAATTGCCCAACATATGCAAGTTAGCATCCGGCAGTTTCCGACCCATACTCAACATTTCTAACATAAAACTTTAGGGTACTCAAAATGTCCGGGTTCACAATGGGGTTCTATGGGCTGGCAAGTAGACTAACAGGAGCAGAGCGAGGAATGTAATGAGTACTGAGATGAGTCCGGGGGTCCCGGGGGAAGAAAGACCCCAGCCAAAAGTCAGAAAATATTATTCTGGCTACTTTAAAAGTGTAAGAAATCAACTTAGAATATTTTAAAACCTACAAAACGACACTAATATTATGAAAATCGGACATTAATTGTCTGGCATACTATAAAAGGATGGGGGTCGGGAACATTTTTAACCCCATCATTTTCTGACAGTTTGGTCCCTATAAAAGCCAAAACGGCTAAATCAATTTTAGCAAAGAAATCCTACGGAAGTACACCTCGTACCACACTATAAGGTCTTTTGAGTGGTGCAAACCACTCCAATGACCAGCTTTGTCTGTATGTTTGTGTACCTGTGTACGTGTCCGTGTACCTGTGTACGTGTCCGTGCACAGGTGAGCATGGTTACCATGGTTAGTGTGTGACGTCACTGACATAGCTGATCAGACTACATAAGACCTTGCACCACTCAGTTCACACGGGTGTGATTTTTTTGTTGTACTATAGGGGTTTTCAACCCTTCTCATATCAAGGCCCATTATTTATTCAGCATTTGAGCCACGGACCACCATTTGATGACATTTAGCCTCTCAGGCCCAAAACTTACGAATTATTTTGTTGTCTTTGGATAAGACTTTGTCCACAATTCCATGCTGTATTGATGTTGGTACCATAGGAGATAACAGGAGAACGTTGATCAAAATAAGAATTCTACATTCTCTCTAAGTGTGTAGACTTCTTGTAAATGAAGTAATGCAGATGTTTAACCCTTTTTGGGTGGGAACCCCCTTTGGTGTTTTAAACATTATGTTATAATTTAGCTATTGAAAAATAGCAGATCTACAAGCTCATAGCGCGCCACCAAGTGGCGCGCTACGAGCTTGTATGTCTGCTATTTTTGAAAAATCGTGAAAATATTTATTTCAGAAAACTGGAGGATTTCGAAGACTTTTTTTAAATTTCGACGTCAGGCCTAAATGGGTTAACAATAATGTAACTCTTGAGAGCATAACATTAAACCAAATGGACCCATAAGGGTCCATTTGGTTTCATTTTACAGTTACAGTTGCAGTTACAGTTGTCTCTTCTTCTCAAAAAATAGGGATGCCATGGGTTAATGTGATTAACATATACACTTTTTAATTAAAGTGTGTCATTATCAAACATAATATCAAGAGCAGGGATAGAACTGTACGTGTATGAAATCCTGTCCTCGTCACACTTACACTGTATATGTATATGTTCAAAACACGTAGTCCCACAAGACACTATGAGCAGTACAGAAAGTGCATACTGTATTGCAGTCTTTTGAATGAAATGTAATTTAGTTGTAGTCATATTTTAGTTAGTCCACTAAATATCATAACATTTTAGTCGACTAAATCTACAGTTCATGGCCTGGGCTGTGGCTCAGTGGTCCAGGCACCTTGGCCGGCAGTCCAAGTCTGGCAGTGTGCCGCGGGTTCGACTCCCGATCCCGACGGCCTTTACTGCATGTCACTCCCCCATCTCTCTCCTCCATTTCCTGTCAGCCTACTGTCTGTCCCTCTATAAAATGAAGGCGAAAGCCGCAAAGAAAAACATTACAAAAAAAATCTACAGTTAATTTTGTCGATAAAAATGTATCTCAAGTAGCATTTTTTTGTATTGACCTGTGCTTTCGTTTGAAATGTATACACATTCTGCATACTATGAAATAATCAATCAATCAATCTTCTCCTCCCCCCCAGACAACTACTACGGCACGCCCAAGCCTCCCGCGGAGCCGTGCAACAGCGCCGCCCTGCTGCTGAATGTGACGGAGCAGCTGCTGCCCGGCGCCCGCCCCAGCTCCCAGGGCAAGAGGAGACGCAACAAGTCGGTCAGCAACATGGAGAAGGCCGGCATCGAACCGCCCACCGAGGACGAGGAGGAGGAGAGGCCTGTCGTCAACGGCAACGGTGTCGCTGGCACGCCAGGTGAGTGAGGGTAACGGGTACCGTCGCCCATAATCCATCTCGCTCTCCTTTTTTCCCCGCTGATCTCACGCTGACCGCTCGGTGCGGCGGTTCTTGTGTTATTTATTTTGTTTTACTGAGAATAAGGTTAGAAATAATAATAATAATAATAATAATAATAATAATAGCTCAGATTTATATAGCGCTTTACATAAGAACACTAGGAACAGACTTTATTAGGAAAAAAACAAAACAAAGCAAAACATAACTGATATAAAACAGTATAAAAGGATAAACGAGGGAAGGGGGGTACATCCTAACCAGACCTCAGCTGGGGAAAGCTATCCTGAAGAGGTGGGTTTTGAGTGAGGTTTTGAATGAGAGGAGAGAGGGAGCAACTCTGAGATGGTTGGGGAGTTCATTCCAGAGTTTGGGGGCCGAAACGTAGAAGGCCCTGTACCCCCAAGTGCGGTACTTGGCCTTGCGGACCTTCAGGAGGTTGGCTTCACTGGACCTGAGGGAGCGGAGGGGGACATATGGTTCGAGAAGATCGGAGAGGTAGGGGTGAGCCAGGTTATTGAGAGCTTTGTAGGTGGTGAGCAGGATTTTGTAGTGAATTCTTTGTTTGACGGGAAGCCAGTGTAGGTCGTGGAGGACGGGTGTAATGTGGTCTCTGGAGCGAGTACTGGTGAGCAGGCGGGCAGTGGAGTAAGGAATAAGTTTAGGGTTAGGCGTAGTCTTACTGGGGTTAAGTTTAGGAATAGGATTAGGTTTAGGCATAGTTTTACTGAGGTTAAGGTTAGGAATAAGGTTAGGTTTAACCGTTTAAGCATAATTTACTTAGGCTACTTTAGGAATACCAGGCTGATCAGTTCCGCCGGCTGTACGCCCGGGGCGAGTTGGTAAAAGGGCGACTTTGTTGGTATTCTGAGTGAGCCCCTTCTCCCCACAGACAGACAGAGTTAGTTTATCGACGTGACACTTTGCACCACACTCGCACTCCCAGTAGACCAAATTCTCTCTCAACTTCAACTCTTGAACCCGAGGCTTAAAAAAACAGATTGTGACCTTTGTGGAGGAGCTTGGGGAGATATAAGCATGATTTTGTTTTAATTTGTCTAAAAGTGCCACATTTTGCACAGATGTCGCCCAGGGCGTGTTCTAATGATTTAGCTATGGCGCCCAAGCCGGCAACCTTCGGGGTTGCCACAGCGGCCAAATCCATATGGCCACCATTAACAACCAATATAAGGCAAACATTTCTAAATTTCACTATGTTTTAAGTAGCATGTGACGTGTCAAACTAGGGGGTTTTCATGATTCTGAATCCATTCCAAGCATTAGTTTTGCACGAAAAACTCCTTGGGCTAAATGTGCCTAAACGTGATGACCTCATCACATTATTATGATAGCCCAAGGAGTGTTTTACTGAGATCTCTCTGTGAGGGGTGCTATATGAGCACAAAACAGAGCAGACTACAAATAGAACTAGCACTAGGACTTTATTTGATTTGATTAATATTCCTAATATAGCCAAAACATTTCTTCCTTTACCACGTCTCCTAAATCCAACTGGCGAGCGCACTGGTTTTCAATGCTGAGAACTGCCAATCCAGACAGTCTTTCCTGGGACATAATGCTGACATGAAACAGATGTCTCGAGTCGGCACTTACCATGGTGGCAGGTATGGTTAAAAACAGCTTGAGAGCAGCAGTAGCCACGTCTGTGACACACTGGGCACAATGGAGGCATTTCTCAGTAACCGAACAGGAGCTCAGTCAGATCTTTAATTGAGCCTTATAAAGCAGCTGTGTGGGATTTCAGTTGAAATGTCTGTATTGTAGATTAAAGCTAGCCTTTCTGCGGATGCATGCAACTAATTTTTGCGTGCTCATTTTCAAAACATCCGCTCTGGGGCTGCCGTATCACGTGACACGTGCATGCTACCACGACAGCAGGTAGACAGGCTGACAGCCTCGTGTTACTTATGGAATATCCGTGATTATTATTTTTTGCCTACCATCTTTTACATTTAATTACATTTTTAACCACATTTCAAGGTTTATATTTTCTCTGTACATCTTGAGCCCCATTGCCCCCGCCGGCTTGTCTTGAACCCATCGGCAAAAAAAATACAATAAAGTGTTTTCCTTTGAATTTACCTCTGGGGGTACCACCTGCTTCCCACATAAGCCATGCCTATTTCCGCCTGACAAGATTCTCAGCCATTTTGCGTTTTATTCAAAACACACTTTTTACTACTAGTGCAGATTTTGTCCAAACCTCACACAAACCAGTCATACACATTATCTCTGTGGTAACATGATCAAGACGTATCAGTCAGATTGGTCATTATATTCCATTACGATTGGCTTTCAAAGTGATATTTTTCATATTCCATTCCGATTGGCCATGACCGACTTCATACTCCAAAGGTCGCAGGCCCGGGGTTAGGCAACCCAGCCTGGTGGAGATCTGCACGCGGAGGAGTGCACTTTTACTTTTTTACTGTGTAGATCACAGTGTGCTCTTGATGCAAGGGCACACACACACACCTTCCCATCTACAAAAAGTCCACAGTCTTTAGTCATAGTGCTATCCCTTAGGGCGTCTACCTAGCAACAGCAGTTGGTCTTTTTTTTTTAATTAATTCATGGCAGTTTAACACCTTTGAGTTATTGCATATAGCTCTGACCGGGAAGTGTGTTGTAAGACTAAGGTAATCGCATGATGTGGACAGCATGAATAATCGCTGACTGCTGTAGTGCAAATGATATGTTATAGTACAGTATGTGAGTTCCAGTTGGAACTCACATGCTCTCTACATTTTGTACCTTCTTATTTACTGTCTTTTTTGGGGGGGTTCGTTTCGTGTGTGTCTTCGTGAGTTTGTTTGTTTTGATTTTCAGAAAACTCGAAAGGTTTCTATTACTGACTGCTTACCTTTCCTGTGACATTCCTTCCATAAAAATCATGTCAAAAACAACATTGGTTTGGAGAGTGGTGGAGGGTTTGCTGTGCGTGCTTCGGCCAGGGTTTTCCTTGGCCAGATTGCACGCTGACCACACAGGAGCTGAAGAGGGGAATCAATAGAGCACACAGTGGTGCTCTGCGTGGCACGAGCAGATGGCAATGTTCTCTTGCCTTACCTTCGTCTACCTCTCAGTCTCCTGGCCCAGGCTCTATTAAATATTTCTCCCTCGTTTTTTTTATCTCGCCCAGCGCGCACGCACGCACACATACGCGCACAGGGACACACCGTCTCTCAACTACGACACAAACTAGGGCACAACTTCTCTCTGTCTATTCCTGCCTTTGCACTCTCTCTCTCTCTCTCTCTCTTTATTTTTCCTTTATTCAATCATACTCTTTTGTCCCCTTCAGCCCTCTATTTTCTCTGTCCCCCCGTGTCATTGCTTTTCTCTCTACCTCTTCCTAATCTATCCTTCTTGTGTTATTTCCTCTCTGCTGCTTCCACCTCTGGTCCCCTGACAGTCAATCAGTCAGCTCCCTGTGGTCTCCTACACCCTTCCTCTCTGACCTTCCTCTACCCAGTGGTGCAAAGTAACCAAGTACATTCACTTCAATTTGAGGTATTCGTACTTCACTTGAGTATTTCCAATTTCCAGTAATACGCCACATCACTGAGGAAAACTAAACGGAAACTAAATGAAAACTAAGCTATGATGATTAAAACTAAGACTAAAAATATCGACAATTTTGTCGACAAATAAAAACTAGACTAAAATGTTAGGAAGGGACTAGTGGACAACAGATCCAGTATAAGTCATTTTACACTTGGTTGCATGCTGAAAATAGCAGATCTACAAGCTTATAGATCGGCTATTTTCAGCAAGTGTAAAATCAGCCATTACGACGGCATGTCGGCATCAAGGCCTGCCAAAATACATTTTAGTCCTATGATACTTAGTCGAGTAAAACTAGACTAACACTAAAACATTCCAGGGGACTAAAATGTGACTAAAACGAAATGAAAACTATTGACTATGACTAAAACTAAAAATCAAAATTTGCTGTCAAAATCAACATTGCCCCACACCCCCCCTTTGCAGAGTCCAGTGAGCATGAAGACAAGAGCACGGATGCTTCGGGGGACATCCCCGCGCAGACCAGCTCCCCGGAGGGACCCCCGCCGCCCGAGGCCCCAGAAGAGGAGGGACAGTCCCCCCAGCTGGAGCCCCCCAAACCGGAGGAGATCGACGACCTGGGACCCCTGCCGGATAACTGGGAGATGGCCTACACGGAGAAGGGAGAGGTGTACTTCATCGAGTGAGTGTCGCCATACTTAAGTGTACACTTTTCATTCATTCAACCTTTATTTAAATTCTCGGAGAGACCATTGAGGGAACCCCTCATTTACAATGATGCCGAGATTACATAAAAAAAAAACAGTAATACAACAACAATATTAGTTACAACAAACCGTTAATACAATTATATATTCAGCAATCAGTTAAAACAGCAACATACAGGTGATGGACGGTTATTGAGTAAATTCCTAAAATGACCAATTGATGCCAGGGTATTAAGTTTAAGTTCTTGTTGCAAGACATTCCAAGACTCGGGTGCACCGATGCTGAAAGCAGCCTTTCCAAGTTCAGAGTTGGCAAAAGGGACCAGAAGGCCTAGCCAATCACTGGAGCGAGTTACAATGCGACTAGGTTTCTGATGTAACATGGATGAAATATATGATGGTAATTTCCCGACCTTCCCGACCCGACACTTAACACTCTGTGAGGTCTTTCTGACATAGCTTTAAACTGACATAATGGTTGTTCAGTTTGACCATCTAGTTTTGGAGATATGGCTTATAGAAAAATGTCTTGCAGGAGTAGTGGAAAAAAAGTGCTAGCAGTTTTTTCATGCACTTTCCTACTCTGCTGAGGAATAAATCCCACCCCATACCTGGATTTTGGCAAAACACATTTTTGTTTTCCATCAAAGGGCGTAAGAAGAAATGGCACCCTTTTGCCATTGTTTGGGCTTGTTTCTAAAGTGTAGTTGTTTATTTGGGCTTGTTTCCAAAGTGTAGTTGATTATTTGGGCTTGTTTCTAAAGTGTAGTCAATTATTTGGGCTTGTTTCTAAAGTGTAGTTGATTATTTGGGCTTGTTTCTAAAGTGTAGTCAATTATTTGGGCTTGTTTCTAAAGTGTAGTTGCTTATTTGGGCTTGTTTCTAAAGCAGTGGTTTTCAACCAGTGGTCCGGGGACCACCAGTGGTCCAATCCTGAGGGAATCCTGAGGGGATTCCAGGCTGGGACACATTTGTTGTTGTCTGGAAAGACACCAAAAGAAACACTAGATTGACTATTTTTCTCTTTTGCCCTCAAACAATTCCCATTAGCGCTCGAGCACAAAAGCGTAGCAATAATTCATGCAGCACGCTCTGAACGTTGGGATTACTGCTGTGTGTGCTCACACGGCCAGCACGCTCTGAACGTTGGGATTACTGCTGTGTGTGCTACTGTGCTCACACGGCCAGCACGCAGCTGATTGTTCTGAGTTGAAAACCATGTAGAGGTCCCTCAGAATGTAAACCATGTAGAGGTCCCTCAGAATGCATCGTTTTGGCAGTAGAGGAAGGAAGCCGTGAGATTGGCCGTGAAACCCTGCTTGTTGTTATACAAGCTCTGAGAGGAAATTCATTGGAACGCTTAGGTTTTCACTGCAGCAGTTAAACGGTGTATGTGGGAGTCGATAGTGTGTGTGTGTGTGTGTGTGTGTGTGTGTGTGTGTGTGTGTGTGTGTGTGTGTGTGTGTGTGTGTGTGTGTGTGTGTGTGTGTGTGTGTGTGTGTGTGTGTGTGTGTGTGTGTGTGTGTGTGTGTGTGTGTGTGTGTGTGTGTGTGTGCACGCGCCGCGTGTGTGTGTGCGCCGCGTGTGCTCGCACACACACACACTCACACACACACACACAGAGATATTTGTTGGTGCATGCACGTGCACATGCCCAATCATCCATACCCTCCTCCCCGTAAAGAGACTATGAACCTGACCTTATAAAGACATGCATGTATTAACTACAGATCCCATGAAGTCACTTAATCATTAAAATGATTAAGTGATGCCAGGCTAAGAAATGAGATGATGCCTAGGCTAGGTGTAGCCTTAGCCCATTGACCCAATCTGTGCCAGAATAGCTATGATTAGCTATTGTACCCGACTGTGCCAACCTCGAGCACAGAACCCTGCACGAGCATCTTCAAAATGGCCGCGGCCACTGTCCCACTTTGACTGTTACGCTAACGAGTGGCAGCTAACGATTAGATCGGATCAAAACATGGATTAAAGAATATAAACCCTGGAAAACGTAGGCTACGGTTCTGGCGGGCTCCGTGTTAAGACCAGAGACCGGATTCTACAAAATGTCTTCTCAAGCGATAAAGCCTCCTCCCCTCGCACAAATGTATACAAATGTATCTATAATACATAAATATATTTTCGTGAACGGAACTGACTGAACAGATGCCAGCTTCTGTGTTCGTATTTCGGGAGCCGTAGTTCCAGACTCTGTATAGCATTCGGAGATTGTGGAACAGTTGTCTGGCGGCTACGCGAGACTATAGCGAATCGTACTGAACGGCGGCCATTGTGTCTCCACCGCCTCTGATGATGTGTTGAGGAGATGGGTCAAGCACGATTCCGTATCTGATCTGACTCCAGATCTGTCTCTCTCCTTCACACATTCTCTCTCTCTCTGTCTCTCTTTATCTGTCTCTCTCTATCTGTCTCTCTCTATCTGTCTCTCTCTCTCTCTCTCTCTCTCTCTCTCTCTCTCTCTCTCTCTGCCCATGGCTGTGGATGTAGCTGCCAAGCCCACAGCTGTTCCCCTCCATCACTCCATCCTCTCTCTCTCTCTCTCTCTCTCTCTCTCTCTCTCTCTCCCCCCCCCCCCTCTCTCGCGTGCCAGCCAGTCAGCCCCGCTAATGAGAAAACAGTGAGCAAATTAAAAGTATCGATCGATTGAGCTATTTTCTCTCCCTCAACACCTTTTAAAAGGCGGCGGGCATGCGCAGGGGGGTTAGAATAAGAAACACTTCATCATCTCTCTCTTTCTCTCTTTCCGTCTCCCTCACTCATCTCTCTGGCGTTGTTCTGCGTGTGTCTCCACAGCCACAACACCAAGACAACGTCGTGGCTGGACCCGAGGCTCGCCAAGAAGGCCAAACCGCCGGAGGAGTGCAAGGAGGACGGTGAGTACTAGTTATAAATGTCCCTCTCGCAGTGGTGGAGAAAAGTACTCAATTGTTCTACTTGGTTGCAAACATTTTCCTAGACTTGTCTGGAGTGCTCTTTATTGTCCAAGGAGGCATAGCGGAGAGTTGTTCCGTCACTCCACTGACCCGCACACACGCTAGCACACACGCACACACACGCACACATCACGCGCACGCACACACACAGTCACACACACACACACACACACACACACACACACACACACACACACACACACACACACACACCCACGTGTCACACACACACACACACACTCAAGCATACGCAGTAGAAAAAGTAAGGTGGATATGGATGTCGCTGAAGTCGGTGTGTGGTGAGTGTGTGAGTCTGAGATTGACAGGAACACTGCTGGGAAATAAATGACGTGTGTGTTCAAGACGTGTGTGTGTGTGCGATTACTTATAGAATATGTTGCTGTGCAGTGTTGATTTCGTCGACTAATACTATGCCGAAGAATATGAAGCTCACAACTTGTAGATTGGC
Source organism: Electrona antarctica (assembly GCF_951216825.1). NCBI lineage: Eukaryota > Metazoa > Chordata > Actinopteri > Myctophiformes > Myctophidae > Electrona > Electrona antarctica. The sequence goes on along the minus strand of NC_136804.1, from coordinate 22,654,434 downwards.
TATTTTCAGCAAGTGTAAAATCAGCCATTACGACGGCATCAAGGCATTAATACATTATGGTTGACTAAATCAACTGCAGATTTAGTCGACTAAAACTAGACTAACACTAAAACATTCCAGGTGACTAAAATGTGACAAACTAAATATACTACTCAAAAGACTATGACTAAACTAACTAAAATCAAAATTTGCTGTCAAAATCAACACTGTTGCTGTGTGTCGGTCAGGGGGCGATCGAGGTGGGTGGGTTTATTTGTGTCTGTATGTATTCCATCCTGGTAAACAATTCACCCTGCAGCGATGGTGCCTCTAAAAGTATAGTTTAGGAACATGTACGCGTGCTTGCACACCGATATCGGCATAATGCCCGCACACATGCTGAGGGGAGTTGGGTTAGGTAAGGTTTGGGCCACATAATAGTTCCAAAGTCGTTTTTCAGCAGCTTTGTTCGGGTTGCCACACAGGGCAGGGCAATGAGGAGTTTCAGACAATGACTAGGCACACGTTACTGTATTTCTGAATTGTCCCAAGGTGGTGAAACCACACACAATTGGCAGTCAGGTTATTGTAAACAAAACATCACACCTGTGTGAAGTGAGGGGCGCTCTTATCATTATACATCATCTCAGGAACAACTGCATGTATGTGATTGGTTGGCCGATATGACGTAAATTTCCCCTTCATTGTCAATGGCATGTAATGTTTGTGTTGGCACACATTTACGTCATATTTGAGGCACATTTGACCTAATTTCTCCTTTCATCGTCAATGGCAAATATTGAGACGTGTGGGGACAAAAGCTGTATATAGGAGGGGCGAGAACCCCTCAAAAATCACACCCCGTGTGAAGTGAGGGGCGCTCTCATCATCGTACATCATCATGATGTAACCTGTCTATTTGCTCAGACACATATGGTGTAAATTCTCCATTCATTGTCAATGGGATTTTTTTGTGTAGGACATAAATACCGATTTGCTCGGTAGGCTTATAGTAGAAAGTGCAGCTGCTCTGAAAACAGGCCCAAAGTGTTTGCACTTTGCAGCACGCTTCATATTAAACAAGACTCATTGCCCCTTTAATCCTCCGAATTGAATCTTTGGCTTAATTCAAAGACTACTGCCTCCACTGTAGTCGCTTAAACTCCGTTCTCCCCCCCTCCAAACATGAAAGGAGGCGAGATCTAACCCATTTTGGGCGGGAACCCCTTTTGGTGTTAGCATTACGTTATGCTTTAGCTATTGAAAAATAGCAGATCTTCAAGCTCATAGCGCGTAGGTCTGCTATTTTTGAAAAATCGAAGAACCACTGACATAGAAACATAGCTTTTTCAGAAAACTGTCAGGATGTAGAAGACATTTTTAGAATCTGATCTCAGGTCAAAATGGGCTAATAGTGATGATGAAATGACGCAGAAACAAAGTAAAGGGTATAGAGTGCCTTTGAGGAATTAGTAGAAATGTAATATGTGCTTTCATCTCTGGGTGCCTCCGATCCTACTGGCCCGCCAAGGACGTTCCGTGTGAGAAGATGCACTGGTGTTTGTGCAGATTGTTATTGATCCTGCCGGGTGGCTCATCCAGTTATAGGCCCAGCGAGCACAGTGACTCCAGTGGGGGTGGGCGTGGGTGGAAACCGTGTGACTGCAAACCCTCTGCAGAATCAATTGGTTGGAGTCTTGTGTTAGTTGTTATGCGTGCGTCCGTGCGTGCGTGCGTGCGTGCGTGCGTGCGTGCGTGCGTGCGTGCGTGCGTGCGTGCGTGCGTGCGTGCGTGCGTGCGTAGCATTGAATTTGGCAGTTGGGTGGCACCAGCCAGCCACCCCAGAGAGCTGAGTTAGGGGGAGAAAAGCTGTCTCTGTATATTTGCTATTGATTGGCGGGAGGTGGTGTGTGTGTGTGTGTGTGTGTGTGTGTGTGTGTGTGTGTGTGTGTGTGTGTGTGTGTGTGTGTGTGTGTGTGTGTGTGTGTGTGTGTGTGTGTGTGTGTGTGTGTGTGTGTGTGTGTGTGTGTGTGTGTGTGTGTGTGTGTGTGTGTGTGTGTGTGTGTGTGTGTGTGTGTGTGTGTGTGTGTGTGTGTGTGTGTGTGTGAACCACACTCTACACAATCACAGGCTGTGGTCTGTGAGCTGTGACAAGCCAGCAGGACGATGAGGTGAGCAACTTAAAATGGAGAAGGAGAACAAGACTCTGTGTCTCTCTCTCTCTCTCTCTCTCTGTGTCTCTCTCTATCTCTGTGTCTCTCTCTCTCTGTGTCTCTCTCTCTCTCTCTCTCTCTCTCTCTCTCTCTCCCTCAGTGATAAGAGAACTTATCCCCTGTGATGTTATAAGTCACCACATGAGCAGATCAAGACATGCAAAGTGACTGACAGCCTGAAGGCTCCAGTTCAAAGGAACGTCATCACCAGTGCAGAGAGCAATCAACATCAGGCGCCTTGCAATTACGCTCTCTCTCTCTCTCTCGCTCTCTGTCTCTCTCTCTCTCTCTCTCTCTCTCTTCCCCTCTATGGTATATTATGCTCCTCTTGCTCCCTCCTCCCATCCTGCTGTCCTTCCTGTTTTGTATGTCCTGACGAAAAAAAAAACGAAATTGTACTTCACATTAGTGTTGCTTTTGAAAGCTAATTTAGATTTTTAGTTTCAGTCATAGTCTTTGGAATGAAACTTCATTTAGTTTTAGTCGTATATATTATAGTCATCTGAAATGTTTTTGTCGACTATACATATTAAGTTTTTATGGCCTGGTGTATTTGGGCGGGCCTTTATGGCGTCGTAATGGCTGATTGGACTTCAGATGATGCAGTAGCTCGCCGTTTGCACCCGTCCGTACCCCTCGTTCTTATACCTTTCCTTCAAAGCTGGCCTGTCTTTCAACTGCCAGATATGGGTTGTCCTGCGTCCCGTGCCCTTGTTCCATCTCGTCTCTCTGCATTCCATCCGTGTAGCGCTGTGTTCTTTGGCTCCCACAGTGAAGTTCTCTTCCTCTTGGATGGTGGTTTCTAGTTCCGAGGTGTATAGAACAAAACCGTACCCGAAAATATCAAACGGCCATCACTCATTGGTTGTTGTTGTTTTAAAGTAGTGGATTTTAGCTTTATGAGTTCTGTTTATTTGCACTACTAGAGCGGTGCTTTGTCATGTTTTTCCGACAGACACTACACGACACACAAGACGCCTCCCCTCCCGGGCCCTCCCCTGAAACAAACGGGAGGGGAGGAGGGAGAAACAGGAGGAGAGGTGGAGACTATGGAAGCCGGAGACAAGCCGATCGAATGTTGTGCAGTGTGATTCTGTTGACTGGAGTACGCTCGCATGGGCGCTGCCATTACACTATGTGATAGAGACTATTCTACACAATGCGCCCCTCCCGTCCTGTTTTCAGGAAGGGAGGGGGAGAGGCTTTTTTCATTTTTTTTTGGGTCAAGTGACCAGAGTGTTGTGGGATGAATCGGGGCTGCTTGATCTATTGTCCGGGTGTTTACAAAGGCGATTGAATAATTGATAGAATAACCAATCATTGTTAGCCCTGAACCAAATCTACCTACAGGCTATACAGGTATAAATGAAGTCACCTCAACCTGAACCTGAAACAATCCCCCGGATAGAATAAATGAGAAAAGGAGCCGAGAAAAGCCTCTAATCTGGCACTGGTTGCTGTTTCAGTGCATTGCATCACTCGCCGGATGACATTGATTCCTATCAGGGAAGCATGGCATGTTCTTGTCCGCAGAATCTACGTATATGTGTCGTCTAGAAAGTTAAAGTTGTGCGTATGTGTCTCAGTCTGTGCAGAGAGAGAGAGAGAGAGTGAGAGGGGTTGGAGAAGGAGAGGGCAAGCTAGCCTATTTCACCCATGCTGTAACCCAGAGAAGGGAGAGCGGGTGCCTGTTTCACTGACAAAATACCCCAGATATACAAGCTATGACACATTATGTCAGCAGGGTCGGCAGTGGCTCAAGGGTTCAAGGTTCAAGGTTCAATCCCAGGCTCCCCCAGAGTTAGTGTCCTTGAGCAAGACGCTGAACCCCTAATAGAGGGTATGTGCATGCATAAAGTGAGTGGCAAATTGAGTGGTAAAGTGAGTTTAATGTTGTTTAATGCAATCAGATGGGATTCTGTTTGTTTGTATGTATGGGCTGTCAAGGCCAGAAAGTATTGTTTTTGCCACTCAGTAGGCGTTCCCGCATAACTTCCCCGTATGATGATGACTATACCCTATATTGCTCCCGATGTGCAGGTTGGTGCCTTGCACGGTTTCCTCCGCCATCGGTGTATGAATGTGTTTGTGAATGGGCGAATATAATGCGCAATCATTGTAAAGTGCCTTGGATAAAGGCACTAAATGCACTATTTACCATTTTTCCATTCATGTACTGTCTACTACTGTAGATAGAGAGACGGAGAGAGTCACATTGACTTCAATGTTAGCAGGCTGATCTCGTCTTGGGTGGCGTTCAGGTCTGAAGGATATCCGCTCTCGCTCCACCCAATGGCGGCGGGCCTGAATGACTTTGCATCTCCTCCCGCGGGCAGACGGCACGCACGCACACACACATGCACACGCGCGCGCGTGACGTGCGTGCCGAAAAAGAGCTACAGTACACTGAGTACAGCTAGACATGTAATTACATGGTGGTCCTGCGAGGCAGCCCCGGTGAGAAGACACGGTTATCACCATGTCCCACAGGCAGCCCCCCGCTCTCTCACGTTTACGATGAAGCAGCGTTCCTGTGCGTTTCCCAGTCATACACATCACTGGATCTATGTTAGGAAGACAGAAGCACGCTCGCTCAGCCACGGGGAAACTCGCTTGTGTCCTCATCGCAGGGTTCAGACACGTTCTGTGGCAGTGAGAAGCTGGCATGTGAGTTATTCAGGGACCTTTCATAATACTGCCATGTTTCCAGTGGTGGAAAGTAACTAAGCACATACTGTGCATACTCAAGTACCATACTTAACTCATTTACTGCCATTCACGCCTTTTCACATCGTCTGGTCCGAAGTGCCAGCGGGCCGAGATCACCTTTTCACGTTTTCTTTTAATATCAATTGATTACGGTTCACAACTGTGTCACCCTACGTGCTCGTAACACTCCGGTAGCGGTCCGGTGAAAAAAGAAATACCCAAAGAAAACCGAAAATGAAAATTCCGCTGGCTTATGCTGTCTATGGGGACGCAGCTTTTTAGAATCGTTATATCTCTGATTCTTCTTTTTGGGCCAAAAACAAGCTTGATTTCTCTCGCTCATTTCTCTAAAACGATATGATCCTCACTTACAAAAAGTATGTTTTGGGTGGATTAAATGACAGTCGTGGGACATGCTGTATAGCAATTTCTAGCAACCAAATTGGCTTTCAATCTAAGACTCTAACATTGTAGTAAACGGCTGGCCACGGACGAGATACCTCGCCATTACTTCATTACGTCATTATTACAGACTCTAACATTGTAGTAAACGGCTGGCCACGGACGAGATACCTCGCCATTACGTCATTATTACATACTCAATGAAAACCCCTGAAATGACAAGATACTATACTCGGACTGCTACTTTTGTTTCAATCTACTCTCACATGTCCTGTATATGCAAATCATGCCTTCTCTGGTGCTGCTATATACTTCGGAATCTAGAAAGATCTGTCTGTCTGTCTGTCTGTCTGTCTGTCTGTCGCAGTTGCCATACTGTACTATGGACAGCATACATACGACCACACCTTACACTGATTGATACAGAATAAACATTTTCAATATATCTTGCTGTTATGGCTGAATTTTACGTTCAGGTCACAAATAGTTCATTGTCTGCTTTGACTCTTAATTGTGTTTGAAATTAGTTGAATTAAGTTTTTACTACATAATTTAATCTAATGAACAGCGTTAAAGAGGCTGTAATAAAACAACGTTCTTTACATAATTATCCAATTTAATATACGATAGAACAGGAAAAGAACTGGGGGGAAAAAAGTCTCACAAGTGAAAGGAAGCAAGTACCATTGCTCCGAATTGATGATCTGTATAATTAGGGACACAGGTAGAGGTAAAGTAATATTGCAAATGAATAAGACAAAATGAGTTGAGTGGAGAGAGGAGCGTGCGTGCATGCATGTCTACACTTACATGTGTCTGCAGCCTAGAGCATCGGTGTCATGAAAGATCATGTATGGTTGGTGTGGTTGGTGGCAGCATCAATTGGTTGTTTTTTTTCCTTTTTTCTTTGATGTAATCATGTATGGTTGGTGGCAGCATCAATTAGAAAATCAATTAGATGTTTTTTTTAATGATAGGGGCAGGTATACATAAGATTTATCTTCTTCCTGCTCCTTTTCCTTTCTGTATGGAATATGTAAAAAAAAAAAAAAAGTACAAAGTAAAAATGAATATGATCATGTAAAACCATAACTGAAATGAAATAAATAAATATGAAATGAAATGAAATGAAAGAAGCGAGTTACAAACTACGTGCCAAGTCACAGTTCAAGAAACGTCTCTTCATTCTGTGCCTTGGAAAGTCTGTGTCCTCGTTTTGGTTCTGAGAATGCGTAGCATTAACCTACATGTGGAATAGCCTGGCTAATAAGCCAGACCGAATCAGCCGTTGGCAAAAAAAAATTGCCTGCCGGCGGATTACGGTCTGGAGAGGCTCAATTGTACGCCCATTTCCTACACCAGAGAACTGGTGTGGCCAATCGGGACACGGTATGCAATATGGGCGGGCTTTGGTACAGTGACGTTCAGTGCTTGAGACCTTTGACTGACAGTAGCTCTAACCAATTGCGTCAAAGAGAAAATGTTTGAACCTGCCCCCCGGGAAACAAGATCCATCGACAGTGTGATTTGAGTCTGGCTTATTAGCCAGGCTACATGTGGAAAGCCACACAGGGTTGGAAGTACAAGTTAAATGTAAATTAATGACACAATGCATGGTGTCGTGTTATAATGGTCTTTCAGATGTTTTACAGCTATGGTTTAAATGTTTTAGCAGTCGGCGCATTTCTATCATCATATATACACCACCACATCCTCTTCTAGTTTTTAATCCAGGCTATTCTCGCTGGAGCATAGCATGAAGTAGCTGCCCCCGAACAGACACTCACAGCTACTACAAATGTGCACAAATTACAAGTGTTGTGTGTGTGGTCTGTACTCATGAATATTGTATGAATTACAAGTGTTGTGTGTGTGTGGTCTGTACTCATGAATATTTAATTAAAGTATCAGTTCCGAGTCACACCGCTTTTACCTCTGTGGAGAGACCGGAGCTTGTTTCTGCCAGTGGTGAAACAAAAGTACTCGGTTTTCTTTTTTACTTAAGTACAAGTATCAATACTACAATGTAGAAATACTCTGTTACAACTAAATGTCCAGAATTCAAAATGTACTTGAGTAAAAGTAGAAAAGTATTGGTCTCAAAATAAACTTAAATAACAACAGTAGAAAGTACTAATTATGCAGAATGTTCATGTTTTCAAAATGTCCATATTTTTTTGGAAAATATCCGAAATGTAGGGCTGAAGCCATATAATGTATGTTTTGTAATTCTAATCAAAATCAAGTAAAGGTAAAAGTGCAATATTTGCCTCGGAGCAGAAGTGAAAGTATTGGAAATTGGAAATACTCATGCAAATACAAATACCTAAAAAGCACAGTACTTGAGCACATGTACTTAGTTACTTTCCACCACTGCCTCTGTGGCGAGCGGAGCTTTTGTTTCTGCAGCCCAGCCACACTCGCGTACTTAACCCATTAAGGCCTGTGGCCGACTCTAAAAATGTCTTCTAAATCCTGACGGTTTTCAGAAAAACGTTTGTTGCTATGTCAGTGGTTCTTCATGTCATGGACCTCCAAAATGATATGTATTTGGCCGTGAATCCCCATCTCAAAATGTTTTTTTTATGTTGCCAGGGACCCCCCAGAAGAGTGAAACATATATAAAAAAATATATTTATATGTATAGTATATACTGTACAGTACATACGTATTTTCAAAGATTTGCACACATTTTCACGATTTTGAAAATACCTCATCTATGAAAAAACAAAAACCTTTTCAATTCACACATTATATCCCTCAAAAACGTGATCATATATGTACCGGAGACATCTAAATACAGTAGCATAATGACTCATACTGTTATATTTGCGGAGGATCCGAAAAGCAATAGCAAACAAACAAGTCAGCGAACATAAGTCAACATCGGTGATTTGTGAAGCGGTGAAACCTGTACTTCGTAAACCCAGCAGCCGTCTCCAATGATCTATTATTTACAGTGATATGGTCTTTCTCCAGTGTGGATACGCTGGTGTTTCCTCAGATGAATCACTGAAACGATTGTCACACCGTTTACAGAGGAATGGTTTTCCCCCAGTGTGGCTATACGCCAGGGGTGGGCAACTGGCGGCCCGGGGGCCACATGCGGCCTCCACCTTCACTTAATGTGACCCTCAGGTTAATGTCAGAATACTGATTATAATGTTGGTTTCAGCTGTTACAATTCCACTACATGCAAACATGACCCGCTTTAATTACTTCAGTCTAAAGTAGTAGCTCATTGCTCAACACAAGTATAATTGAAGGCATTTGAAATTACATAAAAATATAAATTTTCAGGATTCCAATTCAAAAATAGCAAAAAAATAATTCAAGATTTAAATTCGAATATAGCAAAAATAGCCGATCTACAAGCTCAAAACATGTCGCGCTGCGACACGTTTTGGGCTTGTAGATCGGCTATTTTTGCTACGACAGTAATTGTTAGATAAATTCTGACATGTTGTTTACACGTCATGTCAAGTTGGCCACTCCATCATATTCTGTGGCTCAACACATATAGAACTTTGGCCCAGACTGTGTTCCATATAGGTCATTTTTTTTCATCTTGCCCTTTTATCATCATTTTACTCTTAGCCTACTGCCTGTTTACTCCGGGTTGTTCTCCTTATCCTATTTATGTCATGTCACCATCCACGTGCCTAATCATCTCAGCCCTATATTATCCTTTATATTATTTTATCATATTTATATTATGGATTTCCTGACGCCACATTCAGATTTAATATCTTACTGCCTGTTTACTCCTTATTCGGTCTCCATACTGTCTGTCCCCAGGCAAGTTAACTCGCATACTGAGAGGCCTATTTTGATTTGAGACATGTATTTGACCTTGGAGCCTAGTGAGAAGGAGCGTTTCTCTCTGTCGAAAGTTCACAGTACAGGGAAAGTTATCAACAGGTTGCCATAGCAACGCCAGCCTCTGTGCTTTCCCGGTCTATGGCCCTCAATGACGGAACCAAGGAAGATGTCACGATACCAGTCTCATCATCCATGTGCTGGTCCAATGAGCACTCGACAACCAGCACCACCGTGGGATATTGCGGAAATGAACTATCTATTCAGCCAAGGAACGTTTATCAACAACTGACGTCAGATGCAGTATTAATGCTTGGGACATACTGTGAAGAGGAGTTCAGGTTCAGTTCGGATCCATATTGGAACAATTAAATACTCTAAATTATAGTGATGTATTGTACTATTATTATTATTATCTGAACCATGTAGCACATTCTCTATGTAAATTGACTTTATTACCTACTAAAAATTACAGTTAAAACCTTAAACTTCCTCTCAGAACTTTATTTCGTCTGTCTCCTATTCGTTTTTAAGGTATCTTTCTATTTTTTATGGTAGAGTGACTGTCATTCAAGATTTAAAGGGCTATCCACTCATTTGTAAGGTAAATACAGCACGGTATTTGGTCTCCCTGCTGGGTTATTGAAGGTATATATATATATTTACAGTCCTTTCTAATTAGCATTACAGAATAGATATAATTTATTTGTATCCATTAATACGATCCTTGGGGTCGCCAGAATTTTATTTCCATCAGTAATATATGGCCCTATAGGGAGTGCGTGTGGAAATATAGTGGCCCTCTCCATCGTCAAAGTTGCCCACCCCTGCTATACGCCAATGCCTCCATGCAGTTCAGCTGACATAGTAAAACCTTTGTCCCACTGCAGTACAATGGAAGGGTTTTTCCCCCAGTGTGGAAACGTTGGTGTGCCTGCAGACCACCTAACTGACTGAAACTCTTGTCACATTGTTTACAGTGGAAAGGTTTTTATCCAGTGTGGAAGCGTTGGTGTGTCTGCAGACCACCTAACTGACTGAAACTCTTGTCACATTGTTTACAGTGCTAAGGTTTTTCTCCAGTGTGGACACGCTGATGTGTTTCCAGATTACTTTTATGACTGAAACTCGACACTATTATTACCTCCATACCTGTTCGGGGATATGACGTACCCAATCCCTATTTATAGATATTTTCTTAAATGAGGAAAAATCATGGGTTTTCTATCTGTGGCTCCACCATATGGCCACCACCGCTAGCCCCTCCTAAGCTTTATGTGTGCATGTGAATTTTAGCGATGATTTGATTGGCTGATCATCACCCCATAGCGATGATTTGATTGGCTGCGCAAAGTCCATACTGAGGATAAAAAGTGAGGGCAGAAAATTGAAAATTGCCAATTGTGATTGGCCCGGAATGTGTTGATGTATGATGATAAGAGCGCCCCTCCTATATTCAGCTATTAGTGTCGATTTTTGTCCTACACAAACATTACATTCCCATTGACAGTGAATGGACAATTTTACGTCATAGTTTCTGAGCAAAACATGTCACGACATGTTACGTCATGATGATGTACGATGATAAGAGCGCCCCTCACGTCACACAGGTGTGATTTAAAACAAAAAAGTGACAATCTGCATTGACACACACTTCCTCTGCGTTTTTTGAGTGTTGCAACCACTCCAAGGAACAGCAATGTCCGTGTTCACCTATGTGTTCACCCATGTGTTCACCCACCCACCTATGTGACTATGTCACTATGAGCACGAGTACCAATGACTACCAAAAGAAACAGAGAGAGAGATAGTGCTGCACTGCTGCCTGCTAATGAGAGACAGAGAGAGAGAGGGGGGGGGGGGGGTGTGATTTTTTTTAAGATTACCAGGATTCACATATCCCAGATTGCTCTACCTCAAAAATAAAATAAAAGATGATTGAGAGAGAGAGAGAGCAGGAGGGAGGGAGGGAGGGAGAGCTAAACAGAAGTCTGGAAAATCCCAGCACTGTCTTCTAGGACTGGTTTCCACCCTGCATGTTCTTCAGGCCAAATTAGAAAAATAGAAAAGGAAGGGGATGAAATATGCATGAGCTTCTGAGCAGCACCAAACTTGACTTCAAAAAGGTCCTCTGTGAGAGTGCACGAGAAAAGTGTTTTCTCTCCTCCGTGTCCCTTCATGTGGTCTTAGAATGCCTGAGAGGACACTCAGGGAATGAGCACACACACACACACACACACACACACACACACACACACACACACACACACACACACACACACACACACACACACACACACACACACACTGTTATAGAAGCATGCAGGAGGAGGAGGAGACAAGAGACCGAGGGTAACTGTCCGTCCGTAGGGACATTAAACCAGGGAAGACGCTTCCAAGGGCATTGTCTCTGTGTTGA